>NC_061510.1:312269952-312391992 GCF_022539505.1 Lolium rigidum | reverse complement strand
CGCCAACCTTCAAACCTTTCTTGGCGAAGTTTGGAGCCTCACGCATTTTCGGGAGTATTGAAGCACTTGGCGAGAGCAAGAAAAGGCGCGGGGTTCCTCTTTCTTCGGGAAGAAGTAAAGGGTGCGAGGCTGCGATAAGTCCCGCCCGAGCTTTCCCGACGAAGGCCTTCGCGTGCTTCGTCTCCATGAATCTCAAGGAGAGAAAGCGCGTCAAGAAGGGGATCATTGTCGAGATCTCTCAAGTTCATATTCTTGACACGTTTTTCCCGCTAAGACAAAATTTTATTGATCAATAAGCAAGAAAAGAAAAGCAAGTTCAAGGAAATCAAAATAGTTTGGGCACTTACTGACAAAGCGATGGCCTCGCGACTCCAAGCGCTTGATAATTGCCTCTTCGCGAGCGATTGTTTGGGTTATATGCTCACTTAAAGAGGTTTCCGCCTCATGAAGCCTTTTTTCGCAAGGTCTTCGACGGCGGCGCATCGCCTTCATCTTTCTTGAGAGGCCGCTTCGCTTGCTCTAACTTAACGAGCAAGAGCGTCAGGCGTGTTTGTTGGCTTCGGCAAGAGTTTCGGAAAAAATAAACAATGGTAAACGACACGACAAAATAATAAAGGAGTAATACGACGAGAGAGGGCAAGGAAAAATAGTACCTTCAAGTTTATTTGCATGATCACGTGCATCTCGACGATTGGGTACCGAGGCGAATAAACTCCTTCATCATGGCTGAAGAGAAAACAAAAGAAAAAAGAAAAGTCAATATAGGAAGGAAAAGTTCGACGATAAGCTATGCAAGAAACAAAGGGGAGTCGACAAATGTTGAAATGTTAGGAAAGAACAGAGAGAAAAACTTACATCATCCAATGAAGGAGTTGTGGAACTACTAGCCAGCAGGAGAGGTTCCTCTGGCTGGCTCTACCCCTAGCTCTCTTTGGTGAAGAGGCTCTGGGGCTTGCAACGGGAGTTGGATGCTCTATATCTTGTTGAGGAGGCGAAGTTTCATCCCCATCGGGATGAGCTTCCGAAATAACTAAAGTACGAGACGTAATGCTCGGGAGCAACCGTGTTGCTAGGTTGAATTTCATCATCATCATCACTACAAAAAGGCAACAAGACAAGTAAGAAAATATAGTCGACACAATCAATGGCAAACAACAAACAACGACGAGAACTTACTAGGACCGATAGAGCATCGGTGGTAAGGGTCGAAAGTTGTCCTTTTTTCGCAGAGGAGCAACTTCTTCTGCGGCGGAGGTGTGCCGGTCTTGGAAGGGCCGAAGTCGCACAATTCTCCTCCCTTTTTCTTTTGTTTTTGGGAGAAACAGCTGGGGGAGGAGACTGTGCCGATCCGGTAGCCTCGGACTCAACTTCCTTTTCAGAGGATACCGCAGATTTTCGAGAATCCGTGGCTTCACTCTCAGGGCGAGAAGTACCCTGGTTGTCGTCGGTGACAACGGCCCGTTCTTCGACCTCTCCACCTTCGGGAAGAGGAGGAAGAGAAACAATATCTGGATGGTTCTACAAAAAGAAGAATGTCGACAAAAAAGTTATGCAAAGGATGTCGAACAAAAATATGCACTCGAGAAAAATAGTTCATACAAAAATTACCTCGCGGAAGCTGCGTTGGTGGCGCTATACGGCTTTACGCGACAAGACGAGGGGACAAGATCTTTCTTGTTGAGGGAGGAGATTTTTCGGACAAGTTTTTCTAAATCCTTGACCGACAAATCCACCGACAAGCGTATCCACATCTTTGTCGCCAGCATACTTCCCGGAGGGACTTTTGCGAGCTTGCAGAGGCTGCACTCTAATCCTAAGGAAATACGCCGTGATTTGGATACCCGAGCGGTTCTTGTCCTCGGGTATTTTGGAGTTGGTGGATGCGTGTCATCAAAGCTTACGTCGCCGCTTTTTCTTCGTCGGTAGCCTCGCATCCCAGGAACGACGGCGACAGATTTTCTCGGTACCATCAAAAGGAGGGATGTTGTCTTCAACAGAGCCATGATTCTCCCTCATGAATGTACAACCACTTTTGCGTCACCCTTGTATGCGAGTGAGGGAATTTGACGTCAAAGTACTCGACGTCGGGCGGATGCAGATGACAACGCCGCCAATGTTGTAGGAAACATTGGGAGAGCCATTACGGCGATAGAGGAAAATGCGTTTCCATAGAGCCCAGCTAGGGCTGGACTCCAATGAAAGCTTCGCGAAAGCGTAATGAAGATTGAGATATGGAGGATGGAGTTGGGAGTAAGATGATGCGCTTGCAGATCGGTACATAAAAGGCAACCCCGTAAGAAATTGTGAATGGGGGCGGAAAGACCACGCGATGAGGTGGTCGGCGAAACTGACCCGATACTCCATTGGAGGGTTGGGTAGCTTTCTTCGCTGGGGAAGCGAAGCACGCCTCTCCTTCTTGCTGCATCCCCAGTTTCTTTAGTAGGTTGATGTCTGAGGGGAGATTTGGATCTCTCCCACTCCATATTCCCCGCATCTTCGGGTCGCCATCTTGGACTCGGGCGTGTTGTGCTCGGTGAGTTTGCGCCGGAGGCATCAACAATGGGCGCCCGAGCAAAGTGCGGAGTGTAGTTGAGCTCGAGAAGCGTAGGGCGCGAGGGAGAATTTTGGCGTAGGAGAGCAGAGAGCGAGAGCGGCGCAGCGAAAGTATCTAAGGAGGAAGACGATGACCTTAAATAGAGGTGCGGTGAATCGATGCGTCGTTGGATGAAGAAAATGTGGGATAGATGGTTGACACGTGGACAAGGGGTAAAATCGCAAATTCACGAGAAGGAACGAACGGGCGCTACGGTGCGTGCGCCGAGAAAGCGGAGGACGTGTGTCCCCCACTTGCACGACGTGTCAATACGATGCGTAATTTGGGCCCACAAGACAGTGGGAGAGAGAACTTCTCGCGCTTTCCAGGAACAGCGGTCGTGGCTATCATCGCGAGTGATGTCACCTTAACAAGAGAAAATTTCGACTCAACATCTTCATAAAAGGCCCTTTCGTCAAAATCCCGAGGTTTTTCCTGAAAGTTGGATTTCTGCACAAAAACGAGACACCAGATCAGTTCTGCTGAAAACAGCGTTAGTCCGTGTTAGTTGCATCCAAAATACACAAATTAGAGGCAAAACAATAGCAAAAGTGTTCGGTAAAGTAGATACGTTTTGGACGTATCAACGTCACTTTATCAATGGAAAAATATCGGCTTTGATAATTTGAAAAATTGGCGACAATGGGTGATGACTGACAATCTCGAGAGCCTTTGACCAAATACAAGCTTTTGCTCAAATGCTCGGGGCTACTTTGGAAAAAAAAGAAGAAAAATTCGAGTATGACAAAATAGAAATGGCGAGAGCCTATGACCAAATGCAAGCATTCGTTCATAGCCTCGGGGGCTACTCCCATCGGGAGCGCTGTTCGCGCACCCGATAGATATGAAAAGTTCGAGAAAGAATGACAATATAGCGACATGAGGCATTAAAGTGTTGAGCCTACAACCAAGCACTAGTCCTTGGTTGTAGCCTCGGGGGCTACTCCCATCGGGAACGCTGTTCGCGTGCCCGATGAAATTATAAAAATAATGAAGAAGGAAAAAGTGAGCATATTTCGAGTTATACAAATAACTCTACGTATACTCCCATCGGGAGGGCAAAATAAGTCATCCGTTGACTCAATAAAATGTGTTATTCCAACAGCCAAAAAAGCACTCGACAATATATTCTCAGAGCGCCAAAGTCGCGAATAATCTCTAAATGCCGCAAAACTTTGCGAAGGTAAGACCCCAGATCCGTTCTGAGCGGCGTGACACCGTCTCTGACGTTGGTTGCTACTTTTTTACGTATCAACAGATACGAAGAAAAATCCTAACGGATGCGTTAGGTACCCGAAAAAATATGACTGGGACTCGACAGAATGGTAAGACCTTAAGCGGCACCTGTCGAAGTTTACACCAGTATCCTGAGATCATGTCCAGGGACGTGATCTTGAAGTAGGTTTTTGCGGATTGCCACTAGAGCAGTTAACTAGTACCTGATCCGTCAGATGAACTAGCCCCAACTACCATCATCCATGTACAATATATAATTGCATATCCAAAGATATGTGATAAATTCGACAGAATTATTGAATGATTAAAGTTGGAGATTATCCTTGATTCTTCGATTCAAGCAAAATCTCGCGGGCTACTGACATAGGCATCCCCAATGGGCCTGCCGAAGATGGTACCCGGGGTTTACTGAAGGCCCATAACTCGAAGAATAAAGAAGATTCGGAAGCCCAAGTTACTATTAAGGAAAGATAGATTTGTATTAGGAAGTACCACTTGTAATCTTACGGGACGGGTTAGAAACCCTCCCGGACTCTGTAACTTGTGTATTACGAAATCCCTCGGCTCCGCCTCCTATATAAGGGGGAGTCGAGGGAAAAAGAGAGGATCGATTCATTGTTTCACGCAACCCTAGTTTTTAGATCGTCGAGTACTTTTCGGCTGAAACCTTTGAGATCTACTTGCCCTCTACTTTCGACTAAAACCCTAGTCTACAGTACGTAGGTATTGATAAGTTAATCCCTTGTCAACCGGACACTTGCAAATTGAGCTTGAAGCACACCAAATGCCCGCTCGACATCCTTCGTACAAGCCTCCTGTCTCGCAGCAAACTGGGAATTCTTCTGATCTGATGGAGACGAGATTGTTTTGACAAAAGTGGTCCATTTTGGATATATACCATCGGCTAGATAATAGCCTTTGGTATATTGGTGACCATTGATCTCATAGTTGCATGGTGGAGCATGTCGTTCCACTAGTTTGCTGAACACCGGAGACTGCTGCAACACGTTGTTGTCATTGTGTGATCCTGCCATGCCAAAAAAAGAATGCCAAATCCACAGGTCATAATCTGCCACAGCTTCAAGCACCACACTGCCATATCCATGACACCCTTTTACAAGCACAAAACCTAAATATGCTAGGCTCACCTAAGTGCAACAACAACAACTAGAGCTAAGCAAGATAGGCACAAGATATATGTAGCACAAGTGATAGCAAGATATATGTACTTCAAGCACGATAGCTACCACAAGGAAAGTAAGCTCGGGTATAGAAATAACCGAGGCACGCGGAGACGAGGATGTATTCCCGTGTTCCCTTCCTTTGCAAGAAGGTACATCACGTTTGGAGGGGTGGAGGTACCACGAAGGATTCCCCAACGCCACGAAGGCTCACCCTATTCTCCGAGCCAAACCCACGAAGGATAAAGGTCATTTTCTTATGGTTAGCTTTTCCTCCACTCCGGAGATGGCAAGCTCCAAAACCACTTCACAAGCTCCACAAGGGAGAAGCCCGGGCCTCTTCACAATCTTCCTTGAAGAGATCATCGGAGCACCAACCGCCAAGCCAACTAGGAGGGCTTCCTCCAAGAGTAACAAGCTCACGGTCTCTCACTCGAACTAATCGTGGTGGAGAGCTCAACACTACGCAACGATACAAAGCAAGAACACTAGAGGTGTTCAAATCCTTCACACTCAAATTCCACCAAAGCAACAAATGCTAGGATGAGATTACAGAGGAAGAACAAAGAGGAGATCAACAAATGACTCCAAGATCTAGATCCAAAGGGTTCCCCTCACTTAGAGGAGAAAAGGATTGGTGGGGATTGTAGATCTAGATCTCCTCTCTTAGAACCCTCAAGAATGAGCAAGAATCATGGGGGGAATCAAGAGATACGGCAAGTTCTTCAAAGTCAACAATGGAGGAGAGAGAGTGGAAGAACTTAACTTGCCCAAGGTGGAAGAAGGGCTATTTATAGCCCAAGGGAAAATCTAACCGTTGGGGAAGTGACCAGCTCAGCAAAGAGTCAAGGAGGCCGGTCAACCGGGCTTGAGGCCGGGCTATCCGGCGCAGGGGCCGGTCAGACCGGACCATCCGGTCCAAACCATACCTGGCGCCGGACTGTGACCGGAGCGGATCAGAGACATACAAAACATGCCCCCGGATGGCACCGGTCCAGGGGCCGGTCAGTGCCGGGCCAGCCGGCGCCACGGCCTGTCCAACCGGACCACAGACCGGCCAGGGGCTAAACAGCTTTTCTTCATTTTAAACAGAAAATGCTCCCGAACTCCGATTGATATGAACCCAATTTTTTTGGAAAGATAACGACAAATAGAACCCCAACAAAAACGGTGAAGAAACGGTGAAGACATCCAAACTCGAAAACACAATAGAAGATGCATGCTGATTCCGTTTTCGATGAACTTGGGATTGTTGTAAAGCTAGCAACAAGCTCAAGAACCTCACACAGAGAAACACCAATAAGCATAGGGATATGCAAAGTATGCAAAGGATTGAGCTCCCTAAGACAATGCGATTAATTTACCCAACCGAAAGCCTCTTTTGATAGTGCGGCTATCTATCCTATAATCCGGTCTCCCAACAACCACCTTGAGACCGGTAAAAGAAAACCTAGCAAGGACATACCTTTGCCTTGCGCATCTCACTTGATCTTGATTATAACTCTTTAAGCTCCACTCAAGCCGGAATGCCTTACTTAATCATCGTTACTTCGCGAAGACTCACAAATGCTCCCCCATACACCATGATGGGAAAGCTCCATTGATGCACATATTCAGATGTCCATTATCACCAAATGGACGGCAAGCTTCAAGCATATGATCCTCTTGAGATTCTCAACTTGAACTTGCCCAACTCAACCTTGATGACGATCACCACTTGATGTCATCCTCTCATGGGCAATATGAGATCTCACTTTTGATGCATGCCCATGGAAAGATACCTAACCCACATAGACAACACAAGGGAACATATATGATGGGTTTGTTCATAAAGCATAATTGACATGGCTTACCATACCACATGCCTTCTCGTGGCACATTCTTCATGTTTCATGTGCTGACCAAACTTGAATCTGTTATTTACTCTTTGTATTAGTCAACCTTGTATCTTCTCATGCTCTATCATGCTATCTTGAGGTGTATAAAGAATTCTTCATTTGTTTGCATGCTCTAAATCCTAGTCAACCATAGCTCAACTCATGAGACTATCATGACACCGACTTAGAGTCATAACCTGAATTCTTCACTTGGAATCAAGCACTCAAGATCTTGATCATTCATTGCTTATCACATAAGGTAGAGCATGGCTAATATTGAGTTCCACATAAGAACTCCACTTTATTTCTTCTTCTTGATCATATCACATATATGTCTTCAAATCGATGATCTTGATGCCAATACTCAAGGTATATCTTTATCTTCATGGCATCCATACTTGAATCCAACACATGGACTACAAGTAGTATCTATGGAATATTCCTTCATATAAACTCAATGAAAACATTAGTCCATAGGGGTTGTCATTAATTACCAAAACCACACATAAGAGCAATGTACCCTTACACCTTTGTATATACCTTGCCAAGTGATACGTCTCCAACGTATCTATAATTTCTTATGTTCCATACTAGTTTTATGCAAATAGCTACATGTTTTATATGCACTTTATATCATATTATGGCATTTATTGGACTAACCTATTAACAAGATGTCATAGTGCCAGTTTCTGTTTATTATGTCTGTTTATTGCAGAAAAGGCCCAAAAACCAAAGTGCTCGGAAAAATCCAGAAGAATTACAGAAATTCTATTTCGCCAGAAGACCCACGGAGCCAGAAGGGCCAGGCCAAAGGATGCCCACGGCCTCCTCCCCATCCACTGGCGCGGCCAGGAGGGGGGCGGCGCCGCCTAATGGGGTGGGCCCCTCGGGCACCCCCTCGCGCCGCCCTTTCGCCTATATTAAGCTCCTGCCCTGAAAACCCTAGGGGGATCGACGATTTCTCCAGAAGAGTTCTGTAGCTCCGCCACCACCAAAAACCCTAATTCGGGGACAGAAGTATCTGTTTCCGCACCCTGCCGGGACGGGGAATTGCCCCCGGAGCCATCTCCATCGACTCCATCGCCATCTTCATCGCTGTTGATGTCTCCCATGATGGGGAGGGAGTAGTTCTCCCCCGAGGCTGAGGGATCTACCGGTAGCTATGTGGTTCATCTCTTTCTCCCATGGTGTGATCTTTATGTGATCGTGAGCTTTGTAATCTAGTTACTCTTGTCTATTATGCACTCTAGAGGTTAATTTAATATGAACTGCGGAGTCACTCTCCACGGTGTGATGGTGACAGTGTGCGCATCGTGTGTGATTCCTTTATGACGTTATGGAGCTTGTTTACTCCGGCTTGAGGTGTAATTTTGCAGCCCTACACGGTGAATGGTGCTTGTTATCCAACAAGAGAGTGTTTGAGAGTAGCATTTATTTATTCAATTATGTGATCATTGTTGAGAGTGTCCACTAGTGAAAGTATGATCCCTAGGCCTTGTTTCTAAGCATTGAAACACCGTTTCCAACAAGTTCTGCTACATGTTCGCTTGCTACCATTTTTATTTCAGATTGCAATTACTACTTATAATCATCCATATTACTTGTATTTCACTATCTCTTCGCCGAACTAGTGCACCTATACATCTGACAAGTGTATTAGGTGTGTTGGGGACACAAGAGACTTCTTGTATCTTAATTGCGGTGGTTGCTTGAGAGGGATATCTTTGACCTCTACCTCCCTGAGTTCGATAAACCTTGGGTGATTCACTTAAGGGAAACTTGCTGCTCGTTCTACGAAGCTCGCTCTTGGAGGCCCAACACTGCTCTACGGGAATAGAAGCGTGCGTAGACATCAAGCTATTTTCTGGCGCCATTGCCGGGGAGGTAAGGTAAAAGGTATTCACATCCTCCGACTACTAAGCTATTTCTTAGCATTGTTGCCGGTGTGTGAGTGCTCGAAGCTATTTCCTTTAGATTCTGCAATTATATCTTTTTGTTTCTTGTTTTTATTTCACTAGTTAGGCTTAATGGAAAACAACAAAAAAATTAGAGATCTTTATGAAATTTATATTGAATTAGGACATGATGCTTTTGAAGAGAAAATTAAAAAACATATGGAAGTTTGTCTGCATAATAGTGGTAGTAATGTTATTAGTATAAATATTTTGGACACCATTATTTTTAATGCTATGGAAAAACCCAAGCTTGGGGAAGCTAGTTTATATAAAAATAATCTTTTTTGCTCCTCAGCTTTGGATGAAGTATTTTGCCTTGATAATGCTTTGTCTCCAATATGTGGTAATTCGAATGATGCTTGTGATATTTTCAGTCCATCTACTATTGAGGATAAAATTCATTATGATTATTCTATGCCTTCAATTTATGATGATTATAATGATGAATGTGATAGTTTTACTCCCACTATTACAAATAAATTTGATTATGCTTGTGTGGAGAGTAATGATACTTTTATGCATGTGGATCATGATAAGAATGCTTTATGCGATAGCTATATTGTTGAGTTTATCAATGATACCACTGAAAACTATTATGAGAGAGGGAGACATGGTTTTATATATCTCAATAATATTAAGTCACCTCTCTTTTTGTTGAAAATTTTGAAGTTGCACTTGCTTTGTCTTTCTATGATAGTAGCTTCATGCTTCAATAATTTGTTTTCTTACAAGATTTGTTTGCATAGAAAGTGGGTTAGACTTAAATGTGTTTGGTATTTGCTTTTTGATGATCTCTTATATTCAACTCTCATCTTTATAAGAGCATCATGAAAATTATCATGCCTAGCTAAAAGGCTTTAAAGAAAAGCGCTCTTGGGAGACAACCCATTGTATTATTTCTGCAATTTTTGTTTTATTTTGAGTCAAGGTGCTTGTTACTACTGTAGAAATACCTTTGTATCTTTATTTTCTTGCATTGTTGTGCCAAGTAAAGTCTTTGATAGAAAGTTAATACTAGATTTGGATTTCTGCGCAGAAACAGATTTTTAGCTGTCACGAATTTGAGTTTTTCTCTCTGTAGAAAAATCTAAAAAATCTGAAAAAAATCATGAGTAATCCCCAGATATGTACGCAACTTTCATTCAACTGGAGCTTTTCCATCTGAGCATGTTAAGTGCTTCGAAAAATTGATCTTTACAGACTGTTCTGTTTTGACAGATTCTGCCTTTTATTTCGCATTGCCTCTTTTACTGTGTTTGAGTGGGTTTCTTTGCTCCATTAAATTTCAGTAACCTTGGGTAATGTCCAGAAGTATTGGGAATGATTGTGTCCTTGTTGAACATGTGAATTTTTGATTATGCACTAACCCTCTAATGAGATTGCTTTGAGTTTGGTGTGAAGGAAGTTTTCAAGGATCAAGAGAGGAGGATGATATAATATGATCAAGAAGAGTGAAAAGTCTAAGCTTGGGGATGCCCCCGTGGTTCATCCCCATATATTCCAAGAATACTCAAGCGTCTAAGCTTGGGGATGCCCAAGGCATCCCCTTCTTCATCGATAATTTATCAGGTCATCTCTAGTGAAACTATATTTTAATTTCGTCACATCTTATGCACTTTACTTGGAGCGTCTGTGTGCTTTTATTTTCGTTTTGTTATTTTTATTCTCTGAATAAATTGGATCCTAGCATGCTTGTGTGGGAGAGAGACACGCTCCGCTTTTTCATTTGAACACTTGTGTTCTTCGTTTTACTTTAATATTCATGGCGAAAGCTGAAAGCCTCAGCACTTATTGTTTATGTTTATGGCGAAAGCTGAAAGCCTCAGCATTGATTGTTATTTGGTTGGAAACAGAAAATGCTTCATGTGGTAGTTGGTATATTGTCTTGAATAATTTGATACTTGGCAATTGTTTTGAGCTCTCAAGTAGATCATGTTTAAGCTCTTGCATCATGTAGTTTAAACCTATTAGTGGAGAACTACCGTAGAGCTTGTTGAAATTTGGTTTGCATGATTGGTCTCTCTAAGGTATAGATATTTTCTGGTAAAAGTGTTTGAGCAACAAGGAAGACAGTGTAGAGTCTTATAATGCTTGCAATATGTTCTTATGTAAGTTTTGCTGTACCGGTTTATACTTGTGTTTGCTTCAAACAACCTTGCTAGCCAAAGCCGTGTACTGAGAGGGAATGCTTCTCGTGCATCCAAAACCTTGAGCCAAAACCTATGCCATTTGTGTCCACCATAACTACCTACTATGTGGTATTTTTCTGCCATTCCAAGTAAATACTTCATGTGCTACCTTTAAACAATTCAAAACTTTATTACTCCTTATTTGTGTCAATGTTTTATAGCTCATGAGGAAGTATGTGGTGTTTTATCTTTCAATCTTGTTGGGCAGACTTTCACCAATGGACTAGTGGCATATACATCCGCTTATCCAATAATTTTGCAAAAACAGCTGGCAACGGGGTGCCCAGCCCCAATTAATTAACTTTCATTAATAATTCTCTTCACATGTTTTGCCCTGATTTATCAGTAAGCAACTTAATTTTGCAACAGACACTCTTCCATGGTATGTGAAATGTTGGAAGGCACCCGATGATTCGGTTAGCCATGGCTTGTGAAAGCAAAAGGTTGGGAGGAGTGTCATCTATAAATAAAACTAAAATACATGTGTAAACAAAAAAGAAGATGGATGATCTACCTTGCTGGTAGAGATAACGTCCTTCATGGGAGCCACTCTTTGAAAGTTTGTTTGACAAGGGGGTTAGAGTGCCCACTACCATTCGTTGACAACAACAAACACCTCTCAAAACTTTATTTTTATGCTCTCTTTATGGTTTCAAAACTTGAAAAGCTCTAGCACATGATTTAATCCCTCGCTTCCTCTCGCGAAAGGCCTTTCTTTTACATTATGTTGAGTCAGTTTACCTACTTCTTTCTATCTTAGAAGCAAACACTTGTGTCAACTATGTGCATTGATTCTTACATGCTTGCTTATTGCACTCATCATATTACTTTGTGTTGACAATTATCCATGAGATATACATATTGAAAGTTGAAGGCAATTGCTGAAACTTAAATCTTCCTTTGTGTTGCTTCAAAACCTTTTATTAAGAATCTATTGCTTTATGAGTTAACTCTTATGCAAGACTTTTTGATGCTTGTCCTGAAAGTACTATTCATGAAAAGTTTTTTGCTATATGATTCAGTTGTTTAGTCACTATCTTTTTGTTAGCAAACTATAGACCTTTGCTTTGAGTCACTTCATTCATCTCATATGCTTTACAATAGTATTGATCAAGATTATGTTGGTAGCATGTCACTTCAGAAATTATTCTTTTTATCGTTTACCTACTCGAGGGTGAGTAGGAACTAAGCTTGGGGATGCTTGATACGTCTCCAACATATCTATAATTTCTTATGGTCCATGCTAGTTTTATGCCAATAGCTACATGTTTTATATGCACTTTATATCATATTATGGCATTTATTGGACTAACCTATTAACAAGATGCCACAGTGCCAGTTTCTCTTTATTATGTCTGTTTATTGCAGAAAAGGTCCAAAAACCAAAGTGCTCGGAAAAATCTAGGAAAATTACAGAAATTCTATTTCGTCAGAAGACCCACGGAGCCAGAAGGGCCAGGCCAGAGGAGGCCCACGGACTCCTCCCCATCCACTGGTGCGGCCAGGAGGGGGGCGGCGCCGCCCTATGGGGTGGGCCCCTCGGGCACCCCCTCGCGCCGCCCTTTCGCCTATATTAAGCTCCTTCCGTGAAAACCCTAGGGGGGTCGACGGTTTCTCCAGAAGAGTTCCGTAGCTCCGCCACCACCAAAAACCCTAATTCGGGGGGACAGAAGTCTCTGTTTCGGCACCCTGCCGGGACGGGGAATTGCCCCCGGAGCCATCTCCATCGACTCCATCGCCATCTTCATCGCTGTTGTTGTCTCCCATGATGAGGAGGGAGTAGTTCTCCCCCGAGGCTGAGGGCTCTACCGGTAGCTATGTGGTTCATCTCTCTCTCCCATGGTGTGATCTTTATGTGATCATGAGCTTTGTAATCTAGTTGAATATGTAGATGTTACTCTTGTCTATTATGCACTCTAGAGGTTACTTTAATATGAACTCCGGAGTCACTCTTCACGGTGTGATGGTGACAGTGTGCGCATCGTGTGTGATTCCTTTATGACGTTGTGGAGCTTGTTTACTCCGGCTTGAGGTGTGCTTTTGCAGCCCTACACAGTGAATGGTGCTTGTTATCCAACAAGAGAGTGTTTGAGAGTAGCATTTCTTTATTCAATTATGTGATCATTATTGAGAGTGTCCACTAGTGAAAGTATGATCCCTAGGCCTTGTATCTAAGCATTGAAACACCGTTTCCAACAAGTTCTACTACATGTTCGCTTGCTGCCATTTTTATTTCAGATTGCAATTACTACTTAAAATCATCCATATTACTTGTATTTCACTATCTCTTCGCCGAACTAGTGCACCTATACATCTGACAAGTGTATTAGGTGGGTTGGGGACACAAGAGACTTCTTGTATCTTAATTGCAGGGTTGCTTGAGAGGGATATCTTTGACCTCTACCTCCCTGAGTTCGATAAACCTTGGGTGATTCACTTAAGGGAAACTTGCTGCTGTTCTACAAACCTCTGCTCTTGAAGGCCCAACACTGTCTATAGGAATAGAAGCGTGCGTAGACATCACCAAGCAAACGGGTAGTTCTTCCATAACCAGTGCATCCAATCGATGCTTCCAAGCATTCCAAGAAATCCTCTGGCAACATTTTGTGCCATGATCCTTGTAGTCTCTTCCTTAGTTGGTCCTCTCAAGTTGTATTTGCCAAACTTTCCCACCACAGCTTGACAAAAATTGTACACGCACTCAATGGCAGTAGACTCACTCATGCGAAGGTAGTCGTCCTGTGTATCGGCAGGTGCTCCGTATGCAGGCATCTCATGGCGGCGGTGCACTTCTAAATCGACAAGAACCCGACAACACCTACATCGTCATGCTTGAGCTTGAAGTAGGGGCCGAACTCTTAAACGCCGTGGATGATATTCATGAACAGACCCTTGCTCATCCTATACCGGCGCCAAAAATTGTCGGCATGTGTTGCGTCATCTGCGAAGTAGTCGTTGTGCAGCATGGTATGCCCCTCCATCCTCTGCTGGGGCTTCGACTTCTTTCTCCCCGGCCTTGATCCTCCGCGGCGTGGCCTCTTCCTCTTCTCCGCCTCGGTGTCAAGCGTGTCCTGGAGGGACGCAATGATCAGCAAATGCTCTCGGAGGTCGTCGTCGAAGGCTTACTCGTCCTCCAACAGTAGGGAAGCATCTCGTCGTCGCCATCCATGTCTAAAGCAAAATCAGTGTATAAAATTGCGCCGCGGCAGACGAGGCAACGAACAGCGGCCAATCGCGCCTACCTGGCAAGTCGTCAAGCACCTTGTGTGCGCGGAGGTGGGACGGATTTGACGCCGCGTTCTAGGATGCGCTGGCGAAGCGGCGGCGGCGGAACGACCGGCGAGAGTGCCAGCCGCGACGACGGTGCCGACTCTCAGAAGAGATCAGCCGTCGAAACGGCCGGTAAATCCAGCGGCGATGGAGGGGTGGGAGGGAAGGAGCGACGAGAAAAAAGACGCGAACCAACGGTTTATGGAAATAGTCGTCGACATGTGGGAGCCCGGCTCGCTTTTCCTTGTGTCCGGCGTGCCCGGAGCATCCCCGTGGGGTGGGGACGGACTCAGGGCCGTCGGACGCCGCATCGGGCCGCCAGACAAAAAGCGGCTTTAGGGACGCGGCTAGAAAAGTTTTTTTGTTCGGCGCGATCCAAATCCCTTTAGGGAACGCTTTAATGGACGTGGCTGGAGATGTTCTAACTAATTTCACATACGGTTGGAGAAATTGTCGGTTGGACAACTGCAGCAGGAGTCTCGATTAAGCTAGCTAGGGTAGCTCGATAGCCCATGTGGGCTATATATACCTTCTGATTAGTACCGTCCAGCGGCCGGCTGGTCACTCGTGTTTTTTTCCTAGCTAGTGGAGGCCTGGAGGGGGATCTCTCTCATGCCAATATGCATAAGTAACTACCAACTATTCGGGCAGGTTCAACGAGAGAGCAGCTAGCTAATGTATGTATTCAAGAAAGAGAACAGCTGATGTATGACCTGCTAACTGCAATGTTGGAAACTTGGAATGTCTATCCACTGGAAACAGTTGACGCTAGCTGATCCATAACGCGCGACTATGGTTTTATAAAGTGATGTCTGCGTAGATGTGAAGGAAGGAGTACCAGCTCAGCTGTCTGGAGCATGTCGTTATTTTTTTTTTTTTGAAACGGAGGCAAAAGCTTTGCCTCGTCCATTAATTAAGAAGAAAGTGCATAGTTTTTAGGAGAAAACCATGCGAAAACCATACAAAGACACCACGGGCCAAGGCCTCACTCGCCACTCCACAAGAGCAAACCCACTCGACACACTGCTGATACAAGCGGACGACGACACACTCGCCAAGACTAGCTTGCCATCCAACCAAACCGGAGCGAAGACGCCGTGCCTACTATGGGAGGAGCAGACACGGGACACTCCAACATAGCTGAAGAAGACGAACCTCTCAGAGAACTGCGCCAAAACGACCTTGTCGCCCTCGCGACACAAAGTCGATGTCCTCAACACTGTCAAGATGACGAACATTCGGAGCCGCCGCTCCGACATACCGCTGCTCCGTCGCGCCCTGCACGTCCACCAAGGCCACCACCTTCCGGGGCCGCCGCCCCGACGTACCACTGCTCGCTCTCGAGCTGCAACGCCGCACGATTCGTCCACCCGCAACCCAAGTTGCACAGGGCAAACAGCCGCAGACCACGGGCATCACACCAACTCATCCGGGGCAGCCGCCCCGACATAACGTCCGACCGTCCCCACCAGGACGCATCCGACCGAGCCGACTGCCCTGCCGCCCACACGGCCAGGGTCGCCACCCAAGCTGTGGCAAGCCACATCCCCGCACCATAGAGATGCTACCGCATCGCCTTCCGGGGCCGCCGCCCCGGCTCACAGCCACCTATCCGAGGCCGCCGCCTCGGCATCCTCCAACGCAGACGGCAAGGCAACACAGCCCGACAAACAAGCCACCCTCGCCGAGTGAAGGTCATGCGCTCCAAAGTCGACGCCTCCAAGAAGGGAAGCGACGAGATCGCCGCCGTCGCCCGCTCCGGCCGAGGCAAGAGCTTGGGTTTTCACCCGGAGAGCACGAAGCCTTGAAGCTAGGAGAGGTACGAGCTCCACAACGATGCCTTCAAGAAGGGGAACGGCGCCTCGGGGCGTCGCCATCGCTGGCACCGATCTAGTCGGGCAGAGCTTTCACCCGGAGCAATCCCCCTCCCGTCGAGGCCTCCTACACCGGCAGGACAGTCATAGGCCAGCCCGCAAACCATTGCCGTCGACCACCTCGCCCACCAATACTCCGCCGCTGCCCGGGGCAGCCGCACCGGCACCCCACCAGAACCCTTCCGCAGCAGCCAGCAGCACCTCGCCCACGACGTACTGCCGCAGCAGCGTCACGACGCCCAGACCGCGCCCCCCCCAGCACCACCGCGCCACACAGGGCCACACAGCGCCCGCCCGGACCACCCGAGCAGCAGCGCGCCTCCAGGGCCGCCCCCGCCGGCAACAGCAACTGCCGCCGCGCCCACCGCCCGTCGCACCATCTCCTGGCTCCCCGCTCGCCGGACAACCAACCAAGGCCCAGATCGGGCCCGGGTCGGCCCGCCCGCCGCCACCTGCTGCCGCGCCACGGCCACGCCGCCGCGGCCCGCAACGCCCAGCCGCACCACCCGCCGCCGCAGCAGACGGGGACCCAGGGCCGCCGCCCTGGCTTCCTTCCTCCCAGCCGGCGACGCCCCACACGGGCCGGCCACCCCGACGAAGATCTCGGACCCACCTCACCTCCTTTGAAGATGAGGCCCGCCGCCACCGCGGCAAGGGCCGGCGGCAGCGGCGGCAGGGGGGCGGCGAAGGCCGGCTGCTGGCGGCGCGGCGAGGGTGGGCTCCCGGCGTCGCGTGGGGTGCGACGCGAGGAGCAGGACGCTTCCTCGAGCATGTCGTTGTGTGGTGGCCCATGGCGCGGTAGATCATGTCCGTCTCAATCTCCAGCGCGTTCGCACCTGCCTCCGTACGTCCAGAACGGCCTGAAAATCTAACGTTGTATATGATGCCCCCCATAGGGGGCCTCACAGAGATTAGCAACTCTGAACCATTGGATCAATTTTACCAGTAAATCTTGGCCGTACATTTTTTTCGCTGTGTCATATAAAAGGAAGAAGCCCACCGTAGAAACCCTAGCCGCCAATCGCGTCTCTGCCCGACCTCCAGCCCCTCCCTGGCCCAATCCCCTCTTGCCTCGTCGTCGCCATCGCCGGTCGCCTCGTTGTCGGCATCGCCGGTCTGCGCGGCAGCCGCCCGCCTCTCGCCGGTCGCCTCGTTGTCGGCATCGCCGATCTGCGCGGCAGCCGCCCGCCTCTGGCCAGGGCCCGTGCGGCCTCTCTCCCCAATCCCCTCTCGAGCTTCGTCCAAGCCAATCGACCGAAGATTTCTCTCCTGCCCCCTCCTCTTCCCACTCGCCACGGTGCCACTCTCCCCACGTCGTCCCTCTCCATCGCCTGCGCCGGCGGCCAGATCACGGCGGTCTCCATCCGCCGACGCGCTGTTCACCACGCGCACCCGCCTCCTTGCCCTCTTCCTCGCCCCGCTCAGCGTTTGGGGCCAGCTCCCGGGTGCCAAGCTCCTCCTCCTCGCGGTGCTACAGGCACTCAACCTCAGCGCCAACTACCTCTACGGCGTCGTCCCCGCGCAGCTCGCTGAAGAGCCTCGTGCTGTCCAAGAACTGGCTGAACGACACTGTCATCCGGAGAAAACTGCTCGACCCACAGGTTCCTCTCTCTCTCTCATGTTAGTAGGCTTCCGTTCACGCAAGGGAGGAACCGGTAGAAGCTACAGAGACGGAGGTTGAGGTGGTTCAGCTGCCCTCTCCTTCCTGAAGGTTGAGACAAAAGTAGAGACAATTTCTTAATCTGAATATGTGGCTGCACTCGTCGGATACATGCCTGCTCTAATAAAATTTCTTAATGACGCATTCTTATTAGTTTACTAAACTGAATGCCATCTATGTGTATAAAATTATAACTGAATTCCTTTATTTTTATCTCTAATAATAACCAAATGAGTTGTCTGGCATGGTAGTGCCCAATTCATATATAGGTATATGTGTTGCTGGAAATGTAGCCCTTCGTCATCTATTTGATCATGATGTTTAGTATCACAGAACGCAGTGGTTTTGATGTCATTCTCTGTTTTCTGCAGACTGAGAAGGCTCTTTTAAAGCAGCTAAATGTCTTGTTTTTGTGCATATAGGGGAGGAGATAGAGGTGGGGTTGGAGATGGAGCAGTGCTGTCTCGCCATCGGCAGGAGCAGTTCCGCTTCGCGCTGGACCCGAGCAACAGTGATGGGAGTGGCGCCGGCGACGGCCGCAAACCTCACCATCCCCTGCAGTGACTAGCATAAGTAAGATAAACATAAACCATTAGTGATGTCAAATTGAACCTCACAATATCTTTTCTGATTTCAATCTAACAATAATTATTCCAAAATAAACATATCAATTCACATAGATAGTAATATGCATTTGAGCCTCTTTTTTCCTCTGAACTCTGCCTTGCATGTACTGAACGTACCTTTACTTATTTGTATCAGCATGTTACGCTGTCTTACACTTTACACGCTATCAAGCTTCCCACATTAATTAATGTTTTCAGCAACAAGCAATTCTCGCACATAATTATCTGCCTTCGAGCTTCCGTTTGCATCTGAACAATATTTGTGAATATATGTCACCGCAGTGCCTTCAAAATCATGCTTCCCACACTGTATAGTTTATTTTACTTATGGCACGGTTACATAAAGAGATCATTCTCATTCCTGCCAATTCATGAGTATACCTAGCCTCCTCAAATAAACTTTGCACATGCTTTGTACTACCTATTAAATGAAGTGGACAAGGTGCTTGGATGTTTCACAGGCTATTGATTATTCTTTTTTTCTTTCTTCGACACTTAATATTCAAATTTGCTTTGATCATAGGGAACCATAATGGAATTGTGCAGACCAGCCAACCATACACAAGTAAAACACCATTGCTTTGTTGGAGCCATTCATTTCTCAATTTTGTAGAATAATTCCTCTCTGAAGAAGAAACCTAAATCTGCACGTAGCTATGTTAATTGGGTTTCACATCTAGGCCAAACAGTTATATAAGATGCAAGTGCTACTAAAGAAGTAGTGGGGGCAGCAGTTGTCATGTGCTTTTGCTGACATATTTGTGTGATTTTCCTAATTCCTTTTTTATCCCTTAGTTTGATATTGCTTTGCTCAAGTGCTTAGCGTGTGTTTTCAGCTTTAATTAGAAGAGATGAACGGCGGCAAGGGATAACATTAGTAGGTCGTCTTGGTTTGAGATTAATAGTGACGACGGAGATGTTCTTTGGTAAGCTTCATATCAGCTTATTTCCTTTTTGTACTATTCAACTATATGATAACCCAGCAGAAAAGGCACTTGTTTATATTCTTCTCCTAGCTTTCTAGGAATTTCTTTGTGTGCAATTGATTATCAGATGCCCCTGTGCAGGACTTATTAGAGAGAATTGCTTCTGCATACCAGATTGGTTCTATGTCATATGGGCATTTCAGGTTTAGCTTTCAAGCACAGGCATATTCTCTTGCTCTGGGCTCATCATTGGGGACATGATCATTGGAATTTTTCTATCAATCCGAATTGCATTGTGTCTGTGAGTGCTATATCATCATTATAGTACAGGTACCTCCTACCATTTTATCAAGCTTCAAGGCGTTTGCAACGGAAAATAGCTAGCAGGTGTTCATCTGTAAAAATGACGCCTTCAAAGGGTGTCAAGCTGAGTAGGCCTTACCGGTACTTGGTAGTAGGTACGGTACCGGTTAATTATAGGTTTAGATTGGGCTGGTACTTGGTACTTTGGTAGTAGGTACGGTGCCGGTTAATTTATAAGTTTTGATTAATATGTAGTAAGGCCTACTCCTTTTCTTATATTAGGAGCATAATTTTATTATTTTTATTTTCTGCTTTTTCTTGATGATTATAAATATTTTTTTAATCATCTATATTTTCCTGGCATTGCGGCTGGCGCATGACAGGCCGCACCCACAGTCTATTATCCGTTTTTGACAAATTTGATTTTCATGCTATCCTCTCTTTCTTTGAATACATTGCATTTGCTTCATCTGCTCACAGCTTCCATTTATATTTTATTTTTCTTCTTCTAATCAATGCACATAGATATTACTTTGTTCGGTTTTTCTGCTACAAAAGAACTAATGGTCGACTACACTGTATATCCTTAAGTCAGCTTCATCTATACTTGTCAGTGGCCTTTTCTGTCAGTGGTGAGGCAATAGGTTAAAGCTGCATAGTAATGTCTGCACCCAGATTTTTAGAAGACAGCGAGTTCATAGTAAAAGGTCTCCCCCAGGTTAGTTCTACGGTATCTAAACAGATCATTTCAGTCTTCTATGGCCTATCTGGTCACTGGCATGGTTGCTTGATTTCTATTACGGTAAGGTGCTTTTCGTGGAGAAGTAATGCCACCTCTGTGAACTATAAGGTAATATGACCATTCTTGTGGACAGCCTATGTACATAAGGTATAATCTAATTTCTTATGGTAAACTGATTTTTTTTTGTCCTCGTTCTTATCTCTAGCTAGAAGGTACTTCTCCGTATGGCCCTATCTTCATCGATGATTCCTGTTACGAGTTTAATTTGTGGGTACCGGGTGGAGAGCTTATCGTTATCTTACTGTTTTTCGCTACCTCGACGTTCGATGGTATTTAGTGTGCTTCCCTTACTACTTTGTGGAGCTAACAGATACGGCTCACCGCCTTGGCGCACACTTATGCTCCCTTTGGGCACTGTGCTACAAAGTCAAGCTAAAGTGATGCCTTTGGTTCCTGCCTCTATGCTTCCACTGACGTATGTTCTCTGTTGCGCAGACCTAACATGGATCATTCCCTGGCAAGATCATACGCACAGCCTATGGGCTCAACCTTACATATTTGTATACGTGGCACAGACTATTTCCTAGACTTGAACTCTTATCTGTTTCTATGAATGGCAAAAACTATTGGTCAGTATCCTCTGTGTACACCGGTATTGTTTACATATGTTTTGATTCGCTGTTGTAAGTATAGCTTGTTCTGCCTTAAGAGACAATGAGGGGACTATCATGTCAAAATTAAGCCACGGTTCTGTCATAAGCTGAGTAATTTTTACAAAATTGTTGTACCACAAACTTTGGCTATGCAAAAGCTGAAGGAAGCCGTAGAATGTACCCAGGAATTCTATCGGTTGTGTTATACTATAATAGACTTAGAACAATATTAGTATTAGCTTAACCAGTACCTATTTTTGTCTATGTATGTTACGATGTGGTATTCTTTACAATCTCTAAATATTGCATTGTAGCGAAGTTAGGTAGATATCACTTTTGCTATTCTTACCTTCTATTGCTCTAAAATTTTGCTCCGTTCTGATTGTGTATGTTTAGATATAGCTTCATCATATTGACTTTACTTCTCTCTTATTTCTTTGTCGTTGTTTTTGTTCCCGCAACTCAGTCAGGGCATGATGCAGATGAAGAGCCGAGCAGCGAGGTGGAGCTGTCTCTGCTGAAATTGGTGGCCCAACCATGAGCGACGGGTATGCCTCCATAGACCTGGATATGACCTGGATATGGCATGGATATTTGCGCTGGTTATCTAAGTAAAGTTCACCTATCTCATATTCTTCCTATTGGGTTACTATGTGAGCACCAACTATAGCCATTGTGGAGATACCTCCGTATTTTTTTACCATGTTGCTATTGCTCTGCTTTATTGCTTCCTTGCAATCTTGCTGCAAGTGCAAACCACTATATGGCCGTCTTGAATATCATACCAGAGAAGAACCTTTTAAAACAGCTTCTCAAACCATGTTTATTCTGCATCCTCTATAGGTTTGGCATTCTGTTCTTGTTGCAAGTGCAAACCACTATATGGCTTCAGTCTTTAGAAGTTTCCACTAAACTGATGCTGCTTCCATTTGCTAAATTAGGTTGTAAACTTGAAGGATGGATAAGTCATAGACCTTGATGGAAAAAGTGGCCTGATGCTCCTGCTAATGACAGCTTCATCCTACTGCAAGGTGCCTCTCTTGTTCACTATATGATTAGAAGAATACGTTTTGTTGTTATGTAGCGACTTGCTTAAAATACATTCAGAAGAATACAATAAAATTTACAGTAGCAGAAATATTTAGTTGATTAATTTTGATTCTTTATACATTTTACCTTATGTCCATGCTTCATAATTTGTTATGCGCTACCTATCTACATGCTCCTTTCTCAAGAACTGTCTACATTGGAACTGACTTTCGCCTTAAGGACTCAAAATATTACTGTGAGCTAGCATATTTACACCATGGTACTTGTATATCTAATTACTAGGTATGCATTCCAGATTGTAAAGGACATTTTAAAGGGCGCCTATGTGATACCATCGCTCTCGACCAGTCCTAGGTGACAAGTTTCAGTTTGAGCGGCTTGGTTCCTCCCTGTACCTCTTGGTGCAACTGACTCTCATGCTTCGATTTAATTCCAGGCTACTTTGGCCAACTTTGGACACGGACTTGACCCCCCGAGAAGCTTGTGTTCAACATGACTATTATGGAGGAGCAAAAGCGGTCGCCGTCGGTGGGAGGATCGGAATACCGCCACTGCCTCTCTCCCTTCCAATTGCTTGCACAACTCCATCAAAAGTCCTTTTTGATATCAGAAATGTAAGTTACATGTTGAGGCTATGTTTCGATAAAAATATGATATAATGTCCACATATTTCTTTTAAAGTGTGAAATACCAAACAATATAAGTTACTAGCTGGTCTTTTCTTTTAGGATCTTTTAGGCAACATTGTAATAGTTAAGATAATTGCAGGTCACTAACTAAATTGAGCTTTTGGTGGTATAATACAGGTGCGAAATTGTTATGAGAAATTGATTGCAGCATTTTTATGTGAGAAAATGACTAATTACTCTCATGCAGCATGATGTGTGAAAATATTTGGTTTTGCCTACCTTGATTTGTACAAAATTTCTACTAGGATGTGTTCTAATGAATAGTTAGCTTAGTGGCATAATAAATATGACCATGTTCAATTCCTATCTACGCATACCCTTAAGCTTATGGTCAATTCTGCCTTTATTTGTACGCTTTGAACTGTGATAGCTTCATTGACACCAAAATAGTTTGCCATTTACACAAAACAATCTTCGCATTGATTATGGCCTCAAATGAACAAGTCCACAATGTTTTTGTATTGCTTGCTACTATGTAATTTTCTTGATTCTCCTACCTCTTTGTAACGGTTGTGATGGATTAAAATCTTTTTTATTGACTGTACATGATACTGTGTATGATGTGGGAGATGCTGCACTAATTGGCCATCAAAGACTAAAAGGTATTGTTTTCATTTAAACAATCATGCGATCAATTTAGGTAATCCAAAAAACGAATATATGTTAGCTTCATGTATGTTAGTTATTACTCTGATCCAAAATATAAGCCATCTTAGAAAGCTAAAAATGACTTATATTTTGGAACAATGGTAGTACATCTCAAATGCCAATGATGATTTCTCAAACATCGCTACCTCCAGTGTTGCTAAATCGATTCTTTCTACAGAAAATGGATAAGTACCCTGATGATTTCTCAAACATTGCTAAATCGATGCTTTCTGCAGAACGTGGGAAAATATCCTGATGGTGAACAGTACCGTGGTTACTACGGGAGTCACTCAGAAAGTTATGGTCACCTGCCTACCATACGTGACATTTGGATGACTAGCCTTTATGGTAGTATATGTACTCTGATGACATGGGATATGTTAGTGATCTCCATATAGCAGTGTGTGTTCTGTAGATAATTTTTCATGTACACTGATGGGTGGTGCACTGCTAGATAAGAACATGCAAAAATATGCTATATACGCATATGGTAGGTGCTTTATTGCTTCCGGAGCAAACATGGTTTGCTATTTTAGTACTGCAGATAGTTTGTTGGATGGTTAATTATTAGACGGAAGTGCTTTAATCCAATATATTTCTTTATTTTGATGGTTGTATATAAGCGTTTGCTACTCTCTTCATGATTCTGTTTGCTCTATTCTAATGTCTATCAAAACAGGGCCTGAACAACTAAGGTCTAAAATACAAACGTGCACATTTTTATTTTGAAGGGTCATGCAGATGTCTATTGGTGATTAGAGTGATCATGCTGATTTAAGTCCGCTCATAAAGCATAAACCCATCATTGTTTTCTCACATGTGTTTTGGTAGGTCATACAAAATATAAAAAAAAATACGAGAGCCACGGGATCGTGCGCCAAGGCGCACATTTAAATCTAGTACATTTAATTTAGGATCGTCAAGGCTTTGATATCAACAGATTAGACGAAATGTGTAAACGTATGAGCAGGTTCTCTCACTCTCACCCGCGTCACATTCAGGTCCTTGGTTATCCGCTCGAACCGTTGCTTCCTGAAATATCAATTATTAGTTTGTATCTTCATTCATTT
The DNA here is from genome assembly GCF_022539505.1 of Lolium rigidum. Taxonomy (NCBI): domain Eukaryota; kingdom Viridiplantae; phylum Streptophyta; class Magnoliopsida; order Poales; family Poaceae; genus Lolium; species Lolium rigidum. The sequence goes on along the minus strand of NC_061510.1, from coordinate 312,367,450 downwards.
GATGAGTGCCTTCACCCAAAAAACACGTTTTAATGTGGAGAAGAGTCCAAAAATATATTTTACCCATACATATATCCGCATTGTACTTTTTAGACATCTCAAAGTATGTTCAAAATAATTTTAAATGAAGAGAACATATATATGTACCCCTGAATCAAAGCGCTGTTGCTCTTGAGTGATTTTAGTTATTTAAGTGTATGGACCCGGACCTGCAATACAGGGACCGACAAGTTTCGCTGAAATCAAATTATCTGCGGATTCTATGTACGCACTAGTTCAGTAAGACGCGCCGGTTGATAATAATAAAAATAATTTGGAAAATGAATATTCCGCTAAAGACTAATGTTTTTTTTTTGCATGATATCTTCATAGAGGGGTAATGCTCGCTAAAGACAACCTTGTGAAATGAATATCATTCATGTTGCCATTACAAAATTAATTAGCATTTTTGGCATTAACAAAAAAATTGGACTAGTAATTAGGCCAAAAAAGACTACTAATTCTGCGACAAAACCACTCATTCCTGGTAAGGCAAGAGAATCCATTGAAAAGCTACTAAACATAGTAATTTTTTTGGCATTGGGATAGATATTCCTCCCAGTTCTTCGAGATAAACAAGACGTATCCTATTGGAAGCCGTTCCTTCCAAGAAAAAAAGTGTAGCACCAATAAATCCATGGGATAATATTTGTAAAATAGCTCCATTGAGTCCAATGTTGGTTATGGAACCAATTCCTATAATTATGAAACCCATGTGAGATATAGAGGAATAGGCTATTCTTTTTTTGAAATTTCGTTGACCAAGAGAAGTTGAAGCTGCATAGATTATTTGGATCACTCCTATTATTACTAACCAGGGCGCCCGGGCATCTAGCATTCTACCCATAATGGTTGGCCATACAATTGCGATTCATAATGGAAAGGAACATATACCTATTTACATAACAAATCCGATGGTAAGTCGCAAATTAGGGGAATTCGTTCCTACTCGGCATTTCACGAGTTATGAAAATGCAAAAAGCAATTGACATGAAAGTACAAAATGTGTATTCTGTCACCGTGACAGGACTATCAACCACTTATTCTTCTACTCCCTCCGATCCGGAAAAAGTGTCCGAACCCTTAGTATAATTACGTTTTACAATAAACTCCTTCTAGATTAATCAAATGAAGCGCGTGCCTCCACGATTGCGAGCAGCCTCCACGATTGCGAGCAGCTGTCGGTCGCCTCCGGCTCGCCTCCGCGTCCACGATCGCGACAGCGCCACCCACCCCCGCGAGCCCCTCGTGGGGCGGTGAGAGAACTGGGTTCTGCGGCGCATCAGTGCGTGCACGGCGGCCCCCTCCCCCCTTCTTCTTGCCATCCTCCTTCCCCTTACTCTCCGCCTGCTCTCCTACTCCCTCGAGCAAGTTTATTGCGCTGCTTCCTTGCGTCCGACCTCTAGGCCACCAGATCCGGCGCATCCAGCCTCGGATCCACCGGATCAGGTCTCGCCGACGCCGGATCCGGCGAATCGTCGCCAGGGGCGGGCCTAGCTCAAGTCAAGGGTATTCAGTTGAATACCCTTTATTTTTTGCCAAATCATTTACATGCATATAGTGTATGCTGCTGCCTGCATGCATGTATGAAAAACTACATTTTATTCAAGTATTCAACAAAGGATAAAAGCTAGCTCACATCATCTCTCTCACTGTCCCAACACAGCCAATCTCTCCTTCGGTACCATTACTAAATGTGAAGTCCCGGTAAAAAAGTAAGCTCTTTTAAGGTGTAAAAAATTAGGCTTGGATTTTTTGAATACCCGGGTTTCAAATCCTAGGCCCGCCGCTGATCGTCGCCTGCTTGGACCATAAGTTCAACCTTTTTGGTGGAGTGGAGCCGATGGAAGTTGGAGGGGAGAGCGGCAGCGAGCGGAGAGGAGCGCTGCGACGAGGCGAGCGGAGCGCAGAGGAGCAGAGAGAGGAAGTGCGGGAGGTGCGCGTGCGGGAGGAGCGCGGCGGCGAGGCGAGCGGAGCGCGGAGGAGCAGAGAGAGGAGTGCGGATGGTGCGCGTGCGGGGAAGGATGAGTCGAGAGAGACCGTGCAGATGTGGAGTGCGGGTTGATTGCAAAAAAGCTCAAGGGTTGTTTTACAAAATCGTCTGTTCCGACATTTTTTTCGGACCGGAGGGAGTAATACAAATTTGCTAGATCTATATGGTCAATCAACCTCGGAGCAACAACAAATACGGCTGCGAGACCTAAGGATGCGGTGCATCCAACTCATGGGTGGGCTGGAAGCGCGTTGCGGTTGTCAGTCGGGGTGGGAATGAGAAAACATTGTTGAATATGCTTCTATACTCAGGCTCAACATACACGCATTGGTCAAGTTGTTAAAAATTTGCAAATATGGGGTAAAAGTGAAATTCACTCTAGATATTATTACTCATCAGCTAATTACAACTAAGGGTGTCAAGTGGGATCCCACTTTTGTCCCACTTGTAGTATAATTTGACTTTTTTAGTACAAATTTTGACATCAAAATTTGAACTACATAGTACAAAATGATATCCCACCGGGATCCCACCTTGACACCCTAATTACAACATTTATTCAAGTAATGTCGCAACATACATTTCATTTGAATTGCGAGCTGCAGACAATGTTACTACATAAATTGAATATTCGCACGTATTATTACCATAAGAGAGTTTCCAAAACAACTAGAGTTTCCACAATCTGCCTCAATTATAATTTGCCACGATCAATCATCGAGGCTCAAGAATATAATGACTGATGCTACAAGGCGATTGGTGTCTTCCTTGCCTCGGTGGTCGTGGGGCAGATGGCCTCCCGGATCTCTTGCTGGATGACGGCACGAGACGGTGCGACGATCATGTCGTCCCAGATGGAGCGTGATCCGCAGGTGGTGGCGCCGCCGGGGTAGAGCTCGTGGAGGGAGGTGGCATTCTCGTTGAGGTTGCCCACTTTGTCCAGGCATTCGATCTCGTTCGGCTCCACCAGGAGGCTGCCGTTGATCCCGCCCTTCCACGCGATCAGCTATAACATTGCAAATCGAGCTGATCAGTAACTGTACAAAAGTTGAACTTAATTTGTCCTGACTAGTTGATTAGAAACTGCGCACGCACCTGTGGAGAGCCTAGGGAGTTGGAACTGTATAGCTTGGCCCCGTCGACGAGGTGGCAGTATCTCTGGAACGCCGCCGCGAATCTCTTGTGCGACATGAGCTGCGACTTCACCCTCACCGCTCTCCCCGTGATGATCGCTCTCCTGCAAGAACAACGATCTCGCCGTCAGCACTTGCACACAAAATTGAACCAACCAAGGTAACTCATGCATGCATGTACCTACCTGATCCCTCTTGCGACGGCGAGGTAGGCGTCGCAGACGACGCCGACGATCTCGATCCTGTACGGCTTCCTGGTCCCCTCCGCGGTGACGAAGTCCTCGTCTTCGGGGACGGGCTCCCAGTAGTTCTCGGTGATGGTGCCGTCGTCCTCCACCTTGTAGCCGACGCCCATGCGGTGTCGCTGGCGGTGCACGGCGCGGGCCATGGCGACGGTCTGCTCCACGAAGGGCTCCCACGAGAGCGTGCCGTCCAGGATCACGTCGCGCCCCTCGTTCAGCGCCGTCACCAGCAGCGACGACGCCGCGTCCGTCGACGACTGGTGCACCTGTTAATTACCCAGGCAATTCCAGTTTCATGAATCCGAAATTCCTGTTGTTTCAGAAAATATTTCGAAAAGTTTCTTGCTGCCCAGCCCACTAGCTGCTGTATGGTCTCGCAGCCTACATGCGTTAAGAAAGTTGGGGTGCAATTGCATGTTGGCCGAGATTAGGCCTCTGTATACTGGCAATACCATGAGTGGAACAAGTTCAGTTTTTCAGACAGTTGTTAGATTGTTCAGCATCAGCAACAATTCCCGCCTCAGCTCAAAAACAAAACAAAAATGATGCCTGCCTGCACTAGTAGCAAAACATTCATTCTGTGACAGACACAGATCTGTCTACTCCCTATTCATGTCCTGACCGCCGACACATATCAGCACTATATATCTCTGTTATGTCGACCCGGCAGCGATCGAGCAGAGACAGATCCCACCTTGTGCAGTTGTGCTACACGGCACAAATAAATCAGATCCATCTGATTAAGCGTAGTGCTCTGACGCACATCAGCTTTCTCACCGAATGCATTTGTCGGAGCGAGAACAGTTATAGGACCAACAAGCAAAGTTTCTGAACGAGGCCGAGCTGTCGTCCGCGGCTGGCAACAACCAGTTCTTCTATAGGCTTATTTGCGCCTTGGTTTGTAATATTGATTGCGACGAGATGATGGCTGAAACTTTAAACTCTAGCTTTTTGAACGCGACGATCATATTTTGATTTATATTTTTATTGGACATCTCTGTTTGCTAACGTTTTTGGAGAACACGGCTAGGATTAAACGTGCCACAAATGTAACACCGTAAAGTCACATCCTTCAATTGATCGTCGCTTATGGGGACGGGGTTGTAAATGGCTTTTTAAGCTACTTAATAATGGCAAAAGCTATTGTACAACAAGTACCTTTATAATAAGACATTGTCACAAGTGCCGATGAAGCCCTCTGATTCTCCTTTTTGGAAGGACCTTATGCGAGTGAATAATGAGTTTTTTTTCATAGAGGCTCTTTTGTTGTTGGGAATGGCTGATCCACTAGGTTCTAGGAAGATACTTGGTTGGATCAAACATTTCTAAACAATATCCTTTGCTTTATACAATTGCGCGCCGAAGAAATGTCTTGGTGGCTGATGTATTAGCAAACAATCCTTTAAATGTTGAGTTTAGAAGGATTCTTTCCGATGATAAATGGGAGATGTGGATTCATTAAGCTAGGCGTCTTATGGCTATAAATTTGAATAATGATGAGGATAAGTTTGTTTGGAAGCTTAATGATTCTGACTCTTTCTCTGTCAAGTCTATGCATACTGATCTTATGAATGAACATACGGTCTATTTGAAGAAGTATATATGGAAGCTCAAGGTTCCACTAAAGATTAAAAAAATTATGTGGTTCTTGCAACAAAAAAATAATTCTTACAAAGGATAATTTGTCAAAACGAAATTGACATGGTTGTAAGAAATGTGCTTTTCGTGATCATGAGAAATCCATTAACCATTTATTGTTCGATTGTCCCTTTGCTCGTCTTGTTTGGAGAGTAGTTCTCTTTACCTTTAACATTTCACCACCAACTAATTGTACAAATATGTTTGGTAATTAGTTGAATGGGATTGATAAAGATACAAAGGCACGGATCCGAGTAGGAACTTGTGCTATCGTGTGGTCTTTATAGAATTGTAGAAATGATATTATCTTTAACAAAGAAGGAACTGCTCATTTTCTACATGTTATCCATATGACTACTCATTGGATCCAAGAGTGGTCATTCCTCGCATAACAGGCGCATATGGATTCTGGGTGCATCCGTGATATCTTCAATCAGGATGGTTGGCGGCTTTTTCCAGAAGATTACAAGATGTATAAGGTGACTTGTTTTATTTTTTTCCGCTGGCTGATCTTTTTGTCCACCCTGTGCGATCCATGATCATAACTCTAAAACTAACGATTTCGTAATAAAAAAAATTGTGTGCATTGATTAATGCCGAGTCCTCTGAGGCAATCCCCATTTCAAAGAAAAAAAGTACGTGTGTCGGTCGGACAAATGCAGCAGGACGAGTACAGATTAAGAGCATCTCCAGTCGCGTCCCCCAAACCGTCCCCCAAAGGGATTTGGGGCGCGCCGGACAAAAAAAGCGTTCCAGCCGCGTCCCCCAAAGCCCTTTTTTGTTCGGCGCGCCCCCATTCGGTGTCCGGCGCCCCGAGCCCGTCCCCGTCCCACGGGGACGCACCGGGGACGCCGGACACAGCGAAAAGCGAGGCGGGGAGTGGCGGGGCCGACCCGTCGGCGGCACAATTAACTTAAACCTAACCGTCGCCTACCTCGCGACGGAAGTTATTGGCGCGCAGCCGACGGTGCAGCTTCCCGCAGAGGGCGCAGCGACGCGTCCCGTCGCGCCTAGCTCCGCGTGCCGGCGTTAATGAGCGCCACCGCTCCTCCGCCTCCCTCCGGCCTATAAAAGGGGCGCTCTCATCGTCCCTCTCACACACAAACCCTAGCGCCTCTCTCCCAAACCCTAGCCGCCACCATCTCTCAACAAGACTCGACGCTATGTCTGGTAGAGGCGGACCTCGCGGCCGCGGCCGTGGTCGTGGTCGTGGTCGTGGCCGCGGCATAGCTGAACGCTCGCCGTCGCCTTCCACGCCGCCGCCTTCATCATCGTCGGAGATGGACGTGGAGCCGGACGTCCCTGTTCGAGTTCGTCCACGTCCTCAAGGGCGACCCGCGCGGCATCCGCGAGGCTGCCGGACTCCTTCGCCGAGCACGTCGGCGGCGTACGCCCGCGCACGATGCATCCGCGGGAGCATTCGTGCGGCTACCGCCGGCGGATCGTCAAGGCGATCTACGACGCGCGCGGCAAGATGTACTTCAACATCGGCCGGGAGAAGTTCGCGCGCCACCACAGCCTCCAAGCCGGCTTCATCCTCGTGTTCTCCTACTTCGGCAACGGGGACATGAGCGTCAAGGTCTTCGACGAGAGGCGCTGCCTCCGGGACTACCACGTCGACGGGGACGACGACAGCACCGACGAGGAGGACGACCGAATGAGTGTTGTTTCTTCGCAGCGAATACGTGCACGGAGGTTTCGCCTGTTCGCCTCATCGGTAGAACCAACAAGGGCACCATCCTCCCGCTGGATTTTCCAGCTTAGGTGATCGAGTGTGCCCTCGAGTGTTCTTTCTTAGCAGCGAACACACGAAACTTTCGATGCACGGCCTAGTTAGGTTTAGTTTCTTTGCAATATTTTATATTTGTGTCCACCATGGTTCAAACTATGTATTAGTTTGTGGAAAACCATGTTCCAAACTGTGTTTTCGTGTAAACCACGTTCCAAATTATGTATTAGTTTGTGGAAATTGAAATAAAAATGCCAGAAAAATTATTTTAAATGTTTGGGGGCGGCGTTTGGGGGACGCGGCTGGGGAGCGACGTCCCCCAAACGCGGCACGAACGAAACACGTCCCCCAAACGCTCGATCCGGCGCGGTTTGGGGGACGGTTTGGGGGACGCGACTGGAGATGCTCTAAGCTAGCCTAGTGGAGGGGCATCCATGTGGTCTGAGCACGTCGATATCCATAAATAATTTCTACCTAGCGATTGACTAATAGTTAGAGCATACTTAACGAGAAAAAAACTGATGTATGACTTGCTAACTGCAACGTCGGGGCGAACTGGAACCAATGCCGTTCGGATTTGTATAGCAATGAATCATTGATAGTGATGATGATGATGGTATACTTTTTTTTTTTGTGAATATAGATTCATAAGGAACGTACCAGCTCTGCTGTTTGGAGCATGTCGTTGTGGTGACCCATGGAGCTGATGGCGCGGTAGATCACATCCGTCTCCTTGAAGGCATCCGCCTCAACGACCAATGCATTTGCTCCTGCCTCTGTCCAAAATGGCCTGCAATATATATTGAACATGGCCATATATCAGATATAATTCGAGATCGTTAAAACTTGATGTGGGAGTCTGGGAGCAGAGCTTCACGCACTCTTCAAGTATCTCCTTGAGCACGGTGCTCTTGCCGGCGCCCATCCCGCCGCCCATGAGCAGCAGCACCGGGGACCGGTTGTCGTGCGCCACCGGAGCCATCACGTCGGTGCAGTGCGCCTCCTCGTCGCCGTTGATCCCGTTGACGATGCCGATGGCCTTCATCTCGTCCACCAACGTTGAGAACACGCGCGTCACCTTCAGGTCCTTCGTAATGCGCTCAAACCTCTGCTTCCTGTGGTACGCCAAAGGCGATTGAAATTTCGTTAACAATATATAATTAACCCGTGGCTTAAATCATTTGATATGCAAAAAATATTACAGTACTCATGCGGAGAATTCTGCAATGACTTAGGGCATCTCCAGTGGACCGACCCATAAGGAACTGCGCGGACGAGCAGACAGACCGCGCACGCTCCAGCGATACGATGTAAACGGATCGACTCGTCCGCCTCGATCCATCCGTTCACCAAATTTTGAAAACCAATGCGTCGGCGTGGACAACGAGCGTATCCTCGTGTCCGCCGCATGCACCTAGGGCCCGTATGGAAGCGATACAACGGCCTTGTACCTCTGGCCATCAATGTAAGTACTCTGGCCGCACCGTCCAACGCAGGCGCTCCTACTCTGGCCGCGCCGCCTGCCATCCATTAATGCCAGAGTTTCATTCTGCGCGCCGGCATCCAATGCTCCAGCCCTTTATAATCAGGTCAGCGCCGCCGTTTTCTTCCACAAGCTCTCATCTTTCACTCCCCACCACCACCAACACATGCATCACCGCAACAATGGCTGGCGGCATCGGCTCGAGGGGAGGGTGCCTAGGACGGCCTCCGGGCCATGGGCGTGGGAGAGGCCACAGCCGAGGCCGGCGAGGAAGGAACAACGGGAGAGGCCAGAGTCATCCACCAGCGTCGACATCGCCACCATCATCGCTCGAGCACGTCGTCATCGACCTCTCCGGCTTTGAGTTCGGCGTGACCATCCAGCAAGGCATGAGCTAGGACAGGTTGCGCCTGCCCTAGAGGTTCGCCTCGATCGTCAAGGGGCAAGAGCGCCACCATGTCCTCCTGCGCGTTTCCGGTGACATGACCGGCCTATGGCCGGCATAGGTGATGTTCGACGGCGAAGGGCAGATATTCCTCCACAACGGCTGGAGGCGCTTCGCCCGCTCGCACGACATTGAGGTCGGGCACTTCGTCGTCTTCAACTACGACGGCGACATCGACTTCAGTGTTAAGGTCTTCGACGGGACCATGTGCCGCCACCACTACCACTCCGACGAGAACGGCTAGGAGACGCTAAGATGAAGATGATGTAGTCTTCTACTATGTTTTTATTATGTTTTTACTTAAGTTATATTAATTTGCTTCAACCAAATCTGCCAATATGTATGCAATATTTAAAAAATGTTCATGCAAGATGATCTGGCTAGCTCCGAACCCAACGGGTCGACCTGCTGCGCGTGGTGTCCGAGCTGACCGAACCGCGAGACATATTATGTACACGGGTACTCTTATACTAGTAGTAATCCCTAAGGGTAAGAGTAACGGCTAATGGCATGTGTTAACCCTGTGACTAGGACCAGATGCATTGACCTGCATGTGCACACTACACAGTAGGTGCCCACGGGGCCCACCAGCTTTACTACACTTTTACGTTTCGTCAAGCCGTTGACATGCACATGAATATTAGTACGTGGTGATTTTTTTCGCTGCAATCGCACTAGCCATTATTACTTGTTGTTAGCGGTATCTTGAGACGTTTAATTGAAGTTAGGTGCAACGACTGAAATAGACTACTCGAGTAGTAGATGGATCGCTAGCATCGCTAGCATCGAGTAGATGGATCGCTAGCATCGATGACGATTGCTCATCCACCTATAGCTTGGCCCACTTCATGATGCTTACACATTGCTAGCTTAGTGGTTGGTTTTTAGAGCAAGTACAATAGATCCTACTCAACAGGCTATAAGTTTGTCCACATCAGCAAAATCTTAGCTGGAAGAGAGAGAAACGAGAAGACAGAAGAGAGCAGACGCTTCAGCGGTCGCCGAGCTACAGCGCGAAAAAAGAGAAGCTACCGCTTGCATGCAGCCTGACACGGGCTATAGAGCTGGCTGTACCAGGCCGCCTGGTTCTTGCATGCAACGACCGGCATGCGGTGCATTAATTAATTAAATAATCGGTAGAGCTAACCTAATAGCTAGTTCTATTGTACTGATGTATATTTGTGTTTGCTCTAAGTGACATGGCATGTGTATATAGCCAGCAGTGGGCTTTATTATTGTTCTTGCTCTTAGACTAGTCATAGTGGGGAGTAACATACAGTAGTGTCATGCATATGATACTACTCCATGTCAGTACCTTCATAATGCATAATAAGTTAGATGTAGTATCATGCGAGTGTATTAATTAGCTTGTAGACTCATTCTATATCTTGAAAAGTGTGATGTTATGGTAACATAGCTAGTAGTTACCACAACCATCTCTTTCTTCATTTAATAGCATGTCATATCATTAATTTGTCTAGTTAGCAATGCAAGTAGCTCTATATTACTACCTTAGTTACTCTCACTATGAGTAGTCTTATATGGGAGTTTACTAACTAAAAATCCTTAATCCACTTACTAGCCTATTGCGTATCAACGCATGGCATCGCGCCTAGGCGTACTCTTAATGACATTAGGGTAGGAATCGAACAAAAAGGGTCTTGGCTCATTATCATATTTTTTGCGGTCCTCGGGAAAAAATGCACTATGAGAAGGTGAGGAAAATGAGAACACAGCTTTCCCCGGTTGTTCTATCTACCTTTGGGTTCTAGCGGTGGTAGATCAAATTTATATCCAATAATAAAAAAATCAAGGTAAACCTATAAATATTCAAATGGTGGTTTGATTAAGGGCACACTTGGTGATGTAGACATCCAATAGAAGATTAGAGTTTTGCAAATGCATGCGTCAAACATGTTGTTACCCATGTGCATGTGAATTCATTAGAGCATGTATAATATATAGTGATGTCGGAACAATTCCACGTACGATGATTGATGATATGAAAGAGACGGATCCAAAAGGGACGATGATTTATCTTATTTTAGCTACGAGATGATTTTGTTACAAATGAAATAACGGTTATTATATGATACTAATATGTTTTTTCTTCTCTATGCGAAATGCAAATCATTAGAGAAGCATGTCTTATCAATCATTATACATGCTCTTAATAAAAGTTGAATTTGTTGCAAGATTCCATTTGGGACCTATGGTGGAAGTCAAATCATAAGCAATCCCAACATCCAACAAACAACAGGTACGTGTGTAGTTCGAAAAGTGTATGTGATTATGTATGTCTAACACATTAATAAACGTCTCTTCTGGAAAGATCTCAATCAGAATGATGTTCTTGCGGGGCATATAATTTTTTTTACATGGATAGGCCATATAATTTAGTCTTGGTCATGATATTGGATATATTATATGTGCTATGTACAAAATAAAACCAGTCCAAATCGGGATTCGTCTACCCAAAAGAAAGTAACAAATAGACACCTTTATTTATGCTTGAGACATAATTTCATTTTCATTTGCATACTCAAAAAATAACAAAGACACAATATATCCAACACCAGAGATTCATTATTCAAAGTGTTTTGTGTGCTTTTTTTGCACCTTATAATTATACTTAGCTGTAAACATCATGAACCTACTCCATTTGATATATAATTATTCAAATCGGTTGTATATGCATGCTTACTTCTATCAAGTTGTATTTTATTTTTGGCATAGACACACAATCAACAACATGTTGACAAGTGGATTTAAATAGAGTACACCTTTGATCCATATTACTTGCCGTTGATTTGACTTAATTAACGGCAACTAATATGGGTGGAAGGGCGTACTAGCTTTTTTTAAGGATAAATATACTTAGGGTAAAATAAGGGAGACATGTCAGAAAGGAAGTAAAAAAAAGGTTGCACTTGGGTTTGACTTTCACCTGGTGGCTTCGAGCACCAGGTTCCTCAACTTCTTTTTGGTGGCGCTGTCCACGGTCAAAGCCTGCAAATTAAGCGCAATCACGTTGAAGTTAGGGCAATGGGCACGTCGAGATCAGTTAGATCGTACAAAATGTACGTGTCTGCATAGCACACATCCACTTTGCTTCAAGATCCGCTGAAGATGATGCGATCCTCTCTGATTGGACAGGCATTGGGCACAATCTCTTCATTTCTAAGTTCTAACAGCTTGATTGTACTGTTTGCCCCCCTCACACACAATGATTTGGTGCACGACTTTCGGATTCGGGCATCGAATCGACGCCTTTAATTTGCCAAAAAGTGGGAAGACATAATGTCTGAATCAACCAACATTATTAGGTACGTACCTGGCTGATGAGGGTGGTGCAGAGATCCCAGTGGAAGGCGAAGTAGCCGAGGATGCACTTGTCGAGCTCCTCGATGAGCTTGACATAGAGCGACTCCGCGTCCGGGGCGTTGGATAGGAGGTCGTAGATGTCGTCCATGCAGTTCTTCGTCTTCTTAAGGTAGTTGTTGGCCACTTTGCAGAGCTGGGGGCACTCGTTTATGTCCTCGAAACCCATCTGCCGAGCTGGAGTTGCATCATACAAATGAATCCTTTAGCTAACTGATTTACAATCAACCATGCTTCTTAATCAGCTCTTCTAGGGTTTAATGACAAAAGATCACTAAAAGTTTAAATCGCATATGAATGAGCCCAAGCTGTCGCAGTACATGGAAATTTGGCATCTGTGAGCCCAATCTGGCTGCTGTCGCCATGCATTACAAGTTGCATTGCATGTACAAGTTGATCCCGACAGACCCCTATGGCCCTATCGACCCAGCCAGCTAGGACAAGCTCGGGCCACTAGCCAGCCAAGCAAATCAAGTGCCATTACGACCTTTCGCTCTACAAAAAAAAAGTGCCGTTATCATCTGTCTCCTTCAGGACGCTGCCAGGAGAGTTTAATCCTGAGCACTGCTACAAACACTACGATTCACTTTACTTCATCTCGCGTGACCTGGGAGCCGACATGTGCCAGGAATTGGTGTGTGGCGTCGTACTCGTGCGTACATGCCTGATCGGATAGCCACTTTCTTACCACTAACTGATTTTTATCTTGGGAGATGCCATGTGTTCCATTTTTCATGGAGAAATCAGTACACACGTCAGTCAGGCGAAGATACTCCAGTTCAGTGGCTACATGCTAATCTTCCATTAGAGCGGCAGTGCCCATGTCAATCAGAAAGGGATACTCATTCGCAAAAAAAAAAAAGGGATACTGCCTTTTCTTTTTTGAGGAAATTGGATTTATTTTGGATCTTGTTTTCGAAAACTATCTTTTGTGAATTAGTGGAATCGCTCGAGAATACGAAATTTGAAGCACACACTTGGACTAGAAAAAACAAGTTCCGGTTGATGCCTGAACAAATTGTTTTCCCAATTTTCACGACAAGGGAAAAAATATCCAAAATCATGGCCCAAAATGCATGGCCAAGTGATAAAATTCCAGTCATTGATCGGATAGACAGAATTTCGGATCGAGATTGGGTGTAGATGAGCAACTGAACTGAAACCTGCACGCAGAAAGGCAATTACGCAGTGGGAGGAGAGTTAAAAAATGGCGGGTACTGACCGACGTAGTGGGAGAACTTCTCGATGTGCTCGACGTGGCCATGCTCGGCAATCACCACCTTGGGCATTTCCGTCATGGCCGGCGCCGACAGAAGCTCCTTCATCTTCCTCTGGTGGCGGCGCCGCAGCACGGCCGCGGCGGCCACCGCGCCGGCTGTGGACAGCGCGGCGACGTGGAGCAGCAGCAGCCTGCCGAGCCCATCTGCGCGCGCGCCAACAAAGAGAAACAGACCAAGATGAGATGATGAGACCAAATGTCCAAACGAAAATCAGAAGAGCAGAGGCGCTGCCTTGTTCTTGCCTCTCTGCATGGTGAGGAGAACTGCGAAGAGGATCGAGTTAGGTGGACGAGGTGAGATGGGGATAAAAACGGGAATAGGAGCTGCGGATGCCGTTTGATTTCTAGTTTTTTGTGGGAACGGATGAGATGCCGCCGGTGATGGGTCTCTGGCTTGAATGGGATGGGCACGAGGGAGGGAGATACTTATACTGGATGTCTGTATGCATACCAAGATGTCGCCTCTGTCTGCGCGATCTTCGCGTGAAAGAGATGTTCGCGCCAGCGCCTGTATTTTATTCGACCTGTTGCCAACTTGCGATCCTCTATCTCTCTTATTCTATACCGACTCTCTCCTTCTTCTTATTCATGGTCTAGTTTAATTGCTGTTTCTCTACGTGTTGTGGTATGGGCTAATGATAGTAGCAGGAAACGGAACAAGTTGTTGGCTATTAAAAAAGCTGGTGACGATACGCAAAGCAATGCCAGATCAGAGACTTGGTCGTGGGTGATATATGATGATCGATATTCTGTAGTTACTACTTACTACGTACGATACAAGTGTTGGTCAACGCCGTCGCTCATTGGTGTAGCTTGTCAATCTCTCGCGCGTGATGAGCGTGAGAGTTTGTTCGAGTTCTTGCTGCGTTTTCAGCGGCCGCTTTGTGCGATCACACTTGATTTTTTTGTTAATTAGCAGCAATACTGTGCTAGTGCACACTTGCGAAAAGTCACACTGGCTTAAAGAAATTGTAGACAAATCTTGCTCATTAGCTTCACGTACAACCACATGCTACTATGGCTCTGGCTTGACAAAGTCTTGTCAAAAATAGAGTTTTCATAAACCTTGGTTTTTAAAATATTTGCCAACGATACCCTATTTTGTTCGGAGGTTTTAAAAATTATAAAATTATTATTTTGAGAAAATATTAAACCCTAAAAGAGCACTATAGCCACATAGATATGTATGTCAAATTTTAATTTTATAAAGTTTATTTTTTTTCTCCCAAATTTGGTTTCATATTAAAGGATTTTTCATAACTAATCCAACGATACCTCATTTGCATTCTTCCGATCTTATTTGAGGCCCAAAGTGAAATTACAATTTCTGTTTTTTTTAAGGAAGCCGCTCCCCGGCCCACCCCGCGGCCCAGCTTGCCCCGGCCGCTATGCCCAGCCCAGGCCGCCCAGCCTATTTTTTTTTTCCAGCCCAAACCTGGGCCGATCTACCAAACTTGGCCCATCTAGACAAACCAGACGAGCCGCCCCTCCTCGTTCGTCTTCCCTCACAAAAAAAAAAGCACTTACGTGGCTATGCTGTATCTCTCCCTCTCTCTAATTCCCCATCAATTCTCTGACCGTTTCCTCTCGACTTCAACACGAAAATTACTCAGTATTTGATGGAAAATCCGTTCAGGAAATTTATATTCCATTTAATTGTCTTAATCTTCCAAACCAAACCAGCGCCCGAATGCCATCGGTTGGCATACACCTCCCGATCTTCCTCCACAGCTCATACCAACACGAACCGAGGAGAGCACCGTGTGCCCCTTATTCTCCTCCACCACTTTTTTTCAGAAAGTTTGTATTGAGATGCTCTGTACAGCCCACACCAACCATACCAACACCACCCCCAAAATCGAGTTCATCGGTAGATGCCGACGCCCTCGGTGATCACCTCGCTGATTCCTTCGGCCAGATTACTATACTCATTAAGGGCTACCTCCAGGACATGGCCATGCATCATGTTGTCGATGTTGACCGTGGCGTCATCGGAGTTCATCTCGACGGTACGTCGTATCCAGTAGCTTATAACTTGATTCCTTTCAACCTTATAGTTTCCAATCCGTCGCCTATATCCAGGACATGTTCGTGCGTCACATCGTCTCTGTTGGTCATGCCTCCGCCACTCCATTCGCCGGCCGCCACGAGTTTCTAACGACCACGACGAGGCAAAGCAGGCATTGGTCCTTTTTCCTTTTGATTTATCTCTTACACTCATCTACTCTCAAATCGATGGTTCAACGATGGATATTCGCAGCCGGAGTTCGCCCCAACATCGCAGCCGCTTCCAGGCTTTATAATTAGCATATGGACGGAACCGATCTGGGCCATCGTATTCAGCTTCAACCTCCATACGTCCTCCACACTTCTCCCAAGTCTGGAGGCCATCGACGACACGGAGCAACCGATCTGGCCGCCGATGCATGTGTGCGTGTTCAATGACTAAAACAGCATGGCGTCGTCCTTTTCTCTTGACATCGTTGGAAGATGGAAGGTATCCTCCACTCAAGATCTGCCACGTATAATTCTTTTTCTTTTTCATACAACTGATCGATCGGTAGTCTTGCAGTATTGTACTAGTATCACTAGCCTATCAGCGCGCGAGAACTGATCGATCAGTTCGTCCTTGGAGTGGGCTAGCTACTTCACATAAATAAACTTTGAATTTCCATATCTTTAGATTAAAACTTCCGTTTTAGATGATTTCTCTGAAGTTAAGTTCATAATTAAATCCTCTACAAGTTTCATGTAGGAAGTTTTTCTATCCGAGCAACTTATTCGGACAACTTTTCGGACACCATTAGAATTTTAACCGCAAATTAAAAAATTCATATCTTGAGTTCTACACATCGGTTTTCGACAAACTTTATACCGTTGGAATCAGTAAAATATGTAGATTATTTTGGACATTTTACATGTCGGTTTCACACACTTTGTTTTCGCGGTATTTCTATGGTCCGCGATATCGTTCTTCGACTATGAATATCATCTAGACACATTCATCATGTTCCATGATCACATCTATACACAACATATTATGTTAGTCAATATTATTCAAATATCAATTGAGTTATTTGAGTAAATTTTCATATCACTAGTTCCTATCTAATTTTTTTTCCTTGTGCCATTGGTGAGTGTTGTCACACTCTCCATAATGGTATGTTGCTTTACGCCATATGAGACTCATATGATTCTATCACATGAATCATTCCAATTATTTATTCCGGTGTAGCAAACAATCCTTGATCACATGCCCTTGTCAATCTTTTCCTCCTAAGCATTTGACTTGGATAATCTTTTTCTTTCAAAGTACATAACCCTTCCAATCTATCAAATCATACCTTGCAAGCCAAACCTCATGCCACACCATAGTACCATAGAGCGTTTTCCAAATTGTTTTTCTTGATTGTATTATGTTGTTATGAATTGTGTGTTTATGTTGTGTTATATTTTATTTTATAGTTCGTTTGAAGAGCGATGTGTTTTGTTGAAAGAAACGAGAATGCTCTTCGACTACCAAAAAGGCAAGTGACACTCTTGTTCATTAATGTCCCAATGTTTTACTATGCATGTAGTATTTATTTTCTTTCGGTACTATGCATGAGTAGGTTCTATGCATTGCTTTGTCCTATTTAGGGTATCCCTGATTTTCCTGTTAGAAGAAACAACGTAAGTGTAGAATGCTTAGTCGCGCTGAATAGATACGTGGGAGGGATCTCATGATACATGTGTGTGTGTTGGAAAAATTATGTTTTGGCGTGGTGAAAAACAACTAAGTTAATGAACTACCTGGTGTAAGAGTATTTTACCCTTATCCATTATTTTGGTAATAATGACACCGTGCTAGAGTATTTGGCCTAATATGCTTATAAGGATAATCTCAGGTATTAGGCAAAGAGGCATAAATGGTGTATCAAAGAAACAAGAAGGCTAAAGGAGACCCCCCACTTCAACAACAATCGAAAAGGGGTCTACAGCAGAAATCCGGTTTGCCGCCCGGTCAGCCGGCCCCCCAACCGGCCAGTCCGGCGTGCGGCCCGGTCAACCGGTCGCCAACCGGGCGCCAACCGGGCGTCAAAAGGGCGCCTAAGTGGTCCGGTCTGCTGCCCGGTCTGCCGGCCTACAGACCGGCGGGTCCGGCGTACGGTCCGGTCGACCGGTCGCCAACCGGGCGCAAACCGAGCGCCAACCGGGGGAGCTCCTGGACGACGCAAAGTGTACTCCGGTCTCTGGCCCGGTCCGACCGGCCTCTGCACCGTACAATCCGGTCAGTGGTCCGGTTGACCGGGTTTGTCAAGAGAAAAGATGAGGTGGCAAGTGACCAACGGCCATATTTCGAAGAACACTATAAATAGGTCTTCTCCTACCTCTGAACAGTTAGGCACTACACTACAAGCTGTTCTTGAGCTCTCTCTCTCTCTCTCTTACTCCATTGCTAGAAACACCAAAAGTCTCAGATCTCCCTCCTCCTCCACCCAAACTCAAATCCCTCCGGGGAATCGTTAGAGGAGGACCCGATCTACTGTTCTACTAAGCCAAATCTCATTCCCCCTTGTATTCATCGAGAAGCTTGCTTCCTAGGGTTCCTTGGAAACCCTAGGTGGGCAAGAGGAGTCCGGAAGCATCCGGGCTGTGGATTTGCTCCGGGCAAGATTGTGAAGGTTTGGAGCCTACCTCAAAGTCTACCACAAGTGAGTGAGCTATTCCTTCGTGGGATAGGCTCCGGAGAATAGGGTGAGCCTTCGTGGAGTGGGAAATCCTTCGTGGGACCTCCACCCCTCCAAACGTGACGTACCTTCTTGCAAAGGAAGGGAACACGGGAATACATCCTCGTCTCCGCGTGCTATCGGTTATCTCTAACCGAACTCCTTACTTGTGATTTAACTGCTTGTGAGAGCCTTCGTGCTCGAGTTAGTTGTATCCTCATATAGGTTGCTTCACCTAGTTTGCATTAGGCTCACCTTTTATATTCCGCAAAGCCTAATATTGCAAAGAAAGAATTAAAACTTGTAGAAACCTATTCACCCCACCCTCTAGGTTTACCATCTCTATACTTTCAATTGGTATCAGAGCCTGGACTCTTATTAAGGGCTTCACCGCCTTAAGAGTGAGATGGATAAACTATTCGAGGGTCTAGATGAAGACTCTAACCTTTCGGTTAAAGAGATGAAATCTAGATTCTTGGCATATGATGCCGAGAAGAAGAAAAAGGAGGATGAACTACAAAGCCAAATGGAAGAGATGTCTGCCATGCTTAAGAACTTGACTAATGGGTCTCCTAGTACGACTTCGGCCTCTCTAGGGAGCTATCGTGAAGTCAACCATGACTATCCCAAAAACACTTCACCCATGCCTAATATAAACCATAGTGGGAATGTTCCCCATTTTGATGGAACTCACTTTCCTTTTTGGAAATCTTCTATGGAATCTCATATTCGCAGCTGCAGGTGTGGAGTTATGGGAGATCATTGTTCATGGATACCGGGAGCCACAAGATCCCATTCGGTTGACCTCCACCGAATTCTACAACCGTCAACTCAATGCCTCCGCACGTGACAAGATTAGGAGTGGCATCAACCGCAAGCTCCTTGATCAAGTCAATGACATAGACTCCGCTAAAGAGTTGTGGGATCGAATCATAGTACTCCAAGAGGGAACCGATTTGATCCAATCAGCTTTTTATGAGACCGCAAAGCAAGAGGCCCATCAATTCATGATCCGAGAAGGAGAATCTGTGGCCGATGCTTATGCAAGGCTAGGTGCTCTTAGAGTGAGGGTCAAGGGACTTGGAGTTGAGAAGTACAGTGACGGCTTCGAGATGAATGAAGCATTCATAAAGTCCAAGGTCATTGCTATGATTGCCGTCAAATAAGAAGACACCAACCTTGCACTCAACTTGCAAATCATGACCAAGAGTGCCGATCTCAACTCCGATGATCTAGTCTCCTATGTGGCCGCCAATGAAAACATGGCCAAAGCGGGAAAGAGGCTCATGTCAATGAACCGTGTTGATGAAGCCTCACACAACCATGAAGCGCCACACAACCTTGCTCTCAAAGCTAGGGCCTATCATGGAAGCAAAGAAGACTATGAAATTGAAGAAGAAGAAGAAGAGATGACTTCAACTAGTGATATTGCTACCGACTTTGCTTTCTTTGCCAAGAAATACAAGGAAAAGTTCCCAATGCTCCTCAATGACAAGAAGAAAAAGAGAACTTGCTACAATTGTGATGAAGATAGCCACTTTGCAAATGAGTGCCTTTATGAGAAAAGGGTAGACAAGCCAAGATTCATCAAAGGGGTCAAGCCAAGATTGAAGCCAAACCCAATCAACGATCGATACAAGAAGAACAAGGGAAGAGCCTTTGTTGGGGCCGAGTACTTGTCCGATGATGAAGAGGAAGATGAGGAGAAGGAGGCCGGGGTGGCCGGTTTGGCTTTCTCTAAGCCCGGGTCACTCTTCACATATGACTACTCCAAGGACTACTCCATGGAGAATGATGTTGGATCTTCCTTCATGGCAAGAACAACTCAAGATGATGACTCCGATGACTCTCCCTCCTCTACAATCGTTGGCTCTTGTCTTATGGCAAGGGAAACCAAGGTAATGGAACCTCCACCTTCCCTATCTAGTGTTCTTGATGATGAAAACAAAAATCAAGAAGAATTAATTGTGCTTAAGGAACTCTATGATGTTAGATGCACCCTTCGTGGTGAAGCTCTTGTCAAGTTTGATTTCTTGATGGACTCACTCAAGGAAAAGGATGAGTCCATTGAGGAATTAGAATATCATTTGAATGAGAAGGAACGGAGATTCAATCTCCTAAGACAAGAGCTAAAAACCGAAAGGTGCATATCTCAAGGTCTTAAGCAACAAATTGAAACTTATGAACTTGATAAAGTTAAGGACCTAGAAACTATTGATAGGGCTCAATCTTTGACTCAAGTGCTCCATGCCTCAAAGGAGGAACTTGAAGTTGCTCATGCTTCTCTCACTAGGGATCTTGACCACCTTGAAAGAGCTAACAAGCTTGTTAAGGATGAGCTCAAGAAACTTGGAGAGAACCATGACCTACTCCAAGAAACCTACACAAAGGCACTTGAATCAATGAAGGATCCCATTGTTGTTGAAAAGCTTGCTAGTTCCTCCACCTCTTTTACTAGTGAGCATGCCAAGCTTGTTGAGGAACATGTTCGTTTACAAGAGGAACTCTCTTTGCATGTTGAGGCCAATGCATATCTTGAATCCTTGGTGACCAAATATGGTCTCGACTATCATCCTAATGAATCTTCTTGTGAGCAAGCATCTATTCTTGAGGAAAATGTTAGGTTAACAAAGGAACTTGCAAAGTTCACCACCGCCAAGAACAAGATGGGATTGGATGACCTCTTGAGTAAGCAAAGGTCAAACAATCAAAAGTTTGGACTTGGATATACTCCCAAGTCCTACAAGAAGAACAACTACAAGAAGGAGAAGCCCGCTCAAGATAAGAACAAGAAGGTCACTAATGATGGCAAAGCCTCAAAGGGCAAAGCCACTAGTGGTGACCGCACGGGACCAAACAATCACTATGCTTTATTTGTTGATTATTATGGTGATGTTTATGCTAACTATGTTGGCCCTCGTAATGGCTATGCTTATAGAGGGTACTCAATTTGGGTACCAAAAGATATTGTTGCCATTGCAAAGGAACCCATTAATCGATGGGTTCCTAAATCCTCTACTTGATTTTGTAGGGGTATTCCTCCGGTGGTCCAAAATGGGTGTTTGATAGTGGATGCACCAATCATATGACCGAAGGAAGAGGTGTGCTTGATCAATTCATTGAAGACATCAACAAGAAGTCAAGCATCACCTTTGGTGACAACTCAAAGGGAAAGGTACTTGGGTACGGCAAGGTGGCAATCTCTAAGGACTTGTGCCTTGAGACGGTCATGCTTGTTGAATCCCTTAGCTATAACTTGCTTTCTATATATCATCTTGCCGATGCCGGTTACAATTCATATTTTACTAATTATTGTGTGAAAGTCTTTAGGAGTGACAATCTCAAATTGGTCCTCGTTGGATATGTGGAGAACAACCTTTACGTGGTTGACCTCTCGAAAGAGAGCTCCTCTCACTCCACATGTCTAATGGCGACCAAGCATGACGAAGGTTGGTTGTGGCATCGCCGCCTTGGTCATGTCAACATGAGGAATCTTAAACAACTCCTAAAGGGTGAACACATTGTGGGACTAACCGGCATTTCTTTTGAGAAAGATCGTGTTTGCAGTGCATGTGTAGCCGGAAAGCAACTCAAGAAGAGACATCCTATCAAGAGTATCGTCACCACATCTAGGCCTTTGGAGCTCCTTCATTTGGATCTCTTTGGGCCATCACATTATGATACTCTTGGTGGGAGCAAGTATGGACTCGTCATTGTTGATGATTACTCAAGATACTCTTGGGTCTTTCTCCTTAAGTCTAAGGACGCGACTCATAGGGAGTTCATCATCTTCGCCAAGAAAGCTCAACGTATGTATGAATCCGAGATCAAGGCGATAAGAACCGACAATGGCACCGAGTTCAAGAACTACACCATGCGAGAGTTTGTCGATGATGAGGGCATCAAGCATGAGTTTTCGGCGCCATACACCCCTCAACAAAATGGTGTTGTTGAAAGAAAGAACCGGACTATCATTGAGATGGCAAGAACCATGTTGAGTGAATTCAACTCACCCCACAACTTTTGGGGAGAAGCCATCTCTACGGCCATCCACTACTCCAACCGGCTCTTCCTCCGTCCCCTCCACAACAAAACTCCATACGAGCTTCTTACCGGTAACAAGCCTAATGTCATGTACATTCGTGTCTTTGGATGCAAATGTCTTGTTAAGAACAACAAAGGAAAGCTCGGTAAAATTGAAACTAGAACCATAGAGGGCATATTTGTTGGTTATGCGGAGAACTCTCACGCCTATAGGTACTACAACCGGTCCACTGGGACTATTGAAGTATCTTGTGACGTGGAGTTCTTGGAGGATAATGGCTCCCAAGTGGAGCAAGTTGTTCCATGTGTTGCAGGTAATAATGATGATCCATCTAGTGCCATCAAGCATATGGGCATTGGACACATCCGGCCCATAGAAGTTCATAATGATGATCAAGATGATGGAGTAGAAGTATCAAGCACAGCTCAAGTGGAGCCTAGCTCAACTCAAGCCGAACCATCAAGTGCAACTCAAGAACCATCCTCCACTCAAGATGAGTCACATTCTGAAGAACAAGAAGAAAGTCCTCATTCCACTGAGCAAGACCATGATGATGATCAAGAGACATCCACAACTCATGATCAAGCTCAAGTGATCCCTCATGATCAAGCACTAGCAAGGGATGAATTCATTGATCATGAAGGAACCATTCGGAAGATCAAGGCCGCTACAAGGGCAAGTGACATGAAAGTAGATCAAGTCCTTGGTAGCATTTCAAGAGGAGTGGTAACTCGTAGACACCATGCATTACTTATAACTTATTGTCAACACCATGCTTTTGTGTCTAGTTTTGAACCACTCAAGGTACATGAAGCCTTGGTTGATCCGGATTGGGTAATTGCCATGCAAGAAGAATTGGAGTGTTTCACTCGTAATGAAGTGTGGTCTCTAGTTGAGAGACCCAAAGATCATCGCATCAATGTTATTGGGACCAAATGGGTATTCAAGAACAAGCAAGATGAGAATGGCATTGTCATACGAAACAAAGCAAGGTTAGTGGCGCAAGGGTTTGCCCAAATAGAAGGTATGGATTTTGAGGATACCTTTGCGCCGGTAGCCCGTCTTGAAGCTATTCGTCTTTTGCTTGCATTTGCATCTTTCCACAATTTCAAACTATATCAAATGGATGTAAAAAGTGCATTTTTGAATGGTCCCCTAAAAGAAACCGCATATGTGGCTCAACCCCCGGGTTTCGAAGACCCATGCCGACCCAACCACGTGTATTTACTCCATAAGGCACTCTACGGTCTCAAGCAAGCTCCACGTGCTTGGTATGAGTTCCTTAGGGATTTCTTACTACATGATGGGTTTTGCATGGGTACGGTCGATTCCACCCTTTTCACCAAGCGGGTTAAAGGGGGTGGCCTATTTATATGTCAAATATATGTTGATGATATTATCTTTGGTGGAACTAACCCCAATCATAACAAAGCTTTTGAGCTATTGATGACTAGGAAATTTGAGATGTCCATGATGGGAGAGTTGAAGTTCTTCCTAGGCTTCCAAGTGAGGCAACTTGCAAAAGGCACCTTCATCTCTCAAGAAAAGTATGTGAAGGACATGCTCAAGAAATTCAACATGACCAATGCAAGCCCAATGAAGACACCCATGCCCGTAAAGGGGCAACTTGGCTCATTTGACGGTGAGAAGGATGTGGACATAAAGGTATACTGCTCCATGATAGGATCCTTGCTCTACCTTTGTGCCTCTAGGCCGGATATCATGCTAAGTGTAGGGATGTGTGCTCGTTTTCAATCCGCTCCCGAGGAGAGCCATTTAATGGCGGTCAAACGGATTCTAAGATACCTTGTTCTCACTCCTACTCTCGGGCTATGGTATCCAAAGGGGTCAACCTTTGAACTCATCGGCTATTCGGATTCCGATTGGGCCGGTGATAAGGTTGACCGGAAGTCTACCTCCGGGGCTTGCCAATTTATTGGCCGGTCATTGGTGAGTTGGTCATCCAAGAAACAAAACTCCACCGCTTTATCCACCGCCGAAGCCGAATACATATCCGCGGCATCTTGTTGCACTCAATTGTTATGGATGAAGCAAACCTTGAAAGACTATGGTGTGTCTCTTGGTACGGTGCCTCTTCTTTGTGACAATGAAAGTGCAATTAAGATCGCCAATAACCCGGTTCAACATTGTCGCACCAAACATATTGACATTCGCCATCACTTCCTACGTGATCATGTTGCCAATAAGGATATTGATCTCACTCATGTGGGAACAACCTACCAATTGGCGAATATTTTCACTAAGCCTTTGGATGAAGCCCGGTTTGTTAACTTGAGAGGAGAACTTGGTATTCTTGATCCTAAAAACTTGGATTGATTAACTTCTTGCACTACATTCTTGCGTTTATCTTGCTATCTAGCTTAGAGGCATAGCACATATGGGGATAGTCATCCTACCATGTCTTGGTATGATGCATACCTATGTGTGCAACATAAATAGACCCAATATCATTATATGGACACTAGTAGGAAAAGCCTCATCAGTGGCGCACCAAAAATGGATTCTGTGGCGCATGGGAGGTGCGCCACAGAAACGTCGCCACAAAAATAAGGTTTACGTGGCGCACCTGCCCATGCGCCGCAGAATTAAGGTTTCGTGGCGCACTTGTTCTTAGGTGCGCCACGTAAAAGCGTGCGCCACGAATTGCTTCTTAGTGCGCCACGGAATTTGCTTGTATTATACACGATTTTGTGCTGCCTCGCTATACATATGCGGTTTATACACAGCAATACGGATACACAATACGTATACACGAGTTATATACAGCAACATTCAGATATAATATAAATATCATGTACATTGCACGGATATAACATAGACATCATCATCACATTACTTAGAGCCCGATCGAGATACATATATAGTGGCAAGTGTCAAATGTTTTGCATACAACTCTTAATTCATACAAAATTCACAATTTCGAGATACAAAGTAGTCTTCATCCGGTTCCTCCTTTGCTCCGTCATCTCTACCCACCGGGCTCGCTTGCATCGGGGTCCTTCCATCCAGTTCCTACTATGATGAAAATGGAAGAAAGTGAGACCAACAAGTCCGATGCACAAGAGAAATGGAATAAATGCCTCATACATTGTTGGTCAACACAAATATTAACATTCGGGGACGGTGTAAGTGAGACCAAGTCCGATGCACAAGAGATTGATATTTGTGCTATCTTACCAGAGCTCACTTACGCCGCCCCGAGTGTACGGTGACCAAACATTTTAATCATCGGCATTTTGAAAATGTCAAAGCAAATGGAATGACAAAATGGAATAAGTGCCTCATACATTGTTGGTCAACACAAATATTAACATTTAGGGATGGCGTAAGTGAGACCAAGTCCGATGCACAAGAGATTGATATTTGTGCTATCTTACCAGGCTCACTTACGCCACCCCCAAGTGTACGGTGACCAACATTTTAATCATCGGCATTTTGAAAATACCAAAGCAAATGGAATGACAAGGGCCTCATACTTTGTTGGTCGAAACAAATATTAACATTCCGGGACGGAGTTAGCGAGCCGGGTAGGATGCACAAGAGATTGATATTTGTGCAATCACACGAGGCTCACTAACACCGCCCCGAGTGTACGGTGACCAAGCATTTTAATCATCGGCATTTTGAAAATCTCAAAGCAAATGGAATGACAAAATGGAATAAGTGCCTCATACATTGTTGGTCAACACAAATATTAACATTTAGGGATGGTGTAAGCGAGGCCGGGTAGGATGCACAAGAGATTGATATTTGTGCTATCTTACCGAGCTCACTTACGCCACCCCCGAGTGTACGGTGACCAAACATTTTAATCATCGGCATTTTGAAAATCTCAAAGCAAATGGAATGACAAAATAGAATATGTGCCTCATACATTGTTGGTCAACACAAATACTTTGCGGAAGGGCCCCTTTCCCCGGTCGGCGTTCCGTCAACGGGTGCTTGACGACACAACAACGCCGATCCGCATCTCCGGCGCGGAACCACGCCGGTCCCTCGCTGTCCGGTGAACGAGTCCTTGATGCAAAGACCGTGCCGGCCTGCCCGACGATTATGCCGGGCCGTGTTGCCGCGCTTCAAGCCGTGTGTCCGCGCCCTGCATTCGCCTTCTTGCCCGGTGAACCAATAGGCTGATCGTTGGAATAAGGAAACCGATGACAGCCGGTCGCAAGATTAAATTGCGATCGGCCGTCATCGGCTTCCTTATTCCAACGATTAGTCTATTCGTTCACCGGGCAAGAAGGCGAAGAGTGCGGGCGCATGATCGACACGGCCTGAAGCGCGACAACGAGGGTCGGCATGATGCTAGGGAGGCCGGCACCGTCTTGGCATTAAGGACTCGTTCACGTACTCGGACGAGCGAGAGAAGAAAAGTGGTGCTGCGCCGGAGAGGCATGTCGGCGTTGTTGTCTCATCAAGGACTCGTTCACGGAACGGCGGCCGAGGAAAGGGGGCTCGTCTACAAAGTATATTGCGGCGTATAGGTGACCAAACATTCTAATCATCGGCACTAAAATGGAAGAAAGGCCAATGCAATTAAGAAGTAGCTAGTATGAACTAAATGGAATGCCTCATACTTTGTTGGTCGAAATAAATATGAACATCCCGGGATGGCGTTAGTGAGGCCAGGTAGGATGCACAAGAGATTGATATTTGTGCCATCACACCAGGCTCACTAGCGACACCCGGAGTGTACTGATTGACCGAACATTCTAATCATCGGCACTAAAATGGAAGAAAGAGCCAAGTGGTATCAACTAAATGGAATGCCTCATACTTTGTTGGTCGAAACAAATATTAACATCCAGGGATGGAGTAAGTGAGGCCAGGTAGGATGCACAAGATATTGATATTTGTGCCATCACACCAAGCCTCACTTGCTCCACCCCCGAGTGTACGAGTGATCGACCAACCATCTAATCATCGACAAGTAAATCACTTGGGGTAATGTTAAAATGTTTGTCTCCATATTTGGGAGACATTTTTAATATTGGAGTCTAGCTAATGGAAATCAAGAACTAGTCTTGATCTCCAAATGGTGATTAGAGGGAATTTATTCATCTTAAGCAACATTAGGGACAAATGGGATCATGCAAGGGACTTGGGTCATTTGGATCATAAGGCATCAATTAAGGAGGCAACCAGGGACAAAGGGAAACATTTGATGATCCATTATCATAGGCAACAAAGCAGCAACTTTTTCCCCTCTAATCTAGCTAGAGTCCTTAAAAGAAATCCATCATAAGCATGGTCAAATACACATATATATAGCATGGGGCAGATGCTCCAAAGGGATTATATATTCATCACTTGGTAATTTGGAGAGCAAACAAGCGAGTAGCCATATCACTCAATCCAATAATATAGTAATTTGGATCATAAGGCATCAATTAAGGAGGCAACCGGGGGACAAAGGGAAACATTTTATGATCCATTATCATAGGCAACAAAGCAGACAACTTTTTCCCCTCTAATCTAGCTAGAGTCCTTAAAAGAAATCCATCATAAGCATGGTCAAATACACATATATAGCATGGGGCAGATGCTCCAAAGGGATTATATATTCATCACTTGGTAATTTGGAGAGCAAACAAGCGAGTAGCCATATCACTCAATCCAATAATATAGTAATTTGGATCATAAGGCATCAATTAAGGAGGCAACCAGGGGACAAAGGGAAACATTTTATGATCCATTATCATAGGCAACAAAGCAGCAACTTTTTCCCCTCTAATCTAGCTAGAGTCCTTAAAAGAAATCCATCATAAGCATGGTCAAATACACATATATAGCATGGGGGAGATGCTCCAAAGGGATTATATATTCATCACTTGGTAATTTGGAGAGCAAACAAGCAGTAGCCATATCACTCAATCCAATAATATAGTAATTTGGATCATAAGGCATCAATTAAGGCCTAACTGAGCATGCAAAACATTTGAAGATCATTGGGGTAATGTTAAAATGTTTGTCTCCATATTTGGGAGACATTTTTAATATTGGAGTCAACCCAAGTCCCAAGCCGGGCTACACACACACAACCAAACAGCTCACCGGGCGGTGTGCATGCCCAACGACGACACACGAGCCGGTGAGTCACGACATGCTTGCCGGGCCAAAATGGGTAGAATACCCGGTTTGTATCATCATCCGGCTACTAAGCCATTTGGTGGAAGCAAGCCGAAGATCAGCCGAAGGAAATCACCAAGGGAACATTGGTATGTCGGTATGGTGACACTACCGGAGAAATCCAACATGGATTAATCCCTAACTAGCCATCCAAACTCACCTAGCACCACACGGCTAGTTATACCATCGGAATATAGACATTTAAATGTCTATTTTGTTTTCAACAGCAAAAGCTACCGGTAATCTAGTCATGGATCAACCAGATAGCATGAGAGAGTCACAACAACGACCACGAGTAAAGGGGAGCCACCCTTGGACAACATAAAGGCTGTCAGGGGCTACCTCAAACCCATAGGAACATTCACTAAGCCACTGCATCATAACCCAATAGGGCTCGAGCATGAGCTAGGGTACCCAATCAATGATTGGCAACCCTCTAGCTACATCCAGATCCATCCATGAGATCATTACTGCTCAGCAGTTCATCGCATTTATCTAATCAATCAAGTTAAACTAACCAGATAAATGAAATGCATAATTAACAGTGCACCAGACTATTGCAAATGATCCAGAGGACATTTAAATCCGACAAAGTAATTTGGAGAGCAAACAAGCGAGTAGCCATATCACTTGGTAATTTGGAGAGAAAACAAGCGAGTAGCCATATCACTCAATCCGACAAAGTAATTTCGTCGAGCACTTTGTGCCCGCACGGGAGAGGAAGAGGAGGGGAGGGGAGAGGTGGAGCTCACCGACGATGCTTTGTTGGAGGAGCGGCCGGGTAGAGGAAGAGGGAGGGGCCGGGTAGGGGTGGACGAGGAGGTCGACGATGATGGCGGGGCGGCGGCTCCTCCTCCTTGACGCGGAGCCGGCCCCTCCTCCTCCATGCGGCGGCCGCCCTCCTCCTCCACGCCGCGGCGGCTTGTGCTGGCGGGTGGCGGGGATGGGTGGAGCGTGGCGGCATGCGGCCCTCGCGGAGGAAGGAGGCGGCGGCGGCGACGACGACAGCCACGCTCACCATGGAAGGCAGCGGCGCGCGAGGGAGAGGAAGAGGGGTGGACGAGGAAGTACGGGCGGCGGCGCGCGAGGGAGAGGAAGAGGGGTGGAGGAGGAAGAAGTACGGGCGGGGGAGGGGGTACGGGTGGTTATAGAAGGCGCTATTTCCGTGGCGCACCAGCACAAGTGCGCCACGGAATCAACTACTCACGTGGCGCACCGGACCAGGTGCGCCACGAAACACTTATCTACGTGGCGCGGCAAGTCATGTGCGCCACGAAATACCTACACTAATTATTGGTGGTGGCGGGATGTGGGCCCCACATAATTTACGTGGCGCACGGCGCGGTAGTGCGCCACAAAAATAGCTTATTTTTGTGGTGCATTCTTCCTCGTGCGCCACAAAAAATCTTTCTGTGGCGCATTTATTTTGGTGCGCCACAGAACTAAGCTTTGCCTATAAGGGTTTTCCTACTAGTGGGACCCAAGCATGTCTCTTCGAGGTCTCATGACATTTGCGCTTTCACATAGGGGGAGTAATCCCCCGCCCCTCATTGAGCTTTCATTACAACTTGATTTGACTATATAAGGCCAAATGATCTTATTGAAAAATTCATTTCAAAATGACTTATGATTCTTGATATATATTTCGAATCATGCCCATTGTTGTTATTTACATCTTGTTTGGATTTTCTCTTCAATGGGTATGCCTAGAGAACTTTGTGTTTCCAACCCCATGTCTATGCTCATCTCATCATCATCTATCTATCTATATGTACATGTCATCATCTGAGCATTCACACACATTTACACAAAGCATAGGGGAAAAACGAGGCAAAAATGAGACAAAACTGGGTTGTTTGTCTCCGGCCGGTCTCTGGCCCGGTTGGACCGGCCTCTGGGCCGGACCAGCCGGCGCCAGGTCCGGTCGACCGGGCGCCCGACCGGCCGTGCGGCCTGATATGTGTTGGGAGAGGATACCCCTTGGGGTCTTCTTCCTCATTACCCCCAACTCCCAAACCTCCATGGCCGCCGCCTCCACCACCTCCACCACGTTCTAGGACCTTCCCACCACAAGAATCCTCCCAAACTCCACCAAACCATAGATCGGGCCCCTTGGAACAACTCCACCAAAGGATTTGGTCCCTCTCAAGCTATTTTGGGAAATTTTGGAGTTTTTGGGTTTCAAGCCCTACCTAGTGTTCTTCTTGCTCTCTTGATCAAGGAGGACCATGTCTTCGGGTAATGTGCTCTTCCTTTCTCCCTATTCTCTAGTCCTCATCACACATTGCAATTTGTTGACAAGATTTGAGGAAATTTTAGGGTTAGGGTTAGGGTTTGTAAGTCCTCATGCCTTTAGAGTGTCTCACAACACAATGCACATACTCCACTCTATTGCTATAGTCTATATTCAAGTTTATGAGTTTTTTTTGCATGATTTTGTGGTAGAAAATCTGGGCAATACCTCACAAGTCGACAGATCCGGTCACCAGCCCGGTCAACCGGCCTCTCAACCGGCCGGCCCGGCGTGCCGCCCGGTCAACCGGATTGGCAACCGGCTCGTCCGGTCTGCCGCCCGGTCGGACCGGCTCGTGCGCCGGATCGCCCGGTTCGCACAATCTCATCAATACACTTGGATATATGCTATGCTTTTTGGCTTCCCTCTTATTGATGACATGTACACTTACCCCACTGCTATCCTCGCTCTATTTTCTCATTCACAGGTAGTTGGAGTGGTGAGGCACGTGGCACTGTTGCCAAGAGAGGACGGACTGCTGAGAATCCTCCCCGCCGTTCTAGTGGTCGCGTACCCACTAAAGCTCATCAGGGCACTGACACTGGCAGCTCGGCTGGGGGAAGAACCAAGTCAGTTGGTGGTAAGAAAAAGGATAAGCATGCCGCCCAAGAGGATGATGAAATAGTGCCAGATTTCAATGTTGCGGATGCAAACCGTGTTGAGTGGCAGGAAATGAGGACGGTGAATCCGTAGCTCTATGAGCAACGGACTTACACTGGTGGGGACAAGTTCTTTTGGACCAAGACACAAGCAGCCCTATGGGATGGTTTCTATGATACTCGAGAGTGTATGAAGAATGGTGCTGTTGTGATGCCCAAGGCCATCAATCCTGACGAGCTTGCCTTGCATGAAACCACAAAGTACCGCTTTGTGGTTGACACCTTGAAGGGTATGGGACTATATGACCTTGTGTGCCTAAAGCCCGATGATGAGCAAGAAGATCCCACCTATTGTCCCCTTCTGGTCCGTCAGTTCCATTGCACCTGTCTTCTTCCATGATGATGCGGACCGCACCATGACTTGGATGACTGGCGAGGAGAAGTACTCCTGCACCTACACTCATTTCTGTGCGGCCCTGGGTTTTGGTGGTGGCCGTGCTCAAGGGTACAGAATTCATTCTCGGCCTAAGCTCACTAGAGGTGACATCTCCTTTTGCTATCCCTCTAACCCCACAGCTGGGCCTCCCACTATCTCTGGGATGTACTACTCATATCTTGTCCTTGCCAAGATGATCCGTGAGAGTCTCATCAGCAAGTCAGGCGATTCTAGTGAAGTCAGGAACTACAACCTGAATCTGATGTACTATTGCCACCCTGCCAGGATAAGGAAAATTGATGGTTGTGATCTTATTCACTGTGAACTGAAGCGTGCAGTTATGGACCGCATGACTCCCAACTATGCTCGGTATGTTCGGCGGCTCATCAACTACATTGTTCCCTGCTCCTCTCAACACTCTTGATGAAAGAGTCATCATGGAACCATTCGGGTTCCCTACTCGGAGACGGTCGCCCGAAGTCCCTTCCATGATGCCCTCCCATGAGCGCCATTCCAAGGAACACCATGATCCTGCAGCAGGCTCTAGCTACTCTCGGCGCTCCAAGCACGGTGCCGCTCGCTTCTTCTCCAGCATGTGGAAAATGTGCAAGAACACCAATGATGTTGCACATCAGAGTCTTGCTTTGAACCAGGAGACAAGGAGGCGACGGAATGAGTTCATGGCTTCACGGCATGCCCCTGTTCCTCCGTCTGGACCTGAGATGGAG
This sequence comes from Lolium rigidum, assembly GCF_022539505.1. NCBI lineage: Eukaryota > Viridiplantae > Streptophyta > Magnoliopsida > Poales > Poaceae > Lolium > Lolium rigidum. The sequence goes on along the minus strand of NC_061510.1, from coordinate 312,335,128 downwards.
CCTGTGGTTGGACCTCAGTGGGAGATGCCTCTCCTTACCGATGAGATGATCCAGAACTTCGACTTCTCCATGTATGCTCATGGTGGCCCTCCTCCTCGGACTGCTCGTGCTCCTACTCCTTCTGATGATGATGGTGATGAGGATGAAGGTGATGCGGCTGCACACAATGATGGCGAGAGCTCATACTCCTCCGGGCATCAGTTCTACTGATGGGTGCGATAGCATCTCTCCTCTTTTCTTCGCCTTTTTGGTGTTCCGATGCCAAAGGGGGAGAAGAGAGTAGAGTCTAGGACCACGGGGTTCTTTGGTTGTCACAAGCCATGGGTGTTGCTTTATTTGAATCTTATATGGCTTGTGCTGATTTGCTTTGATTTATCAAGAACCATTTGCTACTTCGAATAATTCGTGTATGGATGTGTATGGACGACTATTTGTATGCTTAATCACTCTATTAGGATAATCATGTTTTATGCTTATATATCTTGATATATTTGTCCATACCATGCTTGTTTCCTAAAGATATTGGGGGAGCTTCTCATATTCCACAAATGGTGCACTTTGCATTCAAACGCAAATTCTCCAAGTGCACACATTATGGGGGAGCTGTCGTAATATCTTATATGGAATCAAGGTTTAGAGCTTATCATAATTTCTATATGTGACTCTAGCTCGGTTTGTCATCGTATACCAAAAAGAGGGAGATTGTAAGGGTATTTTACCCTTATCCATTATTTTGGTAACAATGACACCGTGCTAGAGTATTTGGCCTAATATGTTTATAAGGATAATCTCAGGTATTAGGCAAAGAGGCATAAATGGTGTATCAAAGGAACAAGAAGGCTAAAGGAGACCCCCCACTTCAACAACAATCGAAAAGGGGTCTACAGCAGAAATCTGGTTTGCCGCCCGGTCAGCCGGCCCCACAACCAGCCAGTCCGGCGTGCAGCCCGGTCAACCGGTCGCCAACCGGGCATCAAAAGGGCGCCTAAGTGGTACGGTCTGCTGCCCGGTCTGCCGGCCTACATACCGGCGGGTCTGGCGTACGGTCCGGTCGACCGGTCGCCAACCGGGCGCCAACCGAGCGCCAACCGGAGGAGCTCCTGGACGACGCAAAGTGTACTCCGGTCTCTGGCCCGGTCCGACCGGCCTCTGCACCGGACAATCCGGTCAGTGGTCCGGTTGACCGGGTTTGTCGAGAGAAAAGATGAGGTGGCAAGTGACCAACGGCCATATTTCGAAGAACACTATAAATAGGCCTTCTCCTACCTCTGAACAGTTAGGCACTACACTACAAGCTGTTCTCTCTCTTGCTAGAAACACCAAAAGCCTCAGATCTCCCTCCTCCTCCACCCAAACTCAAATCCCTCCGGGGAATCGTTAGAGGAGGACCCGATCTACTGTTCTACCAAGCCAAATCTCATTCCCCTTGTATTCATCGAGAAGCTTGCTTCCTAGGGTTCCTTGGAAACCCTAGGTGGGCAAGAGGAGTCCGGAAGCATCCGGGCCGTGGATTTGCTCCGGGCAAGATTGTGAAGGTTTGGAGGCTACCTCAAAGTCTACCACAAGTGAGTGAGCTATTCCTTCGTGGGATAGGCTCCGGAGAATAGGGTGAGCCTTCGTGGCGTGGGGAATCCTTCGTGGGACCTCCACCCCTCCAAACGTGACGTACCTTCTTGCAAAGGAAGGGAACACGGGAATACATCCTCGTCTCCGCGTGCTATCGGTTATCTCTAAGCTGAACTCCTTACTTGTGATTTAACCGCTTTGTGAGAGCCTTCGTGCTCGAGTTAGTTGTATCCTCATATAGGTTGCTTCACCTAGTTTGTATTAGGCTCACCTTTATATTCCGCAAAGCCTAATACTGCAAAGAAAGAATTAAAACTTGTAGAAACCTATTCACCCCCCCTCTAGGTTTACCATCTCTATACTTTCACCTGGGCGGATTGGTAAGATCAGTCAGCGGAGTGCAGACATAGGTGGGGATTGCCGCCCAGGAACAAAGAGATTGGAGACATTCAATGTTGAGAAGCTTCCAGTGCAACCACATGGCAATATGGGCTCTGCCTTGACCAACTAAGTTGCGAGAACTCAGCCAGGCAAACAGAGGGTGGTAGTGTTGTAGGATGGAGCGCGTCCGTGCTGGTCTGAGGGATTGCTTCTGAAAAGTCTTGTCTCGTCTTTCTCTTTTCCATGCCACACCTAAGTAGTATGGATGAAGGAATAGCCGAGTCTTGTGGGGAAAGTGCACAAACCTCTCGAGAGTGTAAAAAACTAAGTACTTAGCCGTGTCCCCGGTTACGGACAATTCTGAGCATCAAGACTTTGAAACTGATCGAGAATCTCCTCATCCCAATTTCCTAAGTTCAAACTTGGTGGGTGAACAAAGGATTTGGTGTGACAAAAGATAATGAGATGATGAAAAAAAACTATTTGCAAAAGATAGGGAAAAATTGGCTTTCTGCAAATTAGCATAAACTCCACCAGCCAAATATGCATGTAGCTAATAGGCGCCATTTGTGTCCACCAAGTGTCATCTTGCCAATACATTCAAAGTATTGACCAAATGTTTTTGGCTGTAACTTTACCTGTTGCAGATATTTTGATAGACGAGTAAGACACGATGATTAGGGTTACGAGTCTATCCTCAACATGCTCGCCTGTGGCACATGAAGACGAAGGACTCCATGCTGTCTAAGTTTATTCGTTATAGAACTCTGATGATACGCTAGCATTGTGCTATGCAATTTGTAATTCTTTATGTAATCACTGGATCATACGATGTAATAAAGACATTTGTATCTTGGTATTACATCTTGTACTGTGTGTGCTAGCGATTAATCCAGATACGCACAGATACACACAGAGATCGACACCTTAAAAGGTGAGGTCGCTACAATTTGCAAACGAGTTATCTTTACAGCGGAATTTGCACTATTTTTTAATGCAATGGAAAGCATCGCCTTCCAGGCACCAATGCTGCAAAAAATACAGAGGGGTGACAATTTTACTGAAACAACAGCTAAAATGATCAGACTGAACTGCTTGTAAATAAGACAACAATAACGTCAGCGTATCATGTCACCGGTAACGTGACAAACTGCAACCCTTTCTGTTAAAATGCAAGCCCAGAAACATGGTATAGCTCAAACAACAGTAGAGTATATAGCATAAAACCACCACTTTGATCCATAAATTTATCGAATAGTGTTATTTTACGTTTACAAAAAACACAAAAAAATTCTAAATTTGTGGAAAAAGAAACAATAAACGAGAATTGACATGAATAGTGATCTATAAGGCTGACGAGGCACTATTGATTACTTCTGGGCATGGGCAGCCCGGCCCGGATAACCCGACCCGGCCTTGGCCTAGAAATCCTGGGCCGGGCTTGCAAGTCAGGTCGAGTTTGGGCCTGATATTTGAGCCCGAACGTTAGGCTGGACAGAGCTCGGGCTTGCAGTTTTCACGATTTAGTTAAGGATCGGGTCGGGTTTTTGCTTGTTGAGGCCGGGTTCAGGTGCAATTTACAAGCCTGACGGTTGGGTTCGGGTTTGACCTTTTAGCTTCAGGCTCTTTGGGGCTTGGCCCGAAACCCGGCCCGAGGTTTGCCCATATGTACTATTTGTGAGAGATCATACTAAAAAAAACTCATACTAATTTATGGGATTTTGTTTATTTGACCGTCCTCATTTTCAGAAGACTTTTCCGCAACTCATGCGGCAACATAATCACAAAATGGGTGGTAAGCCTTTGATAAACGGATCCCTAAAGCATACAACCTGCACTCATATGTTTAACATTAATAGTTTGATGATCATCACAAAAATAGGAATGAAAAAAACAAAGAAATCAAAAAACTAAACAGGCAACGCCAGACTGGGCCAGCCCATACCGCGCGCGGGGTATGCGGCGGGCGGTATGCGCCGACCTGGTCAGCATATAGGACGAAAACTCTAGAAAAAGGCCGACCTTCGCGAAGGGAAGGCAACTCGCTCCGCACGCGACAAGTGGCGCGCTGTGGTGCCAGAAAATCCCTGGGAAGTGGTCTCCCTGCTCGCCACGTGTCGCGAGGAAGCAAGGTGGGGTTGGGGGAGGAGAGAGAAGACTGGGTTGTGTCAGTTTTTCCCTTTTTTTTCTAGATTCGTTTTTTCAAAATGAAATATCTTGAGAACCGTAAGTCCAAATTGCGAACCGTTTTCACTTTTGAGATCCTCGCGTCGAGATCTTCAAAACTAGATCCCATGTTGATAAGTTTGGAGATACTTTTTTTTCGTACTTCCAATAATATTATGATTGTACCTGTGGTGTGTATCTAAGTGTACTCGTGTTTCAACTGATAAGTACTCCTGTTTTTAGTGTATTTGATGTAATTTTTCCCTTTACTCGCTAACTGTACTCGCCCGTGTGCGGGACTGTACCTGTACTTGCGCGCGACTGTACCTGCTCGTGTGCGCCACTGTACTTCTGTACATGTACTTGCTCGTGTTCACGACTGTACCTGCTCGTATGCGTGTTTTGTACCTGCTCGTCTGAGTGACTGTACTTGTACTCGCTCATGTGTTCAACTGTACTCGTGTGTTGTGCGTGACTGTACCTGCTTGTGTGCGTGACTGTACCTGTACTTGCATGTGTGTTCAACTGTACTCGTGTATTGTACGTGACTGTACCTGCTTATGTGCACGACTGGCTGCATGCGCGTACCTCACGCGGTAACCCGCGCGTACTCGCGCCCGATGATGAGCTAGCTAGCGCGAGTGCGTATTCGCGCGGGAGGAGTCGTGCTCGCGCGGGATGAGCCTAGCTAGCCACGTACTCGCTCGCGTGCGGCCGCGCGTGTACTCGCGCGCGAGTTTGGCGCAGTGCGTCGCGCGGGATGGGATCGTGCGGGACGGACACGCGTCAGCTTTTGGTACGTTTCGCGGGACGCAACTTTCCCTTCGCGAAGGTTGGTCTTTTTCTAGTGGTACCCCATATAGGATCTGCGCAGTTTGCTAGGAGGGCGAGGACTCCGTTGTAGGACTGGGCCGATGGATGGATGGGATTGGGCCATATGGACTTGTAAAAATATTTCACACATTAAGAAGACGGACCGAAGCGGCCTCCATGATGCTCCTTCTGGATGATCGTGTAATGCTTTTGAAAATAATAAGAACCACATAATTCCAGGAGCCTCGAACTACACCCCGACGAGACACTGGTCGTGTACTGTGTGTTATTCCTGCACAAGCTCAACCCGCCATGGTGACCGTCTTCGAGATGGACGCGAGCGGCGGATGGATCGACCCCATGAAGGAGCTCTTGCACCGGGTTGGGTCGGGCCTAAACGGTGGGTGATGCCGTGTGTCCATGTTAGCCCTGGGACTGGGGCCGCTATGGCTATTACGTAGTCTACCAAAGATTAGTGCTATTTTTTTTTTGGAAACACAATACAAACGTAGACGCTTACATACACGCGCATACAGTCACCCCTATGAACGCATACACGCACATCCTACCCCTATGATCATCTCCGGAAGACTGAGCCGACGGATCGGATCTTGAAACTGACGAAGTCACCACAGACGTCTCGCTGTCGACGGGAACGTCGCCTCTCACTGAATGAATATTCCGTCTTTATGAGATACACAGATGTCAAACCTGGGGTTTGAACTCTGGTGGACTAGAGGTACAACCATCCTCCTAACCACCCACTTCATGTCCCATAGGTGGTATACTTTTTAGAAATATACTAACAAAAATGATACTAATCCTCCCAATTATGATAGTTTCTTATAATTTGCTCCGATCACGCAGCACTGACGCATTCTCACATGCATTGCCACAGCTCCTGCAGCTTTTCGGCCACTTCCACTAGCTGCTGCTGGGCAACACGTACAAATGATGTGACCCGAAAGGCTAGCACTATGTAGCTAGTTATTACTCCCTCCGTGCGGAAATGTAAGACGTTGGGGAATTCACGTTGAAATTTTGTCACGAACAAATATTTTCCGCGTTTCCCATTCTACCCTCCCGCAACCGCAGGTTTCGCTCCATGGTCGCGTGGCACCGCTCACTCCTTCGCTTCGCCCCCGCTCCCTTCTCCCCGATCGCCCGCTTCCTCTCCGTCGCCCGCGCCGCCCTCCATGGCCCGCCTCGCCACCGCCCCTATTTTCCAGATCTCGGCCGGCATCTTCCTCTCCCTTCCCACCGCCCCCTTTCTCCTCCAGGAATACCCATCTTCCTTTCAAGGTCAAAGGTGAAACTTTTATGCGCTCGATCTGCGGGGAACGCCGACGATGGCACAGGCGCGTCGCGGCGGGCGGGCCAGTGAATCCGTAGACCTAGCCGTGCTGGAGGCCGCCACCGCAGGCTAGCTTCTCGGACCATAATCTGCTTGGCCGTGGCGGCTTCCGCCCTGTCTACAAGGCAAGCAAGCACATCGCAACCTGCCGAACCTCCTTTGCCCTTCTCGCTTTGCTTCGGACCGTGCTAGAGGGGCGGCAGGAGATCACGGTGAAGCCGCTGTCCCGGAGGCGCGGCGGTGGTGCGGGAGTTTCTCGGCGAGGTGCGCTTGCTTGGCTGCTTCTCAAGGTGCATATGCTTGTCTCGTTTCTTTGCAAGATTTATTGTTCAATGGTCCTTACTGCAAGTTCCAAGCAACGATTAGTTGTGTTTGAAGGATTAACGACTGGTCTGTGTTAATTCTTTTTCAGAAGAAAGGATTGGGAAGCAGTGATCGGAGGAGGGCTGCTGCACCTGCCGCTGGTACGGGAAACAAGTGGCCGAAATTTCAGTTTCTGTATGGATCAAGTAACTCCAAATTTCAATTTCCGTATGGATTTGTATTACAAATTTCATGTTCATGTCATCTTCTTCTTTCTCAGAAGGGGTGCAATTGAGGTCTAGATTTGCTGGGTGACATTCTTGCCGATGTTTCATATTGGCTGCTGCTTGGTCCAATTGAGGTGATGTTGCACATTTGTTGGTGCTTGGGCTGGCTAGGTGTTGGGACAGAGATGTCTGGCGAGTTGCTCCAATTTTTCTTTGGTGGTGGTGGTGGTGCAGCCCCCTTCGAGTGTGGAGGTAACGTCGCTCCTTCACCCTTGTTCTTTTGTATTGCTGTATATGCCCATATCTCGTGTGTGTTTGATCATCACATCTCGTGAGTTCACTTAGTACTCCTTTTTTTCTACAATTATTTTAGATGTATGAATCTCGATCATCGGAGAATTTAGTACATACAACATCGAGTAATTTCTTCCTTTGCTATTATGGCTTAGTAATGTGGATAATTTAGTGCATACAACTACTCTTGTTCTCCTACTCTCTTGTTATATTCGGTTAGGTGTCAACTTGTATTTTCTTCGATTAGTTCGGTTAGCTTTAGCCGATGTTTTAGGCTGCAAGTTTCTTAAAATTTGCTTGGGAGTAATTTTCACTACCATGCAGTTATTGTTGAAGGAAATGGCGAAGCAAACGGCAATGGCAAGCTGGTCAGCGTCGTCATCTGGACAAACGGCAATGGCACATAGAACAGCTTATAAGATATGGTGCCCATTCTTTTTTTGTTGCTGAATAACGTCTCTTTCTCTATAGCAGTAGTAAATTCAGAAATGATAAGTAGCGTTTGACTGCATGTAAATGATTTTGACTGTAAAGTCGTAGCAGGAGTGTTTTCTGTCAAAAATGAACTTGTGACAGTAGCACTGTGTTTCGATCACTTCTTCAGCTAGTAAATTTTGAAACTTGGGTAGGCACAGTTTGCAACAACTCGATTCAGTTCAGGTATTATATGCCTAAGTTTGTTTTATTCTTGACTCCGTTCCTATTTATACAGTAGGTGCCTAAGTTTGTCCACAAGGGTATGTGTCTAATCTGAATTTTGCAGTCAGCTAATTTTAGTTGTAAACAATTTCTTATATTCCATATTAATATCAATTGCGGTGCACTCCCTGCTTTCCTGAATACGGAAGGTGTGATGGTGAGCGCAGAAGGAAATCTCTCCATGGTTGCATTGTCAGCCAGGACCTCTCTGTCATCAACTTGGTGATTGTTAAAGAATTTGCAGGGAGTTCTCGAGCTGAAGTAATTGATGAAGATGTGGCTGTTGTCGAGACAGATACTCTGAAAAAATGTGGGCCAGGTAATAACCAGAATGTGAGGGTGAAGATTACCTTATGTTCTCTTTAGTATGATGTTCATTTAGCAGTATTCCTATGATCGTACCCTGTCCGGTTTACTCATTGTCTGTTCAAAATACATATCTTGGGAAATTTATAGTATGTTTCTGGTTCTTGAATTTGTGGGTCTGTAGATTCCTGTGATGTGTAGAGAAATTGTGGTCTTGTTATTGTCAAAAAGGTCAATTAATCTGTTGATTGCTCCAGTAGCACTTGTATTGTTTGCACAAAAATACTCCAGCACTTGTATTGATTGCACAAAAATACTGGCACTGATGGGAATATGTCACATAACAAATGACACTAGTTTTGCTTGGGCTGGAGCAAGTTGGTAATCATGCCCTCCTTGGATCTGACTTCAAGAAGGCCAAAGCACTTGACATGCTGGTTTGCTAACACCATTGTTCTTGAGGCAAGACAGGTTTGGGCGGAGCTGGCAGCGAGCTGAGATGGAGCCGCCGACATCTCCAAGGAGATGAAACGATGCTGCCGGGCAGAAGCCTGGAGGTGCCTCGAGCATGGAGGTGTTGGCTATGGTGCTGAGCGTTGCCGGCGGTACGGCGCTCCGCTAGGTGGGTGCTCGGCGTGCGTGGACGCCGACGAGTTACCGGGCCGGTGTCCATCCCGGTGCTGCTGCTTGGGGCCCATGGCCAGCCTCCGAGAGGTGCAGCTCACGACGTGCAGGCTGCCGGCAACGCGCACGCAGCTGGATGGATTTCGGCGGCGCGCGCGGATGGATTGGCTTGACGCGCGGGGATGGATTCGGTTCTGCAGGCTTGAGGCGCACGGCCGGATGGATTCGGTTCGTGGCTGGATCCAGAAGGGAGAGGAGGTGCTGGCTAGGGCGTTCGGGGCGGAGGACGCGGCCGCCCAGATCGGGATCGAGGAAGACGATGATGGATCGAGAACGATGAGATCCAAAATTAGGCGGGGGTAGGGATAGGCGGGGGTAGGGATGTCTTTTCACAGCGTTTTCACCTGGTCGGAAAACTCCCAGAACGTCTTACATTTCCGCACGGAGGGAGTATTTATTGTGGTGCTAAAAATGTCACAGATTCTAGATCTTTTGATGTTATATTTTTTTCGTGACACGTTGTTGCCTCGTCTATGTTTAGCAGCAAACACACGAGCGATATGCTCTGCTAACTCTTGGTGTATGCTATAAAATATCATTAGTAAGGTTGACGCGGCGTCACGCCAGGCCCGTTGAAGTTAAATATTTGCATCGGATAAATTACTGAGAAAATAAATACAAATGGAAAATATAGGTCAGCGAGGCACGGGGCTGCTGCTATGAAGTTACGACAGGAGAATTATGTGATGTTGGAAAATTAGCGGTGAATAATTACCGGCAGGAAATTATTGCTAAGGTTATTTTCGTCGAAGCGTGCCGGGTATTTCTGGGAAAATACCGTCAAAAAATTACACACCGTTATAGAGTTACTGCTGGAATTACCGTCAGGTAATTGCTTTTGGAGTTAAAAGATTTTAAGCGGAATTTCCATTGATACTAGAGTACTAGTACTCCATCAGTCTTATAAAACTTATGTTACTTTTATCAAAATTTTGATGTATTTAAATACTGTTTAGCAGTTAGATACATCTAACTTTTAACAAACGCAAGGCAAATTTAATAGGACGAAAGAAGTACATTGGCTTGGAGTTGAAAACAGGCGTAAGGCCATCCCGAGCGGCCCGACGAAAATAGACCAAAAGTATCCGTTTGCGTCTACATGGACAAAAAGCCTCCTAACGGTCTTACGCAAAGTGACCGCAACATACGTCCAGACGCAAATGCAGACTAAATTTGTGTCGTGAATGCGCCACAGACGCGTCCGTCTCACTTTTTAATTAATGCCATGTCAATGTGCTGCCGATGGTTGGTACACAAAAGACATCTTCTACTCTCTTCTCTGTAATTAATGCATGGCAGATAACTTGCGGTAAAAAAATTAAAACTTACTGCTGAGAGGTGCGTCTCATATGGACATGTGACATTTTTTCGTGTCTGTGTTCAAAATACAAATCATATCCAAAATGCTTCCGGTATATGGTGGGCTCAACCCATGTGACTGGCAAACAACACACGATGTCTCCTTCCACGTGATTATCAAATAACACGCGGTCCTCACCCAGCGTAGGTCCCTGGCCCTGACGAGCAAACAGCACTCGTGATGAAAGCGACCTGACCATGCAGTACGAAAAGTTGCTCGTTTCTGAGTGCATTAGGGCATCTCCAGCGGCGCGACGCATTTCGGACGCCCAAAAGTGGTCGGCAGCGTCCGTTTGCGTCGCCCAGCGGACATATTTTGACCGCGCGTTCGTTTGCGTCTGGGTGTGCTCCCACCGGGCGACCCATTTTGAATTGCAACATAGTTTGATCTTCATACAATTCCTTTGGTTTTCTACCACGAGCGATTGATTCATATGAAAACCAAACATAGAAAGTACATAAAAACTATAGAAGACCTAGACTAGTTGGTTCCTGACGGGCCGGCACCGTCGTTGCGTCGCTCCGTGGCTCGCTTCTCCGCCGCCTCCCGCGCGGCCGCTATGGCTCGGTGCGCCGCCGCGTCCTCTTGCGGTGCTCGCTCCGGCCTCGCGTTGGCGGCCTCGTCCTTGAGCGTCTCGAAAGACGCGACGAGGGCCCGTCGCTCCGCCGCCTTCTCCTCCGGCGTCGGCGCATCGGGGTCATCGGATGACCATGAAATCTCCGAGTCGAAGTCCTCGGGCTGCCGGCGGCGGCCGCCGGCCTGCGCTGTTCCGGCTCGGCGTCGACGGCCGCATGGCCCGCCCGCTCCTCCTCCGCTTCCTTCTCCGCTCGGCCGGGGCCGCGGCGTCCCCGGCCGGGTGGAGGAGGTCGGTCGTCGTCGTCGGAGTCGAACCCGTCGTCGGAGGTCGAGGCCGGGGAGGTGGAGTGGGAGGTGAAGGTGGAGGTGGAGGCGAGGCGGCCCGGCTGCGCCGGCGGCGCTCATGGTGGATCTGCGAGTGGCGCTACGGCGGCGGCGGCTAGGGTTTAGTGCGGATGAGATGAGATGCCGGCCCCCTGTTTATATAGGTCCGAGGCACGGCGACGGCCGCGCCACGCGGGGCATCGCCATTACTACGCGCGGCACGCGCGCGACACGCGCGGCGGCCGCAGCCTGCCGAAGCGACGCCTCGGCGCCGATGCGGCGGAGAAGACGCATCGGCCGCTGCGTCCGCTAGCTGCCCACGTCTACTAGGCTGCGCACGCTCGCGGAAGCCGAGGCACGCCATTAACGCGGCCCTGCAAAGGCTGCGGCGCGCCGCCCGCAAGTAATGCCGCCGAAGACGAAGCGGTTGTGCGCTGCCGCAGGCGGGCCCGATGCCAGGACCAACCGGTCACTTGCGCAGCGTCATGCGCAGCGTCCGTCGAGACGCAAACCTGGCGCATATTTGGGCCAGGTTTGCGTCTCTGACGGCGCCGGTCACTTGCGTCGCGCGCACGGAGGTGGTGCACGACGCATTTTCGGTCACGGCGGACACAAACGATCGCTCAGCGTCCGTTTGCGTCGCGCCGCTGGAGATGCCGATCGGAATCGATCCCACGTATAGCACGCGCCAATTGTTTTCCTGTTGCGGACTGCGCGCGGTACCCAAAACGGGGACATCACCTTATCATTTCGCTTCACTGACTTACTATATGTAGCCGCGTGCCGAAGGAACGAGTGGTGCAAACCTTCCTCAGAAGCAAATCACCTTATCGGCCAATGGGAGAGGCTTCGGAGATGGGTTCATCGGCGAAGCCGGCAGGGCAGCGGGTGGTGCTAGCCGTGAACGGCGCGAGGTACGAGGCCGCCGGCGTCGAGCTGTCAATGCCGCTGCTCGAGTTCCTGCGAACACGGACCAACGTCAGGGGCCCCAAGCTCGGCTGCGGCGAAGGTGAGCCGCCACCCACGACACACCGACAGATCCTGTTAGATCGTTGTGATGATCACTGTCTACCTTTTCCTCTGTTGTGTACTAGTACTTGTGTACGAGGGTCGAGGGGTGCGTCTACAACTCACCGTTTTTCATTCGGAAGTAGATCCGATCTCCTATAACCTTTTTCTGTTCGTGCTTGATTATAGGCCCTTTAGTTAGACGGCTAAATGGACAGTTTGCTGTACGAGATGTCTATATCGTTGTTTACATGTGGCATGGCGGAGCACTAAACATAACCATTGTCCAAACTGTTGTACATGCCCTATAATTAAGCTTATGTTTTGAGAATAACTTTCATGCTTAAGTAACTGTGGGACTTGGTTGGGTCGGCCTATTGCTCGTTCCCGTGCGATTGGCCGCTTCCAATGCTGCCCAAAATAACAACTACAATTACTTTTGTATTTTTTCAAATTTAAATAATGTTTAAACTTAAAAAATGCTGAGATCCAAAAATATTTAGATACAAAAAATATCCAAATCTAAAATTGTTTAAAATTAGAAAGTGTTCAAATTTTCAAAATGTTCAAATTTAAAATTATCCAAATTTGAAAAATGTTTAGATCTGAAAAAATGTTCAAATTTGCAAAAAGCTAAAATCTGAAAGAAAAAAATGTTTGTAAAACCCGACCAGCAAATATTATGGGGGGCAACTCAGGTAAGATCTGATCTTAGATAGGATCATTGAGATCAACAGTTTTAAAAGGAAACACATGTTCAAATATTTTCAAAAAAAATTAACAACACACAGTTGTGTTATATATGCAACGTCCAAAAACTTGCTGCTTCAAATTTGGCCTACATTTATGGAGTCAAAAGAGATAAACTTGGGAGTAAATAGGGTGAAACACTATTCACCCCAAAGCTAATTCTTTTCACGTCAGAATTTGTCTTTTTTTTGTTTCTCCACATGTAGAACAAATTTTGATCTTTTTCAGATATGGATACAACCTGTCCCTATTTGTATATTTTTATGAGTTTTTTCATAGTTTCTAAATAGGGTTTTTGTAAGTTGATCCTATGATCTCACCTAATGAATAGATCCTATACAACTATTTCCTAGAAATTATGTGAAACCCGATCGCGCGAGGGTAGCCTATTGACGTCGAGCACTGAATCACCTAATGGGCCGGCATGAAACCTGATCGCGCGCGAGGGTAGCCTATTGACGCCGAGCACTGAATCGACAAATAGTGTTTCCCAACTTGGTTTTGAGCACTTATACATCGCTCGCGTTCGTGCGGGAGTAGGCAACACACGAGCGCCTCCCTGTTGGGCCAGCCCACGAACGGGTCCATGGCAGGTTCTTTCTTTTCCCTATAATTTTACTTTTGACAATTCAAAATTTGAAACCTTTTAGATTTGAAAAAAACTTATATCTGAAAAATGTCCAGACTTAAAAAATGTTGAGAACTAAAAATTTGTTCAAAGTAAAAAATTGTTTAAATTTTTAAAAAAATTAAAGTTGAAATTGTTCAAAGTAAAAAATGTTTGAACTTAAAAAAACATTCAAACATGAAAATAATTCATACTTAAAAAATTTCCAAACTTGAAAATTATTCAAAGATAGAAAATGTTCAAATTAAAAATTGTTCAGAATATTGTTGAACAGAAAAAAATCAAATATAAAACTATTAAAATTTCCATTTTTAAAAAAATATTAAGAATTTTCAATCAAAAATTAAACCAAAAAAAGTAAAACGAAAAAACCACAAAAAACCGAAAGAACCAAAAAAACAGCAGAACCAGAGAGGAGGCGTTTTGGCTCACAGGAGCACTTGCACCAATTATGCAAAATAATGAAAAAACATTTTAGAAAATATTAAAAAAAATTGACATAAAATTTATCGTGTACATCGTGACATTCTATGTTCGTACACAAGTTTTCGTGGAAAAAACTATTTTATGTGGTATGTACAAAAAAGATAAAAAAAATGTCCTGTACATAGTCGTGTTGTAGCATCAAAATTTGTGTTTTTTGCAGGAGACACAAAAATTTTATTTTTTTCTGAAAAACTTGTGTACGAACATAAAATATCTAGATGTACATGCAAAATTTTATTTCAGAATTTTTTGATGCTTTACAATGTATTTTCACACAACAGGTTTATATCCTCCTACGAGCCAAAGTGGATTTCCCCAGAACCAGCCCATACCACTTGGTTCCTGTTTAAGATTGCTTCAGTGAACCGAACCCAAGAAAATAACCCAATGGGCCTTTGGTTCAACCGCTGAAAGCAAATGGTTATTTGGGCTCGGTGCTCTAAAACCTATGGTTAGCGTGGACTCCTTCTCCTCCACTCCCGAGTCCCGACTGCCGCCGGCCTCCACCCTGCCGCCCGTGTCCGTCCCTCGTCACCCCTTCCACCCCTCCTCCTTGCGTTCGCTATTCGGCTATTCGCCCCTCCCGTCTGTCCCTTGTCCCATGACTAAACAGCAAGCCTCAGCTGACGCCGGCAGCAGGACCAGCCGCAAGAATGCCGAGCTGATGCCGGCGGCAGGACCAGCCGCAAGAATGCCGAGCTGACGCCGGCGGCAGGGCCAGCCGCAAGAATGCGGAGCTGACGCCGGCGGCATGGCTCGTAGCAGCGGCGGCAGATGGATGCTGCTACTTTTATCTCCAGGATCGTGCAGCTGCTGCAGGAAGTACTGTAGGAGAAATAGATTCAGACTACTACTAATTTGGGGAAAAAATGTTTAGAACTTCTCTTTTAGGGAAACAGATAATGCTTGACTGAGCTTGGGTTGTTGTGATGCCTTGTTTGAAAAAATAGCTTCACGTCTAGCAGCACCCTTTTGTCATGCCAATCCGATCAGGATCAACCAGTTATCTTGATGCAGTAAGGACCTGTCCGGTTTCTCTCCATCCGTCAAATCCTCGGAGCGTGCAGAGCTTGATTTTAGCAATTCCTGAAATATAGCCGCAGCTCCTTCCGTTCCGGTAGCGAATTTCAGGAGCTCGAGAGGTTCCAAACAGGTCCTAAGTGTATAACCAGTCATGATGAACAACAGATGGTACTATGAGGTTTACTGGAGGTTCTTTTGCAACCTGAATACTTTTCTTTTTGGGTGGTAATTACTTCTGTTTGTTGCTAGTAGAAAAAATAATTTTGTTTCTGATGATGGTGTTTCACCCCAAACAGATGTGAGATAATGATTAAACGATGTGTCACCATGAGTGCTTGTTGGAGTGCCTAGATATGTTGCTTTGTTCAGGTGTTGGGTCACCTTATTTTACTTTGAAAGAAAAGAATACAATACTTTGCATTTTATACGTTCAGGGAAGCTTCGATAACATTCAAAATTTGCTCTTCTCTGCCTCTTTTGTGTTTCCTTTTTGAGTCGGCTTGCTGAGATCTGTGATGACTTGTCATCATTGCTTAATGTTAGCAGTGGTTGGAACCTTAATAACCATCTGTTAACCACTTTTAACTCTAATAACCGTATGCTTAACCCATTTTGCACATTGCCATGAAATGTTAAATAGATTTTAGTCCGGAACAAAAACAGTTTTAAAAATCCCATCATGACCTTTAAGTTAGACTCACTTTCTCATAATGGATTCTGTTCTGCAAAGAGGAAATGTTAATCCATAATGGCACTTGATACGTGCTTTGTCCTCCATACAGTACCTTCTTAGTTGTGCATATATGTAGGCATCTCCAGTGAACTGTTTCTACGTTTCATCAATTATTTTGTTTCTCACCTCAAATAAGAAATCTTGAATGTCTGACTGGTTTTTTATTTTCATCTTGAATGTCTGACTGATACTTCCTGGCTCTAAATTGCGTCCAAGACGAAGTAGCAAAAAAAAGGAGCAAATAAATTAGATACTTGTTTCGTAGTGCACCTGATAATTGTAATAATGTTTGCTAATGTTTCTGATGTACAGTTTCATATTTCTGCAGGTGGATGCGGCGCATGTGTGGTCCTAATATCCATGTATGACCCATGCACACAAGAGGTGAATGAGTTCGCGGCAAGCTCCTGTCTGTCACTCGTTGGCACCCTGAATTTCTGCTCGGTGACCACCAGCGAAGGCATCGGCAACACCAAGGATGGATTTCACAGCGTGCAGCAGCGCCTCTCTGGTTTCCATGCCTCTCAGTGCGGCTACTGCACCCCGGGCATGTGCATGTCCATCTTCTCTGCGCTCACCAACGCCGACAAGGCGGCTGCCCGCCCTGCTCCGCCTGAGGGGTTCTCCAAGCTTACCATCTCCGAGGCTGAGAAGTCCATCTCGGGCAACTTGTGCCGATGCACTGGCTATAGGCCTATAGTTGATGCATGCAAGAGTTTTGCGGCTGATGTCGACCTTGAGGACCTGGGCCTCAACTCCTTCTGGAAGAAAGGTGCAGACCCTGCAGATGTCAGCAAGCTGCCAGCGTACTCCAGTGCCTCCATCTGCACCTTCCCAGACTTCCTCAAAGCTGAGATCGAATCTTCTGTGAATCAAATGGACTATGTCCCACCCCAAAAAAAATTAAAAAAAATCGACAATGTCCCAGCCCCGGTTGTGTTCAGTGACGATGGCTGGTACTATCCTAAGAGCATCGCCGAACTCGAAAGGCTGCTAGATTCCAACTGGTTTGACGAAAGCTCAGTGAAGATTGTGGCTTCAAACACTT
Source organism: Lolium rigidum (assembly GCF_022539505.1). NCBI lineage: Eukaryota > Viridiplantae > Streptophyta > Magnoliopsida > Poales > Poaceae > Lolium > Lolium rigidum. Next base: position 312,318,399 of record NC_061510.1, on the reverse strand, counting down.
GCTCTGGTGTTTACAAGGATGAAGACCTATATGACAAGCACATCGACATCAACAGGATTCCAGAGCTTTCAGTCATCAACAGAACCAACAAGGGTGCTGAGATCGGAGCAGCTGTATCCATCTCCAAAGCCATTGATGTTTTCTCGGATGAAACCCTGGTCTTCAGAAAGATTGCTGATCATCTGAACAAGGTAGCATCGCCATTTGTTCGCAACACTGCAACCATTGGTGGAAACATAATCATGGCACAGAGGCTGCACTTACCGTCAGACATTGCAACAGTTCTTCTGGCTGCAGGTTCAACCGTGACCGTTCAAGTGGCTTCCAAGAAGCTCTGTCTTACACTGGAGGACTTCTTGGCGCAGCCTCCATCTGATTCTAGGACCCTACTGGTCAGCATATTTGTCCCACATTGGGGCTCAGCTAATGTAGCCTTTGAGACTTCTCGAGCATCACCTCGTCCATCCGGCAACGCTATCTCATATGTCAACTCTGCGTTCTTGGCAAGGCTATCAGAGGCTGCATCATCAGGGAAGATTCTCATTGAGGATATATGCTTGGCATTTGGTGCTTATGGAACTGAACACGCGATCAGGGCTAGGAATGTCGAGAACTTCCTTAAGGGAAAATCAGTAAGTGTACCTGTAATACTTGAAGCTGTGCGGTTGCTTAAAGATGTTATTATACCATCAGTAGGAACCACACATCCTGAATACAGAGTTAGCTTGGCAGTCAGTTTTCTGTTCAGTTTCCTGTCTTCCCTTGCCAACAAACTGAATGAACCAGCAAGAGCTGATGCTCCCAATTTGGGAATAATGGATAGTGTCAGTGTGTCCTCGCCGGGGAAGCATGTTAACAGCGATAGTTTGCCAATTCGCTCAAGACAGGAACTGCTTTCCACTGACGGATATAAACAAATTGGCAAGCCCATCAATAAAACTGGTGTAGAGCTACAAGCTTCAGGTATATACTCTCATTCCCTTGTCCTATAGGTTAGCAGCGCTTGAAAATATTTATTGATAGTATTTTCTTCTGCATAAGTCATAACCAAAACGATTCATAGTCCTTTCGTTCATATTTAGTATGTCAGGTGGATTAATGCTTAACCATCTGAATGGCTTCATCTCTCCATATTTATCTTCAAAACCTTTTTGTTAGTAGCACCCGCAGTTTGTATCCTGAAGCATCTAGTTGACGCAATTGTTGGTTCTTTCACAGGGGAAGCTGTGTACGTTGATGACATCCCTGTTCCTAAGGATTGCCTCTATGGAGCATTCATCTACAGCACACATCCTCATGCTCGTATAAATGGAATCAAGTTCAGACCATCTTTGGCTTCACAAAAGGTTATTGCGGTTATTGATGCAAAGGACATTCCAAGTGGTGGTGAAAATGTGTTTACCAACTTTAGAATGGTAGAAGACGAGCCGATTTTTGCTAATTCAGTTACTGAATATGCTGGTCAACTTGTTGGCATTGTGGTACGTATTAACCACTTCAAATTTCTTTTTTATGAGGTGTCTTTAAATGTTGATCCAATATTTTGAGAAATCATTGGACCTTCTGACTGTATCATCTTGTTGCTTTCCTTATGACGCAGATTGCTGAAACACAGAATTATGCCTATATGGCGGCAAAACAAGCTATTATTGAGTATAGCACCGAAAATCTAGAGCCACCAATTCTGACAATAGAGGACGCGATCCAGCATAACAGCTTCTACATTCCTCCCCCGTATTTAGCTCCTAAGCCAGTTGGTGACTTTGACAAAGGAATGTCTGAAGCTGATTACAAGATTTTATCAGCAGATGTACGCAATTCATTTGTTTGAAGAGGTCATAGATCTTAAGTATATTGGCAATAATTCTCAGACCTAGTTTATTTATTTTCACAGGTGAAACTTGAATCCCAGTGCTTCTTCTACTTGGAGATGCAGGTCGCCTTAGCTATCCCCGACGAAGATAACTGTATCACTGTTTACTCCTCAGTGCAAATGCCTGAGGTCGCACAGCAAGACATTGGAAGGTGCCTTGGCATACCGTTCCACAATGTTCGTGTCATCACAAGAAGAGTTGGAGGTGGCTTTGGTGGGAAGTCAATGAAAGCAGTGCATGTAAGTGTCCAACTATAAGATTTACTAAAACTTGAACCTATTAATCGTTGAATCTGATCAGGAAAGTGTTGGTACTGTCTGTCAGGTTGCATGTGCATGTGCAGTTGCAGCATTCAAGCTGCGGCGCCCTGTTCGGATGTACCTTGACCGCAAGACGGACATGATAATGACAGGAGGACGGCACCTGATGAAGGCAAAGTACTCGGTTGGATTCAAGTCGGACGGCACAATAACAGCCCTGCGCCTTGATCTCGGAATCCAAGCCGGAATATGGCCTGACTACAGTCCATTTATGCCATTTTCTGTTATAGAGGCTCTGAAGAAGTACAACTGGGGTGCCCTCGCATTTGACATAAAGGTTTGCAGGACTAACATATCGCCCAAGCAGGCCATGCGTGCACCTGGTGGAGTGCAGGGCTCCTTCATCGCGGAAGCCATAGTCGAGCATGTTGCCTCAATGCTCTCAGTCGAAACCAACACCATCAGAAGGAAGAACCTTCATGACTTCAAGAGCCTCAAGGTGTTCTTCGGGGACTGTGCAGGCGAGCCCTCGGCCTACAGCCTCGTCACCATCTTCGAGAAACTGGCTTTTTCACCCGACTACCAGCAAAGGGCTGCCGCAGTCGAGCTTTTCAACAGCGGCAGCAGGTGGAAGAAGCGTGGCATCTCCTGCGTGCCAATCACTTATACGGTATTTCTCAGGCCAACTCCGGGGAGGGTGTCCATCTTGAAAGACAGTTCCATAGTCGTTGAGGTCGGCGGCGTTGAGATAGGCCAAGGGCTGTGGACCAAAGTGACGCAGATGACTGCATTCGTGCTGGGGCAGCTATGGCCCGATGGTGACGAAGGACTCCTCGACAAGGTACGGGTCATCCAGGCCGACACGCTTAGCGTGGTCCAAGGAGGTGTGACCGATGGGAGCACTACCTCTCAGGCCAGCTGTGAGGCGGTCCGACTGTCGTGCGCTGCGCTTGTCAAGAGGCTTAAGCCTATCAAAGAAGACCTGGAGGCCAAGTCCAGCCTGGTTACATGGCGCTCCTTGATTGCGCAGGTAAGGAGAAATCTTGTGAGATCTGATTGGCTTGTAGTTTTTTCTAACCGGGCTTCTCACCCCTTTCCATTTTATTGCTAAAACGGAAATACACAGTTCGACGCTTACACAGATATAACAAGAAAAGGGGTAGGAGAAAAGAGAAGCGAGTTGGGGCAGTAACATGAAACTGCGATACTCTGAAATCAGAATACCGCCATGGGACGAAAACCTGTTACCACCAACAATCTCCCAACAATACAGAAACTAACTTTAACAGGAACCAGTATACTAGGAAGCAAACCACCAAAGGCCAACTAGGCTAACATAAAGAAACATCCAGGCTAAAGATAAGTATCACCAACTAAAGCCAACACTCAAAGCAACAAGCTTCAGTCTCCAATCATCGTTCGGGAACCACCAGCATCCATCTAGGCCTTCTTTGTCATCTCCGCCGCCATCTTCATGAGCTCTCGAGTTCTCTGCACCACCTGTCCTTGCTTGCAACCCTGCCCAATACAGTACGAATGCGCACATTATAAAGATAGGTTCCATAGGGTTCCTTACTATATGGCCATCAAATGTTACTTTGTTCCGCAAAGTCCAAATAGACCAGCACATAGCAGCAAGTCCAACCATATACATCCCCTCTCTCCTTTAGGCAAGAAAGTATAGAACCAACAGATCGCTTGCCAAAGAGATCGGGACATCTGGATGTTCCCAGAAAATTACCCAGAGTTGCCCAAGCAACCCGGGCTATAGGACAGGAAAAGAATAAATGCTCAACACTTTCAACTTGTTTGCAAAACGAACAAACATGAGTACCCGGCCACTTTCTTCTGCGCATATTATCTCTAGTAGGAATCGCGTTTCTAAAAACCTGCCACATGAAAATTTGGATCTTTAAGGGTATCTTAGCTTTCCAAATCATTTTATTGTTTGGACCATTTAAATCTCTTTCAAGATGCTCATACATAGATTTGGTGGAAAACACTTTATTACTAGTCAAATCCCAAAAAATAGAATCATTTTCATCGGTCAGATTAAGCCCATTAAAAATTCCTAGGATTCTCTCCCATTGGTTAGCCATATTGCCATGCAATCTTCTCCAAAAAGTCATGGAATAGTTTTTGTTCACAAAATCTTTAATAGTACACCCTTTCATTTGACAAATGTTATAGAGCTCAGGAAAAGTATCACAGAGAGGTGGCTCACCGTCCCAGGAATCCTCCCAAAACCTCATAATGTTCCCATTTCTTAAACAAATTCGTCTACCAGCAAAATAATGTTCTTTCACTTGTAACCAACGCTTTCCAACAAGGAGAATCATTGAACCTGTCAGTCACACTAGCCACAGTTTTACCCCTAAGATACCTGGCTTTGACAATCCTCTGCCACAAACCCTCATGAGTATCAAGCTTCCACCACCACTTTACTAGGAGGCTGATATTTTGTCTTCTAAGGTCCTTAATACCTAGACCCCCTTTATTTTTCGGTCTACACACTCTGTCCCATAGAACCATATGATAAATTTTTTTGTCTTTCCGTTTTTGCCAGAAGAACCTTTTTCCATGTCTATCCGCTTTTTCTAGGAAAATTTTATTAAAACGGAACATAGACATAGGATAGTACAAGACAGAAGAAAAGCAAGCATCTATGAGAATTTTCTTTCCACCAGATGAAACCGAATTCCCAACCCAAGTATCAAGTTTCTTAACGAGTTTACCATCAACATAGTCCCAATCTGATGTTTTTAAAGCTACTAAAGAAATGGGAACCCCCAAATATTTCATTGGTAAAGAACCAACCTGACACCCAAACAGATCAGAATAGAAAGCAGCCGTGTTATTATCTCCCCCTATGGTAAAGATTTCGCTCTTCTCAAAATTTATTTTTAACCCAGACATCAACTCGAAGGAATAAAAAAATAGCTTGAGATTTATGGCTTTCTCCGGATCATGATTGATGCAAAGTACCGTATCATCCGCATACAGTAACACAACCACACCAGTGGGAATTATATCAGGAAGCAAGCCCCACCAACATCTCATTAGCTTGGGCTCTTAACACCATCTTGGTAAGGGATTCGGCTATGAGGTTGAACAAAGTAGGAGACATGGGGTCGCCTTGACGAACCCCTTTAGAAAAATAGGGCCCCATCTCGTCATTTGTTTTCACACATACCGTCCCCTTGAAAAGGCATTGCTTAACCCATGAACACCACAGGTCATTAAAACCTCTAATTTTGTGACACTCTAAAAGGAAATTCCAATTTACCTTATCATAGGCTTTCTCGAAATCTAGCTTAAGAACAATCCCAGCCTGTTGACCCCATCCATAATGTTCCTCTTTTTAATAAAGGCATTTTGCTGAATGCTAAAGAGCTTATCAGAGTAAGGTTCTAACCGCAACGTCAAAGTTTTGGTGACCAACTTATAAATGCATCTTAGTAAGCAAATGGGACGATATTGAGATATTTCCCGCCAACTTAGGAAGCAAAGTTATGACCCCATAGTTTAATCTTTTGATATCCAAGGTTCCATTATGAAAGCAATGAAACATCTACATTATCTCAGGTTTTACTAATTGCCAACAACATTGAAAAAATTCAATGGGGATGTTATCAGGGCCAGGGGCGCGATTCACCTTCATAGAAAATAGAGCATTTTCTATTTCCTCAAGAATTTCATCTGCTTAATTTATCTCTATCGATTCTGCTATTGGAAGTTGATGCCTTATTCCTCCTCGCTCGCAGGCAACAACGGTGAACGTGAACTTGTCGGCGCATGCCTACTGGCTCCCTGACCCAACTTTCACCAGCTACTTGAACTATGGAGCAGCTGTTAGTGAGGTATCCTCCTGATCCAAATCACAAGAGCGATACTGCAAAAGCATTCTATGTTAGCCATGCATGCTACTGGAGATTGCGGCTTCTCTTGTGCTAGATGTTGACGAATGTCTGATTGGCAATCTTCATATGAACATTGCAGGTGGAAGTCGATGTCTTGACAGGAGCAACCACGATCCTCCGGAGTGACATTCTGTTTGACTGTGGGCAGAGCCTGAATCCAGCGATAGACTTGGGCCAGGTGAGCTCCAATCCTAAAAGACAGATCACTGCTGTGTGAATGAGGTGTGGCTGGTCAGAAATCTGTTCGTGATTTTGCTCAGGTCGAAGGTGCATTTGTGTACGGGATAGGATTCTTCACAAATGAGGAGTACAGGACCAACTCCGACGGCCTGCTCATCAGTGATGGCACGTATTCCTACAAGATCCCCTCAGTGGACACCATCCCAAAGCAGTTCAACGTCGAGTTCTTCGACAGCCCCCGCAGCCAAAAGCGCATCCTCTCCTCAAAAGGTGAAGCTTCCGATCTGCCCAGCGTTCTACCATGAATATACATACATGGTTCTATTTCATTCCATCACAACTCTGCAGCTCTTAGCTCGCTCGCCAACAATGAATGACAGGCTGACACTGATAAAATTCAAAATCTCTGCTTGGTTCCAGCTTCTGGTGAGCCGCCCCTGCTCCTCGCGTCCTCGGTGCACTGCGCGATGAGGGAAGCCATCAGAGCGGCCAGGAAGGAGTTCTCGGTGTGCACCGGACCTGCGAACTCGCCGCTGACGTTCCAGATGGACGTGCCGGCAACGATGGCTACAGTCAAGGAGCTCTGCGGCTTTGATGTTGTCGAGAAGTACCTCAGGAGCCTCCCCGCCACCAAGGCGTGAAGCTTCTTGGCCTAAACGCTGCACTGCATTCTCCTCCACACTGCATTTGTAGCACTTCTCGCTGTTTTCGGCAACAGCCTGGACTCTGTCAAGTTAGCCGTTTCAATTACTAGCAAATAAGCAAGATCTGTCAGATGTGCTTGTACACTGACGGGCCAACTAGTTAGTTAGGAGCTCCGTTGATCCTGTCGTGGGATGGCACGATGACGTGGTCACCGCGAGCTTAGTGAAGGGACGTGCGTGAGGGGGGTTGGGATGGCAGCTCCAGTAATCTCGCCCATGGTCCTACTTTCTTGCTTTCAGTTGTAATCCGATGAATAAAAGGAAGAGAATCAGGAAAACTTGTCTCTTAGTATTAATAAGCTCGCATGGTGCCTAGCCGGAGGGCCTAGCCGGTGCGCTGGGAAGGGCATGGTGCCCACTGAAAGGTATCCACTGCAAGTCTGTGGGGGAAAATATTTTTATGTTTACGTTCTATCAGGCTAGTGGGAAGAGGAAGGCACTGGAGGAAGGGCCGTGGATGTTCGAGAATGATCTGTTACTGATGGAAGAGTTTGATGTAAACAAGACGGCAGATGAGTACAAGTTCGAGAGCTTCCCGATCTGGATAAGGATTTTTAATCTACCTTTGGGTAGGATGTACAGGAAGACAGGTGAAGAGATGGGGGATGCAATTGGGGAGTTCATTGATGTTGAAACTGATGCAAATGGTATGGCGCCGGGTAAGTACCTTAGAGTAAAGGTCAGACTGCAGGTTAATAAACCTCTGTTAAGGGGAATGATGGTCACGTTTGGGGAGGATAACAGAGAAAAGTGGTGCCGTTTTGAATATGAATATTTGCCAAACTTTTGTTTCACGTGTGGCAAGGTAGGGCACATAGATAAAGCTTGCTCAATCCAGCTGAAAAGGGGTGAGATGCAACAATTTGGCAAATGGCTGAAGTGGACACCAAACCAAAAAGGACCGTATCCAAGTGATAAAGGATCCTGGAGTGGTAGGCGAGGTACAGAGAACAAAAACTTTGGCAGCTTCAGGAATGGAGGTAATGGGCCAGGCATCGATAGTTTATCATGGAGAAAAGATAAAAACCCAAGCATCGACCGTTCTGGGTCAGGTAAAGGAGACGAGGGGAAGGTGTCGAGTCCTTTGAAGCTAACAGATGGCTCAGGTGTGGGAGCTGACTGTTGTGAGTCAGTAACAGATGGAACAGCCAGAAAAGAGCAGGTCATCTTTGAGATTGACAAGGGACAAAGAGAAGGGTATTTGGCAGGGGACAGTGGTACGGGAAAGGATGGTGCACTGGTAGTGGGAGTGGGTGACGCTGGACAACTAGCCTGCCCGGTTGTACAACAGAAACTAGATAAAAAGGAAAATGCAGGGAATGACAATGCGCTGCATGGGGCATGCAACATCCCTGAGGCCGACAAGGTGTTTGAAGCTGTGCATAGGGAGGAGACTCCTACCAATACAAAGTCGGGAGAGCCAGTGAATTTGTTAAGAAAATATAAAAGGCAGAAGAAGGATAGAGTGGGCACTGCAAAAATTGATGTGAGCGTGGGAGTCAAAAGAAAGGTGGAGTTGTCGGTAGAGGTTGACAAGGACCTTAAGAAAAAGAAAAATAAAAATAAGGAGACGGTTGAAATGGAGGGTGTAGTGATGGAGTGTGACAAATCGGTTGAAGCGGGGCTGCCGGGAATGCTCCGCGGGCCCCAATGATTATAAGTGGTTTGAACTGCCGGGGTTTGGGGAATGGGCCGGAAGTTCGTGGTCTTCTGGCTCACCAGAAGAAGGAGGCACCGGATATCCTTTTCTTGTCGGAAACCAAACTTGATGAGAAAGGGATGGAGAAATTCAGGTGGAAGCTAGGAATGCCTCACATGATTGTGCAAAAGTGTGAGGGCAGAAGTGGTGGTCTTGCTATGTTCTGGAAACGTGGAATTAATCTGAGTCTAAGATGGAAAGGTAGAATGCACATTGACGTGGAAGTGGTGCAACCAGATGGTTTCAAATGGAGGCTGACAGGAATTTATGGGGAGCCCCGGCAAGAGAATCGTGAAGATACATGGAGGCTTTTACGCACTTTGCACCATCAATCAAATCTGCCTTGGATGTGTATTGGTGACTTTAATGAAATACTTTATAGTTTTGAAAAGCAAGGTGGTGTACCAAAACCTCAAGCACAGATGGATAAATTTCGTGATGCTTTAGACTATAGTAACCTGCAAGATCTTGGGTTTGAGGGGGATATGTTCACGTGGAGAAATAATAATTGGCGTGCTGAAGGTTATATCCGTGAGCGTTTGGACCGAGCTGTGGCTTCCCCTTCTTGGCGTATCCACTTTTCAGATTTCAAGGTAAAGAATGGTGACCCGGAACATTCAGACCATAGACCAGTGGTGGTCCGTGCGGAGTGCAGTAAGAAACCATCTTGGACTGGCAACAAGGGTCTAAATAAAAGGTTCGAAGCTAGATGGATTTTGGAGGATGATTGCGAGGCAATTGTTAAGAATGCATGGGACCTAGCTGGAGCAAGAGGAGAAGGCAGTATATCAAGTAAAATTAGCAAGGTGTCAAAGGACCTACATACGTGGAGTTGTGATGTGCTGGGTGACCTACAAAACCGTATAAAAAAGCTAAAAGAGGAACTTGAGGAGTGTAGGCGTGGTGAGATCACAGCACAAAATATTGCAAAGGAGCAGAAGACCCGTTTCAAGCTGGAGCGGCTTGAGGATCAGTGGGAGTTATCGTGGAAGCAACGTGCCCATGCGGATTGGCTTGAGAAGGGAGACCGAAACACCGCCTATTTTCACTCTTTCGCAACAGAGAGGAAAAAACACAATACTATCAGCCATCTAAAGGGTGTTGATGGGGAGGTGGTAGAAGGGGAGGAGGGTTTACAGGCCCTCGTAACTAACTATTTCTTTAACTTGTTTACCCCCATGGCAGGTTCTGATGCTAATCATGTTTTGGAGAATATTCAGCCCCGTGTCACACATCAAATGAATGAAGTGTTGGCTGGTGAATTCTCTAGGGAGGAAGTGAAAAAAGCACTTGATGGCATTGGGGACCTCAAAGCCCCGGGTGCTGATGGAATGCCAGCATTGTTCTATAAGCAATTTTGGGAAACGGTGGGTGATGCTGTGGTAGATGAGGTTCTAAACGTGTTGCAAGGCGGCAGTATACCAGATGGATGGAATGAAACTATTGTTGTGCTCATCCCGAAGGTACAGACCCCAGAGAGTATGAAAGATTTACGCCCAATTAGTCTTTGCAACGTCGTTTACAAGCTAATCTCCAAGGTGTTGGCTAACCGTTTGAAGTGTATTCTGGATGAAATCATATCTCCAAACCAGAGTGCATTTGTTCCGGGAAGGCTTATTTCAGATAACACTATCCTTGTCTATGAGATGTCTCACTTCATGAAGAGGAAGAGGTCGGGGAAGAAAAGCTACATGGCAGTTAAATTGGATATGAGCAAAGCATATGACAGGGTAGAATGGTCATTCCTTGAAAAAGTGATGATTAGACTGGGCATGTGTAATCAGTTTGTGGAGAATGTGATGAAGTGTGTTAGATCAGTGACATACAGGTTCAAGGTGAATGGAAATATTACAGATTCTATAACACCGGGAAGAGGCCTTCGACAGGGTGACCCAATATCACCATATTTATTCTTGTTATGTGCAGAGGGTTTCTCGGCGCTTATCCATGATGCAGAAGAGAAAGGTTTATTCTCTGGGATTAAATTGAGTCCATCGGCACCATCGGTGAACCATCTGTTATTCGCCGATGATTCGCTACTCCTTATGGAGGCCACGACGGCAAGTGCAACTACTGTTAACTGGATCCTGCAAGCCTATGAGGCAGCGTCTGGGCAAGTAATCAATAGAGATAAATCTTCCATCCTCTTTAGTAAGAACACGCCGAAGAAGTTTAAGACTTCCATTCTACAAACTATGGGTCTGAAGGTGGAGAACTATGGAGGTAAATATCTGGGTTTGCCAACATACATCGGAAGAGATAGGGCCAAGGCTTTTGCGTATGTGAAGGAGAAAATTTGGAAAAGGATAATTGGGTGGAAAGAACGGCTCCTGTCTAGAGCTGCCAAGGAAATACTGATCAAAGCGATAGCACAGGCCATACCTACTTATGCGATGTCTTGCTTTGATCTCACAAAAAGCCTGTGTGACGATATCACCAAGATGATTTGTCGATACTGGTGGTCCCAGATGGGGGATGATCACAAAGCACATTGGGTAAGCTGGCAAGATATGATGAAACCGAAGAGCGAAGGAGGGCTGGGGTTCAAAGACATACATGCGTTTAATATGGCCATGCTTGCTCGTCAAGGATGGCGTTTGCTGCAAGCCCCTGACTCTTTGTGTGCCAGGGTGCTCCGGGCTAAATACTTTGCTGATGGTGACCTGCTTAATGCGAATCCAAGCCCGGGTATGAGTTATGTCTGGCGGAGTATTCTAAAAGGTATCGAAGTACTAAAACACGGCGTTATCTGGAGGGTTGGCGATGGATCTCACATCAGCATCTGGTCGGACCCTTGGATCCCAACATGCTCTACTAGAGGCCCGAGTACTCCTAAGGGCACATCGCAGTTGAATCTGGTGGGGGACCTGCTGAACTTAGAGACAACAAGCTGGAATGAGGTGCTCGTGCGGCAATCGTTCCTACCAAGTGATGCAGAAGCGATTTTGAAAATCCCTATATGTGACCAACTGGAAGATTGTGTTGCTTGGCATCCTGACAGCAAGGGGATTTTTTCTGTTAAATCGGCGTACAAAATATATGTTTTGGCTCAAGATGATGAAAGGCAGGCAGGTCAGTCAAATGGGAATATTGGTAGTGAATGGGAGACTAATATCTGGAACAGATTATGGAAGCTAGACTGTCCTCCTAAAGTTCATCATTTCTTATGGCGCTTTGCTCGTGATAGCCTGCCGCTTAGGATGAATATTGAAAAGAGGCATGTTGAGTTGGATACACGATGTGCAGTCTGTAAGGCAATGTTTGAAAGTGGAGGCCATCTCTTTATTGCGTGTCGAGATGCATCAAAAGTCTGGTCTTCTCTTGCCTTGGACCATGTGAGGCAAAGACTATTAAGTTGCAACTCTGCAATGGAAGTCATGGATCAAGTTCTTGACCTGTCATATGGCGAGAAGATGAAAATTGTGGCCCTGTTGTGGTGTTGGTGGACAGAGAGGAACAAAGCAAACAGGGGTGAAAGGAGACTACCGCTCAATATTCTGCAGGTGAGCATCAATAATTATACTGAAGAGTGGAGAGTGCACCTAAAAAAAGACCCCAAAAAGCCAATGAATCGGTTTCAGAGTTGGCAACCACCTCCTGCTGATTGGGTTTTGTTGAATACGGATGGTGCATTCAGCCCTGTCACAAACAGGGGTGGGTGGGGTGCAATTGCAAGAGACCATGATGGAGATATGATCATTGCTGAAGCTGGTTCGGTCCCCTCGGCAGCAAATGCTTTTCACACTGAAACATATGCAGTTCTGAGAGCAATTGACATGGCCGTAAGACTTGGTTTTGGTCGTATTATTATTGCAACAGACTGCCAGAACCTGCAAAGAGCAATTACGTCTTCTGAATTTGACCTGGCGGAGTTGGGAGTCCTCTTCTGTGAAGTTAAATTCCTGCTACAAACTGAATTTATTGAGCATCGTGTCGTCTTTGTACCCCGTGTCTGTAATAAGCCTGCCCATGAACTGGCAACGTTAGACCTGAATGGGGTGTCAAATGAACACCAAGTGTGGTTAGATCAGGTTCCTGTTGATGTAAGCAGGGCTCTGTACGGTGATTCTACCGTTCAAATTTAATGGAATGACAGTGTTCCAAGGTCAAAAAAAATAAAATAAAAAAAGCTCGCATGTAGTTTGTCAGCCCAAGGATCTCCCCGCATTACCTATTTTTTTTCTTGTCCATTCAGCTTAGCTTTGCTTCCTCACCTCAAGCAGCTTCGATATATACGATTTGCCAAGCTCAATACACATGCATATCTGGGTCCTTTCTTCTTTGAAAAAATTACAGTACTCCTCCTCGTCACTGTCCTCATCGGAGAGGTCCGTCAAGCCGTCAGAGTAGTCGACGATGACGAAGCCACGCCTCACCATCTCCGAGCGGATGGACGCCTGCTTGGCCCTGCGCGCTCCTCCTCATCGGCGGCGGCGTGGGCCCGCTTGGCCTTCTCCCACACGTCGGTGACGACCGTCGGGAGGGAGTTGGGCCATGGCGAGGTGGCGCGTCTCCTGAGTGGCCTCATCCTCGTCGGTTCCCGAGTCCACCTCGATTGGCTAGAGCGTTAGAGTCCTGCTCGATGCCGGAACGGGGATCCGCGTCATCGTCGATGACAGCCCCACATCACCGTCATGCGCGTCGCGACGGAACGCGGGATGCGGCAGGAGGATGCCGAGCCACGCGGGGAGCGCGGGTTGCGACGGGAGAGCGCACCGCGGCAGCGCGCTTGCCCCCGCGACGCGGAGCTACCACCCCGCGCCCGATTATGCCCCCCCCCGCCCCATGGTTGAAATTGGGTGGCGGCGTTGCGGGAGGTGGTAGAGGGGGTGTGTAGGAGGCGATCGGTGTGGCAGATTTGGATTGTGCGACCAGAATCGCTTGGAATCGGCGGCGGAGGGTGGCGGAGGAGCACAAATATGCCCACAAGTCGAATGAAAATAACAAAGGAGTCTCCCAAATCACCAACTTCAAGAAGAAGGGAAAACGAAGAAGAAAGTCCGTTCTTTGGGTGTGTGGCGAGACATGCCATTGGGCTCATCTTTGTCCATAATGCAAAGGGAAGAAAATGTTAAGTTGGACAAAATTCTAATTCTGTCAACATGGTCATTGGCAACACAAAGGCATAAACTTTAGGGTACCGTAACTTATTACCTACTACTCTTTCGGTGTTTCAGCCCACAGAATGGTGGGTTGATACAGGTGCTAATATTCATTTGTATGTTGACATCTCCATGTTTACCTCTTTTCAGGCCAGAGGTTCCTCCAACATGATGGTGAATGGGTTATATGTTACTATTTTTGGTGTTGACAGGGTTATCTGAAATTTACTTCAGGAAAGATCGTGCAATTTAAGAACGTGTTGCATGTCCCTTGTATCAAGAAGATATCTCATTAGTGGCTCCCGTCTTATGAAAGATGGGTTTAAGTTGGTGTTTGTGTCCAATAAAGTTGTATTGTCTAAGTACGAAACTTTTGTTGGAAAGGGCTATAAATGTTAGGGCATGTTTAACTTCTCCCTGGAAGACTTCTGTGATAATATTGTTAACCATGAAAGCACTAGTGCTAATGAGACTAATGTTTGGCATTTACGACTTTGGCATGTTAATTTCGGTTGTATGTCACAGTTTGTTGATATGAGTTTAATTCCAAAATTCACCTTTTTGAAAGGCTCTAAGTGTCATTCTTGTGTGAAAAAAGTAGCCTCGCAAGACACACAATCCTGCTAATGAAAAAAAAAACTTGGTACCACTAGAAATCAGACGTTTAAATCTATGTGATATGAATAGTGAGTTAACAAGAGGTGGAAAGAAAATATTTCATGACTTTGATTGCTGATTCCACCAGGTATCTCCTAAAACTAAAGATGAGTCTCTTGATTTCTTTAATATCTATAAGGCTGAAGCTGAAATAACCTTGAAAGAAAAATAAAAAGGGTTCGCTCAGATCGTGGTGGAGAGTACTTTTCTAATGAGTTCAGTTTATTCTGTGCGAAACATGGTATAATCCATGAAAGAACACCCTCAATTCATCCCCACAATCCAATGGGATTGCGGAAGGGAAAAACCATCCTCTAATAGATTTGGTTGACGCCTATTTAGATACATCAGGTTTATCCAAGGAATAGTGGGGAAGGCTATATTGACTCTGTATCATCTCTTAAACTGTGTAAAGACAACTAATAATAAAGAGATTACCCCATATGAGGAACCGAAAAAGGAAAATGTCGAAAGTCTCCTAGCTACGAACTTGAGGTTATTTGACGAAAGTGAATTTGCCAATCAACAAGAAATGAAAGCTTGGACCAAAAACCGTGGATTGTCTCTTTCTTAGCTATGTTTCCCATAGCATTGCTTATAGATTTCTTGCGGTGAAATTTGGAGAGGATGGCATAAATGTCGGTACCAACTATGAGTCAAGAGATGCTAAATTCTTTGAGGATATATTTCTTATGAGAGATATGGATGGCATGTGGGAATCTGATCTAATTCCTGAAACTCCTACGAAGTTTGGTAAGGAATTTGATGATGAGAGTTCAGATTCCGATGAGGATGATAATTAAGCTCCCACAAGGAGAAAGAGACAAAGGACTAGAAAGTCCTTTTGTAATGAAAGTCTTTTGGTAATGACTTCATTGTTTACCTTGTGGATGATACTCCCAGTACCCTTTCAGAAGCTCTTGCATCTCTTGATGCAGACTACTAGAAGGAAACGGTTCAAAGCGAGATGGATTTCATCTTCGCTAATGGAACATGGGAGTTAACTGGACATCCTTGTGGGTGCAAACCTGTAGGATATAAATGGGTATTTCAGAAGAAGCTTCAAGCTGATGGTACTATTCAGAAGTACAAAGCTCATCTTGTGGCTAAAGGCTATACCCAAAACGAAGGTGAATATTTGTTTGATACATACTCACCTGTGGCTAGATTGACCATAATTCGAGTACTACTCTCATTGGCTGCCTCACACGGTCTTCTCGTTCATCAAATGGAGAGTTGGACGAGAAATTTTACATAGAACAACCTGATGGTTTTGTACTAGAAAGTCAAAAAACAGAGGTGTGTAAGTTAAAGAAATCTTTGTATGGCCTGAAACAAGCGCCTAAACAATTGCATGATAAGTTGAAAGAACTTTGACATCTCTGGTTTCGTTGCAAATGAATCCTACAAATGTGTGTACTACCGCCATGGTGGGGGTGAGGAGTTGTCTTATGTTTGTATGTGGATGACATACTAATTTTTGGGACAGGTCTAAAAGTGATTGAGGAGGTCAAAACCTTCCCGTCTTAATGTTTCGAGATGAAAGATCTTGGAGAAGTTGATGTTATCTTGCACATCAAACTGTTGAGAGATGAGAATAATGGGATTACACTTGTGCAATACCATTGTATTGAGAAGGTGTTGGCTAGATTTGGCTATGTTGATTGCAAATCTTCTCCCACACCTTATGATCCTAGTATCTTTCTTCAAAAGAATGAGAAATAAATTGTGATACTCTCAAATCATTGGTTTGCTCGTGCATTTAGCATGCTCTACGAGACCTAACATCTTGTTTGCTATAAGCAAAATTAGCCGGTTTGGGGTCAACCCGGGAGATGATCATTGGCATGCTCTTGAGAGAGTGATGCACTATCTAAAGGGAACCATGAGCTATGTAATTCATTATATCGGGTATCCAAGAGGACTTGAAGGGCAAAGTAACTCCAATTGGATTTCAGATGCTGATGAAATGACGAAGGCCACAAGTGAATATGTTTTCACTCTTGGTGGTGACGATGTTTCCTGGAAGTCTTGCAAGCAGGCCATCTTAACGAGGTCAACAATGAAAGCAGAACTCACAGTATTAGACACAACTACTGTCAAAGTGGAATGGCTTCGTGAGCTCTTGACGGACTTACCTATGGTTTAAAATGTTGAAGTATATAAGTAGAATGCCTAGTCATTTCTATCAGTTAGTACTTTTGCTTGCGTTGACTAGTGCATGAAGCTTAACATGGTATCAGAGCCCATAGTCTTGAGTTCGAGTCCTGGCTTTTGTAATTTATACTAAAACTGTTATTTCCCCCTCGGAGTCCTCGTATAGGCACGTATAGGCATGTTGAGCCTGCCTCTAACTCTACACATGTTGACTTGTCTTCCCGTCTTCCCGTCACACGTGAGTGGAAGTGTTGAAGTATATAAGTAGATTGCCTAGCTCTTTCTATCAGTTCGGAATTTTGGTTGTGTTGGCTAGTGCATGAAGCTTAATACAAAAACCATAATGGCTATCCTCGTTAAATATGATAATCAAATTGTGATTGTCAAAGTGAACAGTTCTAAAGATAATATGAAGAGTTCAAAACATGTCAAGAAGAGATTGAACTATATCAGAAAACTGAAAAACTCGTGAGTGATAGCATTGGATTATGTTCAAACAAGTAAGAATATGGCAGATCCTTTCACAAAAAGGACTGTCAAGAAAACCTGAAAGACATTGCATCAAGGGAGATGGGTTTGAGACCCATGTGAGTTGTCGATGGGGTAACCCAACCTATGTGATGACAGATCCCGTGAATTAGGATCTAGGAAAACAAACCGGAGCAACTAAGTTGAGAGAAAATTTATAACCCCACTCCGCTACAGATGCAAAATCCTCTCATAGTTACAATAAGGCAGGTAAACTATGCCTTATTATGTTCTATGCGGCTCTTGATGAGCGAAGACGTTGTCCAACATAGAGATCTTTAAAGAACACACCTATATGAGTGACACTGTTGGTCACAGTGCAGAATATTTTGGTGAATCTCCAGCAAGATCATGAAACGTTAAGGAGTATGGCTTATAAGCTCCACCCGAGGGGAAGGCTATGGCAACCTAGTATGCTGACATTGAGTGCAATTTACTGCACTAGACTGACAAATCAATACCTAATCAATTGTTCAGTTGTAGTCAATCCTAGCTCCTTGTCAAAGTGGAAATTTAACTTAACAGTCTTCACTGAACTGCAGGTATATTAAACAGTGATTGGAACTATGATGCATGTAAAATGCATACATGAACAGTCTCCTTGCTTTTACATTGCTTTCTATTTGTTGCACTATTTTAATCTAAAAATAAAAAAATATTTAGTTTTCTTATATGCATCCGAAACACCAAAAACAATCGACCTATTTACAGTTTTTACTTAGTTATTTTATCTAGTTTAGTTTTTTACTCATTTTATTGCTACATGTGTTATTTACTTACGCGAAACCTTGTGCTTGACAACCACACGGTGAAGTTGGGGACACAAGACATTTATTTTACTTCCAGGATTGCTTGAAGAAGAGAGAAAAGTACACTCTTGCTTCCAGTTCCCCGAGAGTTCGATATAAACCCTTGAGTCACCCTTGTGGGGGAAGATACTCCCTTGATATAACACTCTGACTTGGAGGTCCAACGAATCAAGATCTTTTTGGTATTGCTAGTAGCCGTCATCAAGAGCATTTTCTGGCGACGTTTGTCGGGGAGCTGAGAAGAGTTGCATCATAGTAGAGGTAACATCACTGTGAGCTCTCTTATCTCTTTTAGATTTTGCATTGTATTTTATTTGTCTTGTTTTTAGTCTTTGTTCGTTTGTTTTTAGTTTTTCCTTGTTAGTTTTTTTTCTTAAAAATTGAAAAACACATAAAAGTACTAGCAACTATCTTCTGAAAATCATGGGCGAAAGAAATACTAAATTGTGTGACTACACAAACACTCACAATGATCATTTTATTTCTAAGCTTATTACTACACATCAGATAACTGCTGAAAGATTTGGAGTAAGTCTTGGGTTATTAAATCTTATAACTAGGGAACAATTTGGCGGTAGTTCTAGTTGAAAGAGCATGGAGCCCCCATGTGTAGTTTTGGTAATTAATGACAATCCATATGGACTAATGTTTGCCTTAAGTTATATTTGTAGGATTTGTCCATATGCAATGCTTGAACCATATGTTGGCTTCAAGGTTGTAATAAGAAGAAATGAAGTGCAAGTTCAAGATGAGCCAACTCAAAGAGATCATACGCTTTAAACTTGACATTCATATTATGTTCATGGATATGTGAAGATGCACCGAAGACGAAGAAGCTCACCCATAGTGGATTATGAGGAGAAATCCGCAAGACTTTATCAAGCAAGCACAATCAAGAAAGGCGTTCCATTTTTTTGCGGTAACTATCGTCATCATTTGAAATCAAGTGGAATGTGCAAGGTTAAGGTTCGCTATTGATAGGGTTTCTTTCTTCCGGTCTCGTGGTTTAGTTGGGAGACCGGTTTATAGGATATTGGTCATACTATCAAGAGGGCTCTCAAGTGAGTAACTCGATCGTATCGTTCAGAGTGAGCTCAAACCGTTCCATCCTTGCATCATCTTTCTTGGTTGTTTATTTGGATCTTATCCATGTGGTGTTTTAGAGCTTGTGGTTATTTCCATGACGAGATCTAGTTCATCAAAAATGGACTTCACGTATATCTCTTGTAGCGTTTTCGATATTGGAGTTTTTCTCGGTTCTAAGGGTTTAGAGGTTTCACTCTAAAAATCATAGAAAAGCTCCTCAACTTGTTTCCATATTTTTTTGGGGGTAGATCTTATCATCATATTTCTAATAAAATTGGTTTCACTCAATTCGGAGTTGCCAGTCTCTAGATATCGTGTTTGAAAGTTTGTCTTCTATTTGAAAAAGAAAAAGGAAAATCAGCTTTTGGGCCGGGCGGTACTACCGCTGGTAGTATTGGCCCACTACCGCGCGCGTCTCTACCCCATGTTTTCTGTGCGGTAGTGAAGCGGTAGTAGGCTGGTAGTACCGGCGCAAGCCAATAGGAAGTAGTACCGCTAGCCTGGCCGATACTACCGCATCGTCCCATCCCTCCCAGGCAGCCCGCGCGACCGGCCTGCTCCCAGCCTCGCTCCACATCATCGCGCGCGCGCTCGCCAGCTACACGAGCAAATCCTATACACCGACCAGGTCGGTGTGTACGGCATGCCGCACACCCCTAGTCGGATATAGGGCCCGACCCATTTAAGTTTTTTTTTCTTTTTACTGTTTTATTCTTTTCTCTTTCTTTTTTGTTTCTTTTTCCTGTTTTCTGTTTTCTGTTTCATTTTTTCTTTTTTCCTTATTCTTTCAAATTTGTAAAACTTTCAAATTTAAAAAATGTTCAATTTTGACAACTATTCAAACTTTAAAACTTGTTCAAATTTTAAAAATGTTCAAATTTTAAAAATGTTCAAATCTAAAAAAATCAAAATTGAAAAATTGTCCGTATTCGAAAAATGTTCAGATTAAAAAAATGTTCAAATTTAAAATATGTTCATGTTCGAAAAATGTTCAAATTTTGAAGAAAATTCAAAAACAATCAATCTAAAAAATGTTTAAATTCTGAACAAATTTGAACATTTTTTATTTTCGAAAAGTATTTTTTTAAAAAAATAGTAAAAATAAAAACATTCGGATTTTAAAATAAAAGGATTAAAAAATATTTTCTTCTTTTTAAAAAACAAAAATATGTAAACAGAAAAGAAAAGGAGAATAAGAAAATAAAAAATGAACTTACCTGATGGGCCTCGGCCCACTACGCAACCGCCGGGTCGGGGGGGGGGGGGGTGTGCGGCACCCCATCCGCACCGACCTGGTCGGTGTATAGCACCTCCCGCAGTTGCACGCGCCCCTCGCTCACTAGCGCTGGCTCCCTTCCCCCGATCCCCTTCGCTCGATGCTGACGCACTCTTCCCTCGGTTACCGCGTCCATGGGTTGGGCGGTACTACAGGCCCACCGAGCAGTAGTACCGCTCCAAGTTGTTTTTGGCTGAATTTTGTGCCCAACGGGCAGATTTGTGTGGCCGGCTATTTAAGCCTTTCTCCCTCCTTTTTTGGGGTTGCTCACTACTTCTTCTTCCCCAACAAGCTCTCCACCATTGTTGAACTCATGAGAGCTTCCCCTCTCTCAATCCCTCCATGATTCTTGCTCATATTTGAGGAAAAAAGAGAGGAGATCTAGATCTACATTTGCACCAATCAAATCCCCATCTTTGTGAGGGAATCACTAGATCTAGATCTTGGAGAGAAATTTGGTATTCCTCTTCTTATTTGTTCTTGCTCTCTTATTCCCCCAATAGCTTTTGTAGCTTTGTTGGAATTTGAGAGAGATGGATTTGGGCATCTTTGTTGTGTTCTTGTCATTGCATTTGATGCATCGGTTTGACTTCTCCGCGTGATACGTGGAGGTGAAAGTTCGTGAGATATTCACTTCAGGAGCTTGTTCCCGGAGCTTATTCCTTTTGTGTCTCTGGACCCTAGATGGCTTAGTGGTCTTTGTAGTGTTCTTGGAGCCTCCAATTAAGTTGTGGAGATTGCCTCAAGATTTGTGCTTTGTGGCTTAGTGGTGTTCTTGGAGCCTCCAATTAAGTTGTGGAGATTCTTCAAGGGCAAGGCCTTTGTGGCAATTTATTGGGAGCTAGCCTCTAATTAATTTGTGTAGATAGCCCCAAGCTTTGTGCGGGTTCGGTGACCACCCTAAGGTTCCATAGTGGATCGAGGACATCCCTTTTGGTGGGAATTCTCGAGGAGAATACGGTGAGGCCTTCATGCCGTTTGGGAGTGACTTGCCCTCCACACCACTCCAACGGAGAGTAGCACTCGCAAGAGTGTGAACTTTGGGATACATATCGTTGTCTCTGCGTCGCCTCAGTTATTCCTATATCCGAGCTCTTTACTTTTTAAACCTCCTATTCACACCCCTCTAGGCGGCATTTGTGTCCTTTCACTAGTGAAGATGCCTCTATGCATTTACATGATTTCTGCAAAAATTTGTGATATGCAAAAATTTAAAAATATGGAAAACAATATTGTTAAGCTGAAATTATTCCCATTTTCTCTTAGAGGAAAAGCCAAAAAATGGTTATTGTCTTTACCTACTACTAGTATTAGTTCTTGGGATGATCTCAAAGAGGCTTCATTAAAAAGTACTATCCACCTGTTAAAATCTTACAAAATAGAAACAATATATTGCCTTTTAGACAAAATGGTAATGAACATGTAGCAACACGTGGGAAAGAATTAAAAACATGCTTAGAACGTGCCCATTACATGGAGTTAATGAATGTACTATCCTACACTATTTCTATAATGGGTTTAACATAATATCTAGAAGCATAATAGTTCTGTTGCGAGAGGTGCTTTTATGGGTAAAACTGTGCGCGAAACTAAAGCCATATTAGAAAGCATGTTGCATAATCATAGTCAATGGCATACTGAAAGAGCACCTAATCCCACAAATAAAGTGTATTCAGTTGAAGAAGACAATCCCTTATCTAATAAAATTGATGCCATGCTTGCTTACATAGCTAAAAAAAATGATAATGTGTAATATCCCAGGATCTGGGGTTACAAAAATAGAGGAAACAGATGTGTGCATTGCATTCATGCATAGAAACTCCGGGGAATTTTCGCGCTTTAAAGTAAAACAGTCACAGTAACTGAAGTTTCACTTGACCTTGGTGGAATTGAAGTAGCTCATCGAGTCAAGCGCTATAAACCTCAATGTGACCTTTACTAAAACCTTGTTTTAGGTAGAGATGATTTGATCTAAGGGGTTAGATAAAATGGAACTCAAACTAATCCAATAACACATTAATCAATGATCAATTGCTTGATCTTATAAAAGATCATAATATGGTAATCATTACCATAACATATGAACCTATATTCAATTATAAATCAAGTAACAAAAAAATAGAGAAACCATTCTTGGCTTATCTTTTCCATGTCTTAAACCAATCTATATATGTTCCTACCATGAATCTCATGGTATTGATTCCACTTAATTTTGGAAACATGACAAGGAGATCAACTCTAGAAATATATAATCTTCTCTATTCTAAATTATTAAACATCAATCCTAGAGAGGTGAGAGTTCTATATTATTTATTAGAGAAGCAATGACAAACTTTGAGCTAAACCTTGGATATACATCCATGTAGTCAAATTACCATCTTTAAGAAGAACCCTAGGATATTATTCAAGACAATTCCTAGAGAGAGAACCATTTATGTTAAACATAGATACTGATGTTCACATCATTCTCTATGGGGCCTAACCTTAGGTTAGTTGTGACGCCCCGAAACCGGTATCCTGAGGATCCCAGCGAACCCGCTGAAATCCGCACGATATCGATCCAGAGACGCCCTCTGACACGACGTGCGCGACGAATCACACACGTGATGCCAGAGGAATTAACACGAGCGGTAACATTACAACAGGATTACAATAGAGCCCACAAGATACATATATTACAACAACGACTCCAACGAGTCAAGATACAAATATACGGTACAAAGATCCAAATCATACGAGAAGATCGAATACGTCCGAGCACGGACAAGATACAAATTGGACTAAGAGTCCCGAAGATAACCGATGGCGTCCATAACCCTGCCCGGGCCAAGCCGGAAGGGTAACCTTGCTAACGTCGTCATCTCGTACTGTCAAAGTCGGGCCATCGGTTGCGGACAAAAGGAAGGAAGCAAAGAGAAAGAGGAAAGGCGAGAGTAAGTACCAAGGAACGAACTCCGGCACGTACTTAGCGAGGCCGGAAATGGCTATGCTCGCCGAGCGAGTATAAATATATATCGCCTGGGGCTATATGGTAGGTTTAGCGGCAGCAAAACTATAACCAATAGAGACACACTACAACATCCGTCTACTCAGATAAGATAAGAGAGCGCATAAGGTAACAGGTAAAATACTACACAGACATAACCCAGCCGATTACACATATCCCCTTCAACAATTGCGAAGAGGCAATGTAAAAGGCACTCAACGGTGGACAAGTTTTATTAGGTATCGGTTGTAGTAATGCTATATTACTAATCAAGTTATTAGCAAATTATTATTAACAACATAAAGGTGTAAGTTGTTCTATGATCAAGCTATACAATTCCAAGTCGTCCATAACCGCGGACACGGCTTATCGATAAGATGTACACCCTGCAGGGGTTGCCCAAATGTAACCATACGCATGCTCGACCCGCTTCTTACGGGCGATATCTCACAACAAGACCGTTCCCGGTTCAACAAGAAAGTCTAGGGGGCCACCCAACTAAGCTACCCGTGACGAAGTCCGCCGTACTCCGAGACGGACCCGGAGGTTGCGTAGGCGTCTAGGCGGGCACTAACGGCCAAGCACTAGATAAGTCGTCTAGCAATTATGCGGTGCGAGTACGAAATAAACCACCCGAAGGCAACGAGAAGTAAACACCCGAAGGCAACAGGTATATAAACATGCATGCGCCAAATAAAACCAAGGTTGTGGCCCCTTTTCAACTAACTTGAGAAAAGGTAATGGGTGAGGGGGTCCCGGTGAATCCCCACGCATGGGTAGAGCGCTCAATCTCGGAACGAGATAACAAGAACTCGGGTCCTAGGGGACATTAGCAAGTCAAAATTCCGATGCTTTCGCAAAGGGGCTCACGGATGCCTCACGCTTACAATTTTAGTTGTTAACAATTAAGTAAAGCATCTGTATCTCCAACAAGCGATATAGCATGTGATAACCTCCCAACAACCCAACATATCCCGATAACAGATCGAGATAAGCAACAGATCCTAAACACGCCTACGACTCGCAAGGCTCAAACATCAAGCAACGGCTATGGATAAGGAATGATACATATAGGATTATTATGGTAAACAAGTGGAATAGGACACATGACTCGATAAAGAAGCGCAACATAAGGATAGCAATGCGAGGGAGAGTGTAAATAGGTGAAGAGAGAGGGCTCGCCTGTGGAAAGCTGCAGGAGAACTTGTCGGAGAACTCGTCGTATCTCACATCAACACTCCGTGATCCTATCCGGGAAGAAGCAAATGCTGGAACACACAACGGATGCAAATCTTACTACTACGGTTAAAGAAGATCCAGCATGATCAAGATGATATGCATGACATGGCAATTATGATGCGATGCAACTTATCCAATTAATCGGAGTCGGAACCCCGGACAAGCAAATTAGGTTGGAGTTGCATTGTCTACCGACAAAGTTAAGTGTTCATTAGCATGGCATATCAAAGCAAGGGTGCGCTACTCAATATTAAACGGAGCGGGAAAAACCTAGGTGGAAATCCCAAATTACTCCGCATATATGTTAGGTGGACATGCACAACTATCAACGCGCGTCATGATGCGAGATGCAAACAGATGAATGGATGGCATATTCATGTTCCGCTCATTTTTCTGATCAAAATCCATATAAAATACTTTTTAATCCGAGCTACGGATTGGGAGATAGGATTTTTGCAAGATATACTTATTTTTTTGGAATTTCAGAAAAAGGAAACATGCAAGGGTCGAACTGGGCTGGACCTGAGGAGAGACGGCGACGGATAGCGTCCTACCGCCCTCTGGGCGACCAAGAAGCTCGCGGGCGCGTGGGCTGAGGCCCATCTGCGGAAGACCTGGCAAGACAAAGAAAGAAGAGGTGGGCTAAAAATTGCCTGTAGTGGGATTGGAACTCAGGATCTCTTGATTCAAATTGAAGGAACGAACCAGCTCAGCTGCAGGCCAGATCGTGTCAAACGAAAGGCCTTCCACTAGTTGAACCAGAACATGCGAAGCTCAGGGCCATCAGCGGTCATGGCGGTGGTTGCAGGCAAGGACGGATCTGTGGATTCCGGGCGATTCGGGATGAACGAGAAGGCGTCGAAGGTGCGCCCTGACTTGGGGAAACAGGAGGTGGCGGAGCCGACACCAAGGGGTCACCGACGCCGCCGGAATTGAAGATTTGCTCGCCGGAGTTGGAGACGGAATCGGCGAATTCGCCGTCGATGGAAGGGCTCCCAGGTCGATTCCTTGCAGGGAGATGACGAGAACGTCGAGCCGCATCTCCTGGTACTCTCAAATGGACGCGGGGTGGTCTGTAGCGTCGGCGCCATGGTGAAGAGGATGGTGGCAGTGGGGTTTGCTCACAGAGAATAGAAAAGAAGAGGAACCAGGGAGAGGCGGCGCGAGGGAGGAGGAAGAGGAGGGCTAGGGTGTTCTCTGCGCCTCAAATGCGGAATAAAAGGGGAGGGGGAGGTGGTGGTGCGGTGGTGGCCGTGGGTGGAGATGACGTCGACCACGGGGGGGCTCACGCCTCTCTCGTGAGAGAGAAGACGACAAGGGGAAGAGAGAAGTTAGCGAAGGGGTACGCAGGCCGTCGGTGGGCTGGGCCGAGCTGGGCTTGGAGGGGATGTGTTGCTGCGGTGCTGGCTTGGGCCACCGGAAAGAAAAGGCCAGAGAGATGGGCTGCCGGGTAGAGAGGGTCCAGAGAGAGGCCTGGTTAGAGGGGGAAGGGTTTTTTCCATTTTCCTTTTCTGTTTTTATTTAAACCATTTGTAAACAAACTCTTTTCTGTTTTTAATTTGGAACAAAGGTGAGAGGGAGATTAAAAATTAGTTTTTCAAGTATTACTTTATTTTTAACCAAAACAAAACACCTTTATATTCAAAAATTTATTTGTTGGAAAAAAAACTTAATTATAAAATAAGAAATATGAGAGGGAGAGATTAGGGTTTTTATTTAAAATAAAAGACAAGGGAGGGTTTATAAAATAATTTTATTTAATAAAATCATGGATGATATGATGCGTATGCCATGATGATGCATTAAAGAAAAAAACAAACAAATCTAATATGGAATACTACCCGGGGCCGTTACATTAGTATTGAAGTCCTTCCCAAATGAGAGAAACCATAGATACCAATATTAGCTTTACCTATTTAAGAATAAAGGACAACCATTGAACTAAAGTATTAGGAGATAAACCATTTCATCTTAGAGTGGTGAGATAACCAAATATCAAATGGAACAAGACTATATCCATGAATTGGTGAAGTAAAGTAGTGACTAATCCAATTAAGTATCTAGGTGGAGACTCAACCTTTTCATACCTAATGCGATATTGTGAGTACACCATAAACCCTAGAATAAACCATTCCTATATGAGAGAACTCAAGCTATGGTGTTACACTCAAGTTAGTTGAGGCAACACTTGGAATTGAGGGATAGAACTATTCATATAATTAGATGATAAAATCATTATTCCTTGAGAAGAACTCTAAGATATATCTCAGGCATTCTCCTGGGATATAAACTATTGAGGCAACCATAGCCATATCTATCCAAGAAATTAAATAGAAGTGCTATACCCTAGTTGATCAAGACAATGCTTGATCATGGAAATGAGAACCCATTTCATGAGAGACAACTTAGGAAGCCAAATCTTTGATCATTATCAAATGAGTAATGATCATAAACCCTAATAACTTGAGGTAGAGATATTAAGAACAAGTTGATCATGTCTAATCCATGATCATACCTTGGAGATAAATAATTACTAGTTAAACCTTAGTGGTTTAAGCAGATATAATCCAGTACATAAATCATAGGGGAACTACTAGAAACCCTAAACCATTTCCAATATGTTAATTAAAGAAACTACTGAATAGTAACAACCCTTTGCATAAATCAGCTCTACACCAATCTAAATGATCTTGGATTGAATCATCCTATGAGTGGTGAGGAAGAGCAACCCTAGCCAAAGTAATGTGGTGTTAAATCCCATATAGAACCTATCTCCATGTCTCAAACTAACTTGTGAATTATTTGATGATCATAAGTAAAACCCTAACCTATATCCCAATATTAGTTTGTGCATCACTTGGGTGATCACAATTATAAACCTAGTTCACATTTGAGTTCCAAACCATATGCCATTAGGTGAATATCATTAGAACCCTAGAATTGATCATAAACTAAATCTCATGCTTCAGTTATTGAACCTAAGATTAACCTAGTGCTAAACCATATGATTAAAACCAGGTGTGGTGATCAACCACTTATCCTTATAATTAAGACCAAACCATGATGAAAGTAGTACCTACTTTATGTATTTTAAGGTGTTATTAAACTATAATAATAGTACTAAATTTGGAAGGAGTTCTAGTAGAATTTCCAATTTATTAACACATAATTATGCACATAAAATAATAGGCAAGTGACCACTTCTCAAATAGAAACCAAGTACTAATAACAACCTCTAAACTACTTTGAGTTGAAAGTATCAACTCTAACAATTCAAACAGATGGATTCACAAGAAAACATGGAATTAAAATGAGGATATAAATTCATGCCTATTTGTTATTTTGAATAATCTCCCAAGTATGCAATATAATTTAATATAAAATACTTTCTTTAAATTGGAGAGTGGTGTAATAGTCATTGCACTACATCCTCATTGAATTAACATAATTAGAAACCTGCAAAAATCATGGAATTCAAATATGAATTTAAATGAGCAAATACAAAACAGAAAAAAAAGAAAAGAAGAAAAAGAAAAGAAAGAAAAACACTAACTTGGACCTCACCTGGCCGTGACAGCCCAACAGGAGCCCATCAGCATCGGCCCAACCCAACCCCAGCCCAGTACCTCTTCGTTGAAAAATCAACGAGAGGAGCTCGTCCTCATCCTCTCCAGCGCGCATGGACACCAGCACGAAGCCGTGCTCGGCCTCCTCTCTCTCGCTGGCGACCTCTCCGTGATCGACGACGTGACGAGGCACGCTCCGACGCCGTATAAAAGCTCCAGCACGAACGGCTGCGTCGGATTCTTCCTCCTCTCCTAATTTTTCCCATGCCCGGAACCCTAGCTGAGACGGACTCCGACCATCACCGCCGATGACCTCCTCGAGCCACGCCGGGGACACCATCGTGAGAGCCGTCCACAACATGCCCGGCCTACAAAAGGAATCGAGCGGAGGCGTCCCGTAGCGCCGCCGTCAAGCTCGTCTTCTCCGACGACGGGAGCAGGCGATTCCGGCGAACCAGACCTCCCCTTGCCACACCGTCAAGCCCTGCGTGCTCCTGGTGAGCTCTTGATCCTCCTGGTATGCCTAGCCCTCTCGATTGCGTCCCCTAGCTATGTCGCACCTTGCACCTGCGAACTCTGCCGCTCGGCCTCGTCGCCGGCCAAGCTCTGGCGACCATTTGGAGGCGGCGCCACCATCAATAGGTTCACCTCGACACCCTCATTTGTTTAAACAACCGCACACGCTCGCGGGAACCCTCTAGCACCGGCGCCTTCTTCGACTGACCACCGGTTAGGCACATGGTTGCCACATAGGCACCATGTGGCAGCCAACGTGGCTCTGCCCCACTTGTCTGTCTTTGGGGGTAACACCCCAACCGGTACATTTAGTATTTTAGATTATTGCATAATTCCAGAAAATATTTGCAACTTGGAATGAATTTAGAAAATTCATCTTAACTCAGAAAAATGAATATAAAATACAAAAATTCTTATAAAAGTAAACTCAATCCAATAAAAATATAAAATGAAATTTTTATTAAAAATTTAATTATTTAAAACTTGTTAATTAAGTCTTTTCTTTTAAATTCCAAATTCAATTAAAATTCAGAAATTCAGAAAAAGTTCTAAAATAAATTAAAACCAGTAAGTAAATAAGGAAAATCTTAAAACTAATTTTCCTTTACTAATAACTTATTAATTCCTTATTAGAAGGATTTCAAACCTAATTAATAATTGTCTTAATTATTAATTGTTCAAAATTAACAAAATTCCAAGTCCAATATTATTTTTATTTCAAAATTATTAATAACTTCAATCTTATAATGAAGTTATTAACCTAAGAACTATATGGTAATTAGGAAACCCTAATTCCTTACTAAATGATATTACAACCTTACCATTTCATGTGAAACCCTAAAAACCTAAATTCATTTAGAACCCTAAGCTCCATTATTACATGTGAAACCTAATTTGCTTCTAACCTAAATCCTAGGTTAGAACATGTAATCAAAATAACTTATTTTCAAACATAGAACAATCCTAGCAACTAAATGTTTGCCATGTCCACATAAAATGTAGGAACCCTATCACTAATAATTTAGCATTCCATATATGCAACCCTATCAAACCTAGATGATCAAATGGGAACAACCAAGTGTAAACCCTAGTTACTATACTCTAAGGCATCAACATTAATTATCCATACTAAGGATCACACCATTGTGATGAACCCTAATAGCAACCATATATACTTACTATTTTGCATTACATAACCATGTTCCAGCAAACCCTACTAATGTTGGATACTTATGAACCATCTTATTTAGAAACCAACCATTCTTCACTTAGGGAATTCAATAATAAAACCTAGACAACCTCAACCTTAATTGTAATACTTCTTATTCCTTAAGAAGTATGTTCTTCAAAAGTTATTCTTTTGAAGAAAATAAGAAGTAGCCAACAACCTTAACCTGAATTGAAATACTACTTATTATTCAAAGAATATGTTCTTCAAAAGTTATTCTTTTGAAGTAAATAAAGAATCATCATCAATCCTGCCTAATAGAACCCATAAACCCTAGCTAGCCATCACCAGCAAGGTATACCAAGCTTCATAGCAACTATTATAATAAATTGCTCAAAATGCTTAGGCTTAACTCAACCCTACAAGTTCTAGCTATTGATGAATCCAACTTGGTTGGGATCCATCAAATCCTTACCCTAGAAACTAGTTGTAACCCATAGTAAACCATAGAACTCCACAACCATAATTATCATACTTGTTCTTCATTAAAGAACATGTTCTTCCAAAGTTATTCTTTTGAAGTACATAACAAGTAATCATCAACCATGGATTATAGGACTTAAAATTGACAACTGTCTTGTACTTATTATACAACTACTATCCTTTAGTGTGTATAATTGTTACTATGCTTTATTATGTCACTTGTGTATAATACTAAGACAACCAAAACCTTAATAAGAACCATGTTTGTGAGTCACTCTAAAAGTGCAACACACCCTAAAACATATCATCTCCACTCACTAATAATAAAGCATCGGGGTTAGGTCACGCTTAGAGTGATTGCATCCCATACTTATGCATTATTGCATCCTTGCCAATCTTTTAAACATCGTCCTTACCGGACGATGATGCTATTTCAGAATTTGGAGTTAACGCGTATCGAAGGCCTTGCCTGCATAATCTTGCAGTCAAGAAAGGCAAGTTCATCGCTTGTTCATGTCATTTGAGTATTTTTTACCAAATTACTTGCAAAGTACTATACTTATCACTCTTGCATAAAAAGCAAAAGTACTATCTTCATAACTATGAATATGACTATGTGGTGGGCAATGGAACCATGGTATGTGTTGATATGGTGGAGGTTCCATTGCAGTGGGTTTATATCCATCTAGGATTAACAACAAATGTCGTCCAGTGATTCTTGTGTCGTAAAACTCGTGTTAACCATAAGACTGGAGTGGGACGGAGTAGTCAACTGTGCTTCCACCTCTCGTACATCAACGGATGCGCTTACCATAGCAGTTGTGTCTTGCGAGAGCAACTTGAGGGTGGGGATCCCATTCTAATTCCCCACAGTAATGCGGTCTATGATGGGTTGCATTGGCCGGCGTAGGACCATGGTTGCGACCTGGTAGTTGTCGAGGTCGGAAGATATCCAAGTGATATAGCCCGGTGAGGACCCAAGGTCGGATTTGCAACAAAGGGTGGGTGTGCGAGGTAGCGGAGGACTATGATTGGCTAAGACCTTATACCGGGCCTCACACCAAAGGAAGTGTGAACGGGGAAATTGCCCGGTTGGCACCAAGGTTAAGATCTCTTATGGGTAAAGCAACACACCTCTGCAGAGTGTAATGAATCGTGACATGTCACTCCCTGTTCCAGGATTTGGAACTGCGAACGCTGCCGGAAAGGAACTCCATGAAGTTCTAGTAAACCGGTGAAGGTTGACGGATATAGTTCTTCTGAATAAAAGCAACCTTTTGAAGAAATGGTTATGAAAACCTGCATTGGTATTAGACTTTCTAGTCTAATGCCGTAGCTAGTGCATTAAACACCTCTTTCCTATAATGAACTTGTTGAGTACGCTCGTACTCATCCCACTCTTAAATCCCCTGCTTAGATATGGAGGCATCGAAGGAGGATCTACAGTGCAACTCGAACACCAAGGAGTCAACAACTACTTCAAGGGACAGGAACGTGTCAGAAGAGACAAACACCACATCCAACAAGGATAACACCTAGATTAGCCATAGAAGGTGTAACATCCCAAAAATTTCAAAACAAAGAAAATGAATTTCACTTATTTCAAAAATTGGAGCCAACAAATTTTTTTTAAGATTACTTTCTCTTATGTGCATAGTGTCCATACATGTGCGTGGGGTTTTTAACCTACATGTTTGATTGAAGTATTAAACAAGATCAAAACCCTAAAACCCTACCCTTTTCAAAACCCCAATAGGAACAAATAAAAATAAAATAAAATAAAAGGTGAGACATATGTGGGTTTATGGCCATTTCTCCAAATAATGGCCTATGCCCTATTTACCTTACCTAAACGGTTGAAACCATGACTCAAACCAACCTAACCCTAAATGAACCCAAATTAATACTTTTTGGATCAAAGAGAAACCAAAATAGAAGAAAAGAAAAATAACAATAACAATAACACCACATATGAGGCTATGGCCATTTTTGTAAATCTTTAACCTAGGACATTTTACTTTGTTTCAATGGTTTGCAAATGTTACTAAACTAATAAGAATCACTTTTGAATCAAGAAAACCCAAATCAAATTAAAAGAAAAAAGAAAAATCAAGTGACATGTGATAATGGTAACATGTGGCAATTTTAACATCTTACCCTCTTTGAGCCCCTGTATTAAGAAACTTTTAAACCAAACTCTCCCAACTCTTTGCACCTCATCCAAGACCTCATCAAGCTGAACACTTTTGATGGTGACCACTTTGACTAACTCCTTTTCTATTGCTTATTATAAGAGTGCCAAGTGGCAACATCAAATCAGATCTTAGATCATACCACATTTGGTTTTTCTCAAATCAACTCCTCTTCATCAACCAAGACCATAAAAGTGTGCCAAATATTAGTTGAATCACAACCCTAAAAGGATTTGCCAAAATTCAAATTTAATTTTCTTTCGGCCATTACATCAAACACCTTGTGTGCATCAATCATCTATTTGCATACACTCTAATATCTACTGGTTTTTAGACTACACCATCACACCAATGATCATCATTGACCTCTCCTTGCACCACTGGAACAAAGTCAAGCATTGGTACCACAGTACCATGAGAGAAATGATCAAAACCTCACCATGCCGTGTACCTTGCCACCACCATGCCACTCCACCTCACCTGCCCTCTCTGGTCCCTCTCACCATATCTACTGGCTCGCCCACTCTCTCCAGAACACGCCTGTACCCGCCATTGGCCAAGAGACGCTCTGCCCAGCCCAGAACATGATGTGCCCAGACGCGCCCAGGACGCCCAGGACACGCCAGAGCGCGCCCAGACATGTCACTGGACGCGCCAGTGCACGCCTTCGCGCCGTCGCGTCCGTCCTCCCCTCTCTCTCTCCTTCAGCACGCGCACTCCCCTACGCACCAGCTAGCTCTTGGACATGACCATTGGGACGGGGAAGCCCTGTCGCCGTCGCCATGATCGCCGATCTCCGCCGCAGTACCGCACGGACGTTGACATCGCCCGAGCCGTCCTGTATCCCTCCTGCTGCGCTGTGACGCTCGTGCTGACCGTCAGGACACGCTGCATCATCTCCTACCCTCGCCCATGCTTTTCCCATCCGTAGCTCCATCATCATCATCACCACGCCGGTGCCCTCCGCCCTCGCTCGCCCGCTATAAAAGGGGGCCTCCCCCTTCCTTTTTCTTCACACCCTCGCCCTCCCCACTCCTCAAAGAACCTCCTCGAACCCTCGCCACTCCACATTGCCCACTCAGCCACCGGAATTTAGCCGGAGACCTCCGCTCCCGTGGCCAGATCGAGGCGACGATTTCGTCCACCTCAGCCTCTCCCACGACCACCATCTGCCTCGCCGTCATCGTCCACGTCGAACGCCGCCGACGCCCAGCCTCGCCGGAGCTCAGGTGAGCCGCCAACCCCATACCCTCGCCGCGGCCAGCACCCCCGCTCGCCGGAGATGACGACGCTTGTGAGCCATCCGATCCATTTCTATCTAACGCACCTCAGTAACGCGTACCGGTTCGGCGTTTAAGACACGCTGACGCGTGGGGTCCGCTGTCAGGCGGCCCGCTGCGCACTGGAGCACAGCTGGGCCGGCCCATTTCGTTTGATTCGTTTAAATCAATTTAGCTCAAAAACCCATATTGGTGCAAAATTAAAAATCCAATAAAACAAAATCCACCGAGCCAAATTTGATGAATTTTATATCTATGGAAAGCTTATGAAATTCTCTGTCAAACCCAAGTGGTCTCAACCCTTGAACCTTTGGGTATCACTGGCTACAAAAATAACAAGGCAGAGCCTTTTTAAAATTCAAACAATTATTAAAAATCAACCCTGGGGAATTTTGAGGTGATTCTACCTCTCATAATTCTCTTTTCAAATACTCTAATTGTTTATGCAAAAATATGACATAGTTGTTTGCATGATCATGGGCTAGAACAAAATAATGGCTATGTGGCCATTTCAAGTCCAGTTAAATTATCCAAATTTAGTTATTAAATAGTATGAGAGGTCTCCCCTCATTTAAATCTTTGTCTCAAGTAATCCAATATGAGGGAATAGCTTTGGTAATAAGAACCTCATATTGACTTACTTGGTGATAT
Source organism: Lolium rigidum (assembly GCF_022539505.1). NCBI lineage: Eukaryota > Viridiplantae > Streptophyta > Magnoliopsida > Poales > Poaceae > Lolium > Lolium rigidum. The sequence goes on along the minus strand of NC_061510.1, from coordinate 312,284,066 downwards.
TAAATTTTCCCTAATAGTGTTTAAATTACATGAGATGTAGTATCTCATTTAAATCATTTTCCCAAATGATAAATGTGAAGCGTTGACCTTGTTCAACACAATCTCACACTTATTAATTCAGGAGATTAAATCTTAATAAGTTCTCAATGAGAGGAAATTATTTCACCTTACAAGTTTTTCTTAAAAGAAACAAAGTCAACCACCATGTTAATAAGGATGTGATACTAGATTAGTTTGTGTGAACCAATTGTGTGTTTGGTCTAGCACTTAAGATTTGTTTGGTGATTGTTACTTCGTATCCGTTTATAGACGCTAGTACCGAAGACTACCAGGAGGAGGAGGTCTTCTACGAAGAAGAAGAAAACTTTGATCACTACACCACTCAAGGCAAGATATACTCTTGCAAGCTACCCTAATGCAAAGCTCTACTAGAGCAAGGCATCTTTGCAATATTTTTTTAAGGATCCAATCCCAAGTTTTATTCTTACAAGCTTTACCTTGGTTTATCCAAGTATTTTGTGTTCATAGTTCACTTTGGTCTAGATATGAAGTATTACAAGAGTATCAAAGATAGCCTAGAGAGCTACAAGTTAGTTAGCACCCCTCATGACTAGTTGCTAGTGCTAAACTAAAATTGACTACTCCAGATGGGAAACATGTGAATCAAATGACTTTGAAAACCTTGGAATGATGAGTCATTCTATTGAAAGCTTTTGAAGGTGAATATGACTTGTGAATGACATGGTGAATTTTACCAAAAACTGATGGTTGGGTTCGGATGCGATACCATTCCAATTCTTAAGTACCCCCATAATACCTGAATCTGGGTAAGGCTTAACTGGAAACTTATGTATCTTAGTATGGGTTCTCTCTGAACAAACGTCATAGGGGTTATGCCGAGGCTGCCTCCGTTGAAAGTGAAATGACGTGAAATGAGGTGAATGTCTGACCCAAGCCCTGTGCAGTTCCCAGGTTGGCGGTTTTCCCTCACTGGGAGGCCAAGCTCATGGGGAGAGGTGCCTGTACTAGGGCATGTAAATGAAAGGTTATGATTGGTAGTCTGTGCACTGAGTGTGATAAATCAGGGCCAGTTACCCCTGACGGATTACTGCAATTATTGTGGCACAAGTGTACGACCTCTGCAGAGTGTAAACCTATTCGAATAGCCACGTCCGCGGTCATGGACAGTTGGAAAGGCCATACTGTTCCGACATCAGAACTTTTCAAAATGTGACTAGTGACTAGTGACTTGGAAGTGAAATGTGACTTTGACTTTTGAATCACAACAGAGTTGTGGGAATGACACTAATGTTCCCACTTGAGTTAAGTTAGGAAAATGAAGAGTCTTTTGATTACCAAATGCTTATGAAATAAAACTGGCTTTATGCAAATGAACTTAGAGCTTAGAATCCCATTGATATAGTTGATAGTGCTTACACTAGTATTAGTTTGCGAGTACTTTAAAGTACTCATGGCTTTGTCCCTGGCTATTCAAATGGCCAGACTATGAAGAGGAGCACTACTACCAGGAAGACGGACAGCAGGACGTCTACGATAACTAGGACTACTCCTGACATCAAAAGTTGCCTGTGGAGCAGATGGACCTCTACTACGTACTCCCGCTATTGTGTTATGTATTTGATCCTTTGATCAATTGTTGTAATGAGACTGGATCATGTGATCCTTTTGATGTAAGACTATTATGGCGTTGTAATGAATGATGTGCTGTGATATGAACTTATTATGTCTCGCAAAAACAATCTTCCTGGGATTGCGATGTCTGGCATAATAGGCATCTGGACTTAAAAATCCGGGTGTTGATAGAAGGGAACTAGCTTCCTAAACCTAGCTCCTATTTAGCTAGAATCTATTCATAGCCTCTATAGCTAGTTAAATACTCTACAAATAGAGTTCGTGATAGGATTAGACCACGAGTCGTTCTTCTGGAGTTTAGTTGCAGTTTTACCTCATTGTAAAGTAGGAGGCGATGTTGATCTTTTGTAAAGAGTCAGTGTTGTAATTCTATAGACATGCCTTGGACCCGCATATGTTTCTGTTGTACCACTCTGAGCGATATAGTACTAGTGGAACGGTGTTTCATTAATGTTATATCAGACTTGCATACTACACCATGCAGTGGTATGCCGGGTCACCACATAATGTCCCTTTACAAGATTTAGTTGGCAACAATAATAAAAATGTGGATGTTAATTTTGTAAGGAGCTTTGGTAACAATGGGTACGGGAACAATTATAATAATTCCTGGCTTCCATACACTCAAAATAGTTATAGTAGCCGCCCTTTCATTCCCTACCCACAATCTAATAGAAATAGGTGGAAGCCTGCTATAATGCCTCCAACTAATGAAGACTCAGAAAAAAATTAGAGGGGAATAAAACACTTACTGAGCAAGTAGCTAGACATGCCACCATGATAGAAAACTTACATAAATATCTTGCTGATACGTCTCCGACGTATCGATAATTTCTTATGTTCTATGCCATATTATTGATGATACCTACATGTTTTATGCACACTTTATGTCATATTCGTGCATTTTCTGGAACTAACCTATTAACAAGATGCCGAAGTGCCGGTTCTCGTTTTCTGCTGTTTTTGGTTTCGTAAATCCTAGTAACGAAATATTCTCGGAATTGGACGAAACGAAGACCCAGGGGCCTATTTTGCCACGAACCTTCCGAGAAGACCGAAGAGCATACGAAGTGGGGCCACGAGGTGGCGACACCACAAGGCGGCGCGGCCTAGGAGGGGCCCGCGCCGCCCTATGGTGTGGGCCCCTCGTCTGGCCCCCGACTATGCCCTTCCGCCTACTTAAAGCCTCCGTCGCGAAACCCCTGATGCGAAAAACCACGATACGGAAAACCTTACTGAGACGCCGCCGCCGCCGATCCCATCTCGGGGGATTCCGGAGATCTCCTCCGGCACCCCGCCGGAGAGGGGATTCATCTCCCGGAGGACTCTACACCGCCATGGTCGCCTCCGGAGTGATGAGTGAGTAGTTCACCCCTGGACTATGGGTCCATAGCAGTAGCTAGATGGTTGTCTTCTCCTCATTGTGCTTCATTGTTGGATCTTGTGAGCTGCCTAACATGATCAAGATCATCTATCCGTAATACTCTATGTTGTGTTTGTCGGGATCCGATGGATAGAGAATACCATGTTATGTTAATTATCAAGTTATTACATATGTGTTGTTTATGATCTTGCATGCTCTCCGTTACTAGTAGAGGCTCGGCCAAGTTTTTGCTTTTAACTCCAAGAGGGAGTATTTATGCTCGATAGTGGGTTCATGCCTACATTGACACCGGGACGAGTGACGTAAAGTTCTAAGGTTGTGTTGTGCTCGTTGCCACTAGGGATAAAACATTGGCGCTATGTCCGAGGATGTAGTTGTTGATTACATTACGCACCATACTTAATGCAATTGTCTCGTTGCTTTGCAACTTAATACTGGAAGGGGTTCGGACGATAACCTCGAAGGTGGACTTTTTAGGCATAGATGCAGTTGGATGGCGGTCTATGTACTTTGTCGTAATGCCCAATTAAATCTCACTATACTTATCATGTCATGTATGTGCATTGTTATGCCCTCTCTATTTGTCAATTGCCCGACTGTAATTTGTTCACCCAACATGCTTTTATCTTATGGGAGAGACACCTCTAGTGAACTGTGGACCCCGGTCCATTCTTTAATACTGAAATACAAATCTGCTGCAATACTTGTTTTATTGTTTTCTCTCGCAAACAATCATCTTCCACACAATACGGTTAATCCTTTGTTACAGCAAGCCGGTGAGATTGACAACCTCACTCGTTTCGTTGGGGCAAAGTACTTTGGTTGTGTTGTGCAGGTTCCACGTTGGCGCCGGAATCTCCGGTGTTGCGCCGCACTACATCCCGCCGCCATCAACCTTCAACGTGCTTCTTGACTCCTACTCGGTTCGATTAAACCTTGGTTTCTTACTGAGGGAAACTTGCCGCTGTGCGCATCACACCTTCCTCTTGGGGTTCCCAACGGACGTGTCAACTACACGCATCAAGCAAATTTCTGGCGCCGTTGCCGGGGACCTGAAGAAAAGTTACTCCACAAGGATTTCTAACTCCCACGTCAACTGTACGCCAGCAATAAATTTCTGGCGCCGTTGCTGGGGAGATCAAGACACGCTGCAAGGGGAGTCTCCACTTCCCAATCTCTTTACTTTGTTTTTGTCTTGCTTTATTTTATTTACTACTTTGTTTGCTGCATTATATCAAAACACAAAAAAATTAGTTGCTAGCTTTACTTTATTTACTTGTCTTGTTTGCTATATCAAAAACACAAAAAAATTAGTTTACTTGCATTTACTTTATCTAGTTTGCTTTATTTACTATTGCTAAAATGGCCAACCCTGAAAATACTAAGTTGTGTGACTTCACTAGCACAAATAATAATGATTTCTTATGCACACCTATTTCTCCACCTGCTACTACAGCAGAATTCTTTGAAATTAAACCTGCTTTACTTAATCTTGTCATGAGAGAGCAATTTTCTGGTGTTAGTTCGATGATGCTCGCTGCCCATCTCAATAATTTTGTTGAACTATGTGAAATGCAAAAATATAAAGATGTAGATGGTGACATTATAAAATTAAAATTGTTCCCTTTCTCATTAAGAGGAAGAGCTAAAGATTGGTTGCTATCTCTCGCCTAAGAATAGTATTGATTCCTGGACTAAATGCAAGGATGCTTTTATTGGTAGATATTATCCCCCTGCTAAAATTATATCTTTGAGGAGTAGCATAATGAATTTTAAACAATTAGATAATGAACATGTTGCTCAAGCTTGGGAAAGAATGAAATCTCTGGTTAAAAATTGCCCAACACATGGATCGACTACTTGGATGATCATCCAAACCTTCTATGCAGGACTAAATTTTTCTTCGCGGAATTTATTGGATTCAGCTGCTTGAGGTACCTTTATGTCCATCACTCTTGGTGAAGCAACAAAGCTCCTTGATAATATGATGGTTAATTACTCGAATGGCACACGGAAAGAGCTCCACAAGGTAAGAAGGTAAATTCTGTTGAAGAATCCTCTTCCTTGAATGATAAGGTTGATGCTATTATGTCTATGCTTGCGAATGATAGGACTAATGTTGATCCTAATAATGTTCCATTAGCTTCATTGGTTGCCCAAGAAGAACATGTTGATGTAAACTTCATTAAAAATAATAATTTCAACAACAATGCTTATCGGAACAATTCTAGTAATAACTATAGGCCATATCCTTATAATAATGGTAACGGTTATGCTAATTCTTACAACAATAATAGGAATACACCCCCTGGACTTGAAACTATGCTTAAAGAATTTATTAGTACACAAACTGCCTTTAACAAATCTGTTGAGGAAAAGCTCAATAAAATTGATATTCTTGTTTCTAGAGTTGATAGTCTTGCCTCTGATGTTGATCTTTTGAAATCGAAAGTTATGCCTAATAGGGATATTGAAAATAAAATTGTTACTACAGCAAATGCCATCCAAGTTAGAATTAATGAGAATATAAGATTAAGGGATTTCTATTTTCGTGCCCCTGCTTCGTTAGTTGTACTCAGTTTTCCCCAGCTCGTTAGTTTTTCCTCAGTTTTCCCCTCCCTCTAGTTTGAAACCCCTCGAAGACGCGGGTTGCCGTTAGGTCAGAGGCCTTACCGTTACCGTGAGGTCAGTTCCTCGCCGACCGTCTCGTGGCCGACGGGTGGATCCATCTACCGGCCGACGCGTGGGCCGTTTTATTTCCGATTGTATACGCGGTGCTGCCAATGACAAATGGGGCCGCTCTATGGGGCTGCCGCAGCCAATGACCGAGTGGGTCGTCTATTTATTTATAGGAAATTATATATTGCCGCTCTGTGGGGCCTCCGCAGCCAATGACCGCTGTGGTCGTCTATTTTATTTAGAGAATATAATATAGAGCCGCTCCGTAGGGGTCGCCTCAGCCCATGGCACGTGACTATTTTCGCAGCTTAATCTAAAGTGACTCTTATGCTAAACATTGTGCATCCCGACGTTGACCTAGCGAGTGGCGGCGAGCATAGCCGTTCGACCATGCCGATATCGGCATCGGCATCGTTTGGAGGATGTGGTGCTCGAATAATAGTGGAAATGCGATATTATTTTTTACATGCATAATATATAGAAAATAGCTAGATCTCTAAATCGATGCATATGAAGCTACATATATATTCTTGGTCATAATCCCCTTAATTATCTAAAGGGGATGGATGCATGGCTTCACGTCGTCGTCTCTTTCATCGTCAGTATCTTCGTCGTCCGAGTAGTAGTACCTCCCGCACATTGTTCCGTCGAACACCTTCACCGTGAGCACATCATCGCCTTCATATTTGAAGTGTACGAACCAGCCGAAATCCACACCGTGCGCGATGGCGAATTTCTCCCAGCCCTTGTCGAGGTACATCCGGCCTTGTCCGTCAAATAGGACCTCCACGGTCCGGAGACGAGGACCGCGAGTCGACTGCTCGCGAGATACACCTTAGCCGGCTCCTTGCCGTCAAGATAGTCCGCAAATTTGTTTGGGAGTTCCTGCAAAGAGATCGAGCGCCGATCATTTGAAATTAGGGAACCCTTGAAATTAAAGGTTTTTTAGAACATGCCCATAATTAATCACATGCATCATATATGTGGGAACGCGTACGTACCTTCTTGACCAAAGGGTCTTCATAGACGACGATGAAGAACTCCTCTATGATCAATGGCAGGGTTGACGGTGGTGGTGGCAATGATGATGATCCACTTCCCCTTCCCCTTCCCCTTCCCCTTCCGGTCCGCGTCCGAGACGTGGAAGCCATGGCAATGGATAAAGTGTATGTGAACGAAAAGAAGAGAGAGGCGGAACCTATTGACACAAGGGATGGCCGTGTGGGTGTTTATAAGGGAGAGATGACCGTTGTAGGGTTTACACAATAAAATAAGGAGGAGATGACCGTTGTGGGGGTTTATACACAATAAATTAAGGAGGAGACGACCGTTGTGGGGGTATAGTTTATCATTTTACCGTGAAAAGTAATGCCTAAAAGGAAAGTAATGGCTACAAGAAATCGGTGATGGTTTATCGTTTTTTGCGTGAAAAGTAATGGGTACAAGAAATGGGTGATGGTGTATCATTTTTTGCGTGAAAAGTAATGGCTACACGAAATGGGTGATGGTGTATCATTTTTGTGCGTGAAAAGTAATGGCTACAACAAATCGGTGATGGTTTATCATTTTTGTGCGTGAAAAGTAATGGCTACAACAAAATCAGTGATGGTTTATCATTTTTTGCGTGAAAAGTAATGCGTACACGGAATGGGTGATGGTGTATCATTTTTGTGCGTGAAAAGTAATGGCTACAACAAATCGGTGATGGTTTATCGTTTTTTGCGTGAAAAGTAATGGGTACACGAAATGGGTGATGGTGTATCATTTTTGTGCGTGAAAAGTAATGGCTACAACAAATCGGTGATGGTTTATCGTTTTTTGCGTGAAAAGTAATGGCTACAAGAAATGGGTGATGGTGTATCATTTTTTGCGTGAAAAGTAATGGCTACAACAAATCGGTGATGATTTATCGTTTTTTGCGTGAAAAGTAATGGGTACAAGAAATGGGTGATGGTGTATCATTTTTTTTGCGTGAAAAGTAATGGCTACAAAAAATCGGTGATGGTTTATCATTTTTTGCGTGAAAAGTAATGCCTAAAAAGAGTTTATAATTTAGCTCGTGAAAAATAATGCAGAAAACCAAACTTTGCGTGAAGCTAACCGACGACAGAGAGAGAGAGAGGGTGGTGGCCCCGACCAGAGAGAGATAGGGGTTATCCTGCCCGTTAGATCATACGATCAACGGTCGTCGGGCACGATCCGCGTGACATGGGCTAGACCAATCGGGGCAATGTTGGGCGTCCGTGAGAGTTTGTGAAGGGAGAGGGCAAAACCGAGTAGTATCAAGAAACCAAGGGCAAGTGAGTAGTAAACGAGACTAAGGGATTCAAATATGAGATTTAAAAAATGGAAAATGCGTGTTTTGTACAATGAAACCCATCTTGGCCTACCTCAAACTATTTGCAATACAAATCTACATGAGTGTGAAAATTATGGTCTCATTCGGACAAAGTATGTTTTGGGGAAAGTCTGTTTTGGGTAGGGCTTATTATGGAAAACCATGCACCTTCATAGCTACTAGGTGATTTGAGAAGTGGCAATTTGTGGTGAAACTTGATTTATCTACGATTTATCTATGATTTGAGAAGTGGAAATTTGTGGTAAAGACTCCATGAGTAAGTGTCACTCTTTTTCGGAATTTTTTGCACATTAAATAACTCATTTAACTAGTTAATCCCATTTGTTGACTCTCTGTTGACCAGCCACTTGAGGGTAAAACTGAGTATATTGCACTAGCCGATATTAGCACTCAAGGTGAAAACCGAGCATACAAAAAATGCTAGTATATGACTCGAGGGTATACCCGAGTATATCTAAATTTCCGGGGTTAGACTCGAGGACGCGTGTTGCGGTGCGAAGTGGAAGACGTGCCATTGTTGACGCGTGTCGCGGTGCCGACGTGGAAGACGTGCCATTGTTGACGCGGGTCGCATTTAGGACGCGTAAGCCCCTCTCTCCCTCCCTCTGCACACAGTACGTCTCATTATCGCTCACGCACGAAACCACCCCTCTCACGTCCCATCAACTTCTCCAAAAAACCCCAACCACCGTACGAGCCCTCCCCTACCGGCGATGGAGAAGAAGAATGCGCCGGCGGCCATCGCCCCCGAGCCCGTCGCCTCCGAGCCCGTCGCCTCCGAGCCCGTCGCCGCCGAGCCCGTCGCCGCCGAGCCCGTCGCCTCCGAGGGCGGCGCATCCGAGGGCGGCGCATCCAAGCGCGGCGCCTCCGTGAACCGGGCCGGTCTCACGGCCGACGGACCACTTCACAAGATCGGCGAATGCTTATTGGCGAAAGAGGAGTACATGGACAGCTACTCGCTATGAGGCAAGTCCGTAGAAATTGGCGCTCGGGTTTACTCGATCCCGACGTGCACCCGCACGAATGGATCATGCTACACCACGCCCTTCCACGCGCCGCTGAGTTCACCTTCCTCCATCTCGGCACATCCCGCTACGTCACCATAGATCTATCTGCAGTTCGTGCAAGGTTCAAATTCCTCGGCTTTTCCCGTGGCGTCACCATAGATCTTATTTTCAATCTTAGTGCTGAATGTTATCTTTTCAATATATTTTAGATTCTACTTCGTCGGCTTTTCCCGTGGCGTCATCGTGCTTGCCCGGAAGAACCCGCCGCACAAGATACGGCTGCTGAACCCACTCACAAAGAAATCGAACACTATGTTTGAGGCGCAGATGCCATCCGTTTTTCCGAAATCGGTCGTCGTTATCAAATCCCCGACTATGGTCTTCGTTGCCGCACATTACCCGCCGGAAATTGGTTGGGTCGATGAGAGCACTCCAACTAAGGATATAAATGAAGATGGGGATTGGGGAGAAGGAAGATTTTCGATCAAGAACCATTGTTTGTGTTGCATTACCCCGTTCAATGGTGAACCGTATGCGATAGCCGCGGACAATTTTGAGATCGGAAGAATAGTGTGCACCAATGTACGGTTGCAGCAGCGCGCGAGCACTTGTCAAGATGGAGACACTAATTTCATTTCCGAACTTGGACGTCGAAGTTCTACCTTGTGAAGTCGGATGGTGATCTGCTGCTTGTGTTGTTGGTCGGCGCGGCTTTGGCGGGCAAACCATTGGTGTACCGTGTGGACACTCGGAGCCGCTCTCTCCATCCGGTCGGTAACATTGGCGGTAATGCCTTCTTCGTGAATTATATCCGGTGTATCTCCGTCGACACCGGAGTGTACCCGACACTTCAACCTGGCAGCATCTACTACACGGATTTGGGTTATATCGTAGAGTACTCGTCATGATACAAATGCCTGGGATGAGTGGCCACTACGTGTGGATAGAATAGGACTCTACGGTTTGAGAAATGAACACATGCCATACCGTTTGGAGGATGTATTGGCCTCACACTGCAGACGGAAGGAGTTCAATGAATATTTCCTTGGGGAAATGCACGAATGGAGCGACGAAGAAATATATGGGGAGGAATGAAGAACAAATTCATTCATCCTAATCTTCTTGTTGTCCATACATTGCGTGCATGATCTTGTATATTTTTGCAGCTTAGTTTGTCGTGAACATTAACAATGTTATTGGCTGCTTTTGGCTGCTGTATGCAGTTTACCTATGTATTATACTTAGTTTTCTGATTATGCTGCTGTGAATTTATCATATAATAGCTTCTAGATTTGCTACTAGATTTGCTGCCATATTGGGCAAAAAAGAGGGCCAAAAGGCATAAATAACCCCAGAGATTTGCTACTAGATTTGCTGCCATATTGAAGAAAGACAGAAATAGAAGCTTCTCTAGATTTGATACTAATTTGGTGAAAAGACAGAGAGAGAAAGAGGGGAAAAGGTGCTCTTAAAAATGCCAATTTGGGCCGAGAGAGACAAAACCCAGCTCCTGCTCACGTGCAACCAAACGCTTCTCGTCCTGTCCCACGCGGTCCCTTTCTACCAGCCCCACGCGACGCGGCCCCACACGACGCGGCCCCACGTACGACGCGGCGCAACACGTCGGCACGAACGTCCAAATAAACGGATTCCTTCCGTCTGAGCTCCTTCTGCGGGTCTTCAGACAAAGGCTAGGGTAAAACTGAGGAAAAACTAAGGGGCTGGGGAAAACTGAGCACAACTAAGGAACCGAGGGCACGAAAATAGAAATCCCTAATATTAATGGCTGAACTGCGTGCTAGGTGGGATAGAGAAGAAAATGAAAAACTAGCTAAAGAGGAAAATGTAGCTAAAGTTTGGACTATTACCACCACTAGCAATGCTAATGATTCATATGTTGCTGCACCTCCTACTATCAATGGTAAAATAATTGGTGTTGGCAATGCTTCTACTCCTAGTGCAAAGCGCGCAAAATTACCCGAAACCGCTAAAACTGCTGAAACCGCTTGTGATAAAACTGCTGAAATTTTTTCCAACCTTGGGGATGATAATCCCATTGCTTTAGATTGTAATGATTTATATTTTGATGATTGCCACATCTCTGAAGTTATAAAGTTCTTGCAAAAACTTGCTAAGAGTCCCAATGCTAGTGCTATAAACTTGGCTTTCACAAAACATATTACAAATGCTCTCATAAAAGCTAGAGAAGAGAAACTAAAACTTGAAACTTCTATTCCTAGAAAGTTAGAGGATGGTTGGGAGCCCATCATTAAAATGAGGGTCAAAGATTTTGATTGTAATGCTTTATGTGATCTTGGTGCAAGTATTTCAAGTCTATGATATGCTTGACTTGCCACCATTGAAAAATTGTTATTTGGATGTTAATCTCGCTGATAATGCTAAAAAGAAACCTTTGGGGAGAGTTGACAATGTTCATATTATGGTTAACAATAACCTTGTCCCCGTTGATTTTGTTGTCTTGGATATTGAATGCAATGCATCTTGCCCCATTATATTGGGAATACCTTTTCTTCGAACCGTTGGTGCTACTATTGATATGAAGGAAGGTAATATTAAATATCAATTTCCTCTCAAGAAAGGTATGGAACACTTCCCTAGAAAGAGAATGAAGGTACCTTATGATTCTATTATTAGAACAAATTATGATGTTGATGCTTCATCTCTCGATGTCACTTGAGTTACACTTTCGCGCCTAGCCGAAAGGCGTTAAAGAAAAGCGCTTATGGGAGACAACCCATGTTTTTACTCCAGTATTTTTGTTTTATATTTGTGTCTTGGAAGTTGTTTACTACTGTAGCAACCTCTCCTTATCTTAGTTTTGAGTTTTGTTGTGCCAAGTAAAGTCTTTGATAGTAAAGTAAGTACTAGATTTGGATTACTGCGCAGTTACAGATTTCTTTGCTGTCACGAATCTGGGTCTACCTCCCTGTAGGAAGCTCAGAAAATTAAGCCAATTTACATGCATGATCCTCAGATATGTACGCAACTTTCATTAAATTTGAGCATTTTCGTTTGAGCAAGTCTGGTGGCCTAATAAAATCCATCTTTACGGACTGTTCTGTTTTGACAGATTCTGTCTTTTATTTCGCATTGCCTCTTTTGCTATGTTGGATGAATTTCTTTGATCCATTAATGTCCAGTAGCTTTATGCAATGTCCAGAAGTGTTAAGAATGATTGTGTCACCTCTGAACATGTGAATTTTTATTATGCACTAACCCTCTAATGAGTTGTTTCGAGTTTGGTGTGGAGGAAGTTTTCAAGGATCAAGAGAGGAGTATGATGCAATATGATCAAGGAGAGTGAAAGCTCTAAGCTTGGGGATGCCCCGGTGGTTCACCCCTGCATATATTAAGAAGACTCAAGCGTCTAAGCTTGGGGATGCCCAAGGCATCCCCTTCTTCATCGACAACATTATCGAGTTCCTCCCCGAAACTATATTTTTATTCCGTCACATCTTATGTACTTTGCTTGGAGCGCTCGGTTTGTTTTTGTTTTTGTTTTGTTTGAATAAAATGGATCCTAGCATTCACTTTATGGGAGAGAGACACGCTCCGCTGTAGCATATGGACAAATATGTCCTTAGGCTCTACTCATAGTATTCATGGCGAAGTTTCTTCTTCGTTAAATTGCTATATGGTTGGAATTGGAAAATGCTACATGTAGTAACTCTAAAATGTCTTGGATAATTTGATACTTGGCAATTGTTGTGCTCATGTTTAAGCTCTTGCATCATATACTTTGCACCCATTAATGAAGAAATACTTAGAGCTTGCTAATTTGGTTTGCATATTTGGTTTCTCTAGAGTCTAGATAACATCTAGTATTGAGTTTTGAACAACAAGGAAGACGGTATGGAGTCTTATAATGTTTACAATATGTCTTTTATGTGAGTTTTGCTGTACCGTTCATCCTTGTGTTTGTTTCAAATAACCTTGCTAGCCTAAACCTTGTATCGAGAGGGAATACTTCTCATGCATCCAAAATCCTTGAGCCAACCACTATGCCATTCGTGTCCACCATACCTACCCACTACATGGTATTTATCCGCCATTCCAAAGTAAATTGCTTGAGTGCTACCTTTAAAATTCCATCATTCACCTTTGCAATATATAGCTCATGGGACAAATAGCTTAAAAACTATTGTGGTATTGAATATGTACTTATGCACTTTATCTCTTATTAAGTTGCTTGTTGTGCGATAACCATGCTTCCGGGGACGCCATCAACTATTCTTTGTTGAATATCATGTGAGTTGCTATGCATGTCCGTCTTGTCCGAAGCAAGAGAGATCTACCACCTTCATGGTTGGAGCATGCATATTGTTAGAGAAGAACTTTGGGCCGCTAACTAAAGCCATGATTCATGGTGGAAGTTTCAGTTTGGACATATATCCTCAATCTCATATGAGAATAATAATTGTTGCCACATGCTTATGCATTAAAGAGGAGTCCATTATCTCGTTGTCCATGTTGTCCCGGTATGGATGTCTAAGTTGAGAATAATCAAAAGCGAGAAATCCAAAATGCGAGCTTTCTCCTTAGACCTTTGTACAGGCGGCATGGAGGTACCCCATTGTGACACTTGGTCAAAACATGTGCATTGCAAAGATCCGGTAGTCCAAGTTAATTAGGACAAGGTGTGGGCACTATTAGTATACTATGCATGAGACTTGCAACTTGTAAGATATAATGTACATAACTCATATGCTTTATTACTACCGTTGACAAAATTGTTTCATGTTTTCAAAATAAAAGCTCTAGCACAAATATAGCAATCGATGCTTTCCTCTTTGAAGGACCATTCTCTTTACTTTTATGTTGAGTCAGTTCACCTATCTCTCTCCACCTCAAGAAGCAAACACTTGTGATTAATCGTGCATTGATTCTTACATACTTGCATATTGTACTAGTTATATTACTCTATGTTGACAATTATCCATGAGATATACATGTTACAAGTTGGCATGTTGTTTTGTCTTCTTCTATGGTAGCTAGTACTTTGCTTTGATTG
>NC_061510.1:312236155-312269852 GCF_022539505.1 Lolium rigidum | reverse complement strand
TTGTTTTTGTTTTTTGTTTTGTTTGAATAAAATGGATCCTAGCATTCACTTTATGGGAGAGAGACACGCTCCGCTGTTGCATATGGACAAATATGTCCTTAGGCTCTACTCATAGTATTCATGGCGAAGTTCTTCTTCGTTAAATTGTTATATGGTTGGAATTGGAAAATGATACATGTAGTAAATTGCTATAATGTCTTGGATAATTTGATACTTGGCAATTGTTGTGCTCATGTTTAAGCTCTTGCATCATATACTTTGCACCCATTAATGAAGAAATATTTAGAGCTTGCTAATTTGGTTTGCATATTTGGTTTCTCTAGAGTCTAGATAACATCTAGTATTGAGTTTTGAACAACAAGGAAGAAGGTATGGAGTCTTATAATGTTTACCATATGTCTTTTATGTGAGTTTTGCTGTACCGTTCATCCTTGTGTTTGTTTCAAATAACCTTGCTAGCCTAAACCTTGTATCGAGAGGGAATACTTCTCATGCATCCAAAATACTTGAGCCAACCACTATACCATTTGTGTCCACCATACCTACCTACTACATGGTATTTATCCGCCATTCCAAAGTAAATTGCTTGAGTGCTACCTTTAAAACTCCATCATTCACCCTTGCAATATATAGCTCATGGGACAAATAGCTTAAAAACTATTGTAGTATTGAATATGTACTTATGCACTTTATCTCTTATTAAGTTGCTTGTTGAGCGATAACCATGTTTCTGGGACGCCATCAACTATTCTTTGTTGGATATCATGTGAGTTGCTATGCATGTCCGTCTTGTCCGAAGCAAGAGAGATCTACCACCTTCATGGTTGGAGCATGCATATTGTTAGAGAAGAACTTTGGGCCGCTAACTAAAGCCATGATTCATGGTGGAAGTTTCAGTTTGGACATATATCCTCAATCTCATATGAGAATAATAATTGTTGCCACATGCTTATGCATTAAAGAGGAGTCCATTATCTGTTGTCCATGTTGTCCCGGTATGGATGTCTAAGTTGAGAATAATCAAAAGCGAGAAATCCAAAATGCGAGCTTTCTCCTTAGACCTTTGTACGAGCGACATGGAGGTACCCCATTGTGACACTTGGTCAAAACATGTGCATTGCAAAGATCCGGTAGTCCAAGTTAATTAGGACAAGGTGCGGGCACTATTAGTATACTATGCATGAGACTTGCAACTTGTAAGATATAACTTTCATAACTCATATGCTTTATTACTACCGTTCACAAAATTGTTTCATGTTTTCAAAATAAAAGCTCTAGCACAAATATAGCAATCGATGCTTTCCTCTTTGAAGGACCATTCTCTTTACTTTTATGTTGAGTCAGTTCACCTATTTCTCTCCACCTCAAGAAGCAAACACTTGTGTGAACCGTGCATTGATTCCTACATACTTGCATATTGTACTTGTTATATTACTCTATGTTGACTATTATCCATGAGATATACATGTTACAAGTTGAAAGCAACCGCTGAAACTTAATCTTCCTTTGTGTTGCTTCAATACCTTTACTTTGATTTATTGCTTTATGAGTTAACTCCTATGCAAGACTTATTAATGCTTGTCTTGAAGTACTATTCATGAAAAGTCTTTGCTATATGATTCACCTGTTTACTCATGTCATCACCATTGTTTTGATCGCTGCATCCACTACATATGTTTACAAATAGTATGATCAAGGTTATGATGGCATATCACTTCGTAAATTATCTTTGTTATCGTTTTACTCGCTCGGGACGAGCGGAACTAAGCTTGGGGATGCTTGATACGTCTCCGACGTATCGATAATTTCTTATGTTCTATGCCATATTATTGATGATACCTACATGTTTTATGCACACTTTATGTCATATTAGTGCATTTTCTCGGAACTAACCTATTAACAAGATGCCGAAGTGCCAGCTCTCGTTTTCTGCTGTTTTTGGTTTCGTAAATCCTAGTAACGAAATATTCTCGGAATTGGACGAAACGAGGACCCAGTGGCCCTATTTTTCCACGGAGCTTCCGTAAGACCGAACAACACACGAAGTGGGGCCACGAGGTGGCCAAGCTATAGGGCGGCGCGGCCCAAGCCCTGGCCGCGCCGACCTATAGTGTGGGCCCCTCGTTAGCCCCCCGACTCGGCCCTTCCGCCTACTTAAAGCCTCCGTCGCGAAACCCCTGATGCGAAAAACCACGATACGGAAAACCTTACTGAGACGCCGCCGCCGCCGATCCCATCTCGGGGGATTCTGGGAGATCTCCTCCGGCACCCTGCCGGAGAGGGGATTCATCTCCCGGAGGACTCTACACCGCCATGGTCGCCTCCGGAGTGATGAGTGAGTAGTTCACCCCTGGACTATGGGTCCATAGCAGTAGCTAGATGGTTGTCTTCTCCTCATTGTGCTTCATTGTTGGATCTTGTGAGCTGCCTAACATGATCAAGATCATCTATCCGTAATTCTATATGTTGTGTTTGTCGGGATCCGATGGATAGAGAATACCATGTCATGTTAATTATCAAGTTATTATACATGTGTTGTTTATGATCTTGCATGCTCTCCGTTTCTAGTAGAGGCTCCGGCCAAGTTTTTACTTTTAACTCCAAGATGGAGTACTTATGCTCGATAGTGGGTTCATGCCTCGCATTGACACCGGGGGAGTGACGTAAACCCCTAAGGTTGTGTTGTGCTCGTTGCCACTAGGGATAAAACATTGGCGCTATGTCCGAGGATGTAGTTGTTGATTACATTACGCACCATACTTAATGCAATTGTCTCGTTGTTAGCAACTTAATACCGGAGGGGGTTCGGATGATAACCCGAAGGTGGACTTTTTAGGCATAGATGCGATTGGATGGCGGTCTATGTACTTTGTCGTAATGCCCAATTAAATCTCACTATACTTATCATGTCATGTATGTGCATTGTTATGCCCTCTCTATTTGTCAATTGCCCGACCGTAATTTGTTCACCCAACATGCTTTTATCTTATGGGAGAGACACCTCTAGTGAACTCGTGGACCCCGGTCCATTCTTTAATACTGAAATACAAATCTGCTGCAATACTTGTTTTTACTATTTTCTCTCGCAAACAATCATCTTCCACACAATACGGTTAATCCTTTGTTACAGCAAGCCGGTGAGATTGACAACCTCACTCGTTTCGTTGGGGCAAAGTACTTTGGTTGTGTTGTGCAGGTTCCACGTTGGCGCCGGAATCTCTGGTGTTGCGCCGCACTACATCCCGCCGCCATCAACCTTCAACGTGCTTCTTGGCTCCTCCTGGTTCGATAAACCTTGGTTTCTTTCTGAGGGAAAAATGCTGCTGTGCGCATCATACCTTCCTCTTGGGGTTGCCCAACGAACGTGTGAAATACACGCCATCAAGGGCCCAGAGTATATCTATCCGTCATCGGGATGGACAAATCCCACTACTGATCCATATGCCTCAACTCATACTTTCCGGATACTTAATCCCACCTTTATAGCCACCCATTTACGCAGTGGTGTTTGGTGTAATCAAAGTACCTTTCCGGTATAAGTGATTTACATGATCTCATGGTCATAAGGACTAGGTAACTATGTATCGAAAGCTTATAGCAAATAACTTAATGACGAGATCTTATGCTACGCTTAATTGGGTGTGTCCATTATATCATTCACACAATGATATAACCTTGTTATTAATAACATCCAATGTTCATGATTATGAAACTAATCATCCATTAATCAACAAGCTAGTTTAAGAGGCATACTAGGGACTTCTTGTTTGTCTACATATCACACATGTACTAATGTTTCGGTTAATACAATTCTAGCATGATATATAAACATTTATCATAAACATAAAGATATAAATAATAACCACTTTATTATTGCCTCTAGGGCATATCTCCTTCAGTGATGTCGATGGAGATGCCTTCCGGGGGCAATTCCCCGTCCCGCCGGCGTGCCGGAACAGAGACTTCTGTCCCCCGAATCTTGGCTTCGCGATGGTGGCGGCTGCGTAACTTTTCTCGTCCCGTGGCTTATTCTTTTAGGGTTTTCGCGACGGAGGCTTTATATAGGCGAAGAGGCGGAGTCGGAGGAGTCCTGGTGCAGCCACACCATAGGGCCCCCCCTTGGCCACGTCGCCTTGTGGGGTGGGGCCCCCTGGCTCCCCTCTGGTCCCTCTTCGGTGCTCTGGAAGCTTCCGGGAAAAATAAGGTTCTGGGCGTTGATTTCGTCCGATTCCGAGAATATTTCCTTTCTAGGATTTCTGAAACCAAAAACAAGCACAAAACAGGAACTGGCACTTCGGCATCTCGTTAATAGGTTAGTTCCGGAAAATGCATCAAAACGATATAAAGTGTGAACAAAACATGTAGGTATTGTCATAAAACTAGCATGGAACATAAGAAATTATAGATACGTTGGAGACGTATCAAGCATCCCCAAGCTTAGTTCCTGCTCGCCCTCGAGTAGGTAAACGATAACAAGGATAATTTCTTAAGTGACATGCTACCAACATGATCTTGATCAATACTATTGTAAAGCATAATGGTAAATATAACGATTAAACAACTGATCATATAGCAAAGACTTTTCATGAATAGTACTTTCAAGACAAGCATCAATAAGTCTTGCATAAGAGTTAACTCATAAAGCAATAAATTCTCAGTAGAAGGCATTGAAGCAACACAAAGGATGATTAAGTTTCAGCAATTGCTTTCAACTTGTAACATGTATATCTCATGGATAGTTGTCAACATAAAGTAATATGATGAATGCAAATAAGCAAGTATGTAAGAATCAATGCACAGTTGACACAAGTGTTTGCTTCTAAGATAGAAAGAAGTAGGTAAACTGACTCAACATAAAGTAGAAGAATGACCCTTCGCAGAGGGAAGCATGGATTACTATTTTTGTGCTAGAGCTTTTATTTTGAAAGCATAGAAACAATTTTGTCAAAGGTAGTAATAAATCATATGTGTTATGCATAATACATCTTATAAGTTGCAAGCCTCATGCATAGAATACCAATAGTGCTCGCACCTTGTCCTAATTAGCTTGGATTAACATGGATTATCATTGCATAACATATGTTTCAACCAAGTGTCACAAAGGGGTACCTCTATGCCGCTCGTACGTAAGTCTAAGGAGAAAGTTCGCATTGGATTTCTCGCTTTTGATTATTCTCAACTTAGACATCCATACCGGGACAACATAGACAACAGATAATGGACTCCTCTTTTAATGCTTAAGCCTTTAACAACAGATAATATTCTCATAAGAGATTGAGGATTTAGTGTCCAAACTGAAACTTCCACCATGATTCATGGCTTTAGTTAGCCGCCCAATGTTCTTCTCTAACAATATGCATACTCAAACCATTTGATCATGAAAATCGCCCTTACTTCAGACAAGACGAACATGCATAGCAACTCACATGATATTCAACAAAGGTGTAAAAGTTGATGGCGTCCACAGAAACATGGTTACCGCTCAACAAGCAACTTATAAGAAATAAGATACATAGCAACATATTCAATATCACAATAGTTTTTAAGGGTATTTTCCCATGAGCTATATATTGCAAAGACAAGGAATGAAATTTTAAAGGTAGCACTCAAGTAATGTACTTTGGAATGGCAGAGAAATACCATGTAGTAGGTAGGTATGGTGGACACAAATGGCATAGTTTTTGGCTCAAGGATTTGGATGCACGAGAAGTAATCCCTCTCAATACAAGGCTTAGGCTAGCAAGGTTGTTTGAAGCAAACTCAAGTATAAACCGGTTCAGAAAAACTTACATAAGAACATATTGCAAGCATTATAAGACTCTACACTGTCTTCCTTGTTGTTCAAACACCTTAACCAGAAAATATCTAGACTTAGAGAGACCAATCATGCAAACCAAATTTTAACAAGCTCTATGTAGTTCTTCATTAATAGGTGCAAACTACATGATGCAAGAGCTTAAACATGATCTATGAGAGCTCAAAACAATTGCCAAGTATCAAGTTATTCAAGACAATATGAAGCATTTTCTGTTTCCAACCAAATAGCAATTAACGAAGCGGTTTTCAACTCCGCCATGAACATTAAAGATAGAACAAAGAACACCAGTGTTCATATGAAAAAGCGGAGCGTGTCTCTCTCCCACATAAGCATGAATTTATTCAAACATAAAAAAAAAGCAAACAGACGCTCCAAGTAAAGTACATAAGATGTGACGGAATAAAAATATAGTTTCACTAGAGGTGACCTGATAAGTTGTCGATGAAGAAGGGGATGCCTTGGGCATCCCCAAGCTTAGATGCTTGAGTCTTCTTGAAATATGCAGGGATGAACCACGGGGGCATCCCCAAGCTTAGACTTTTCACTCTTCTTGATCATAGTATATCATCCTCCTCTCTTGACCCTTGAAAACTTCCTCCACACCAAACTCGAAACAAACTCATTAGAGGGTTAGTGCATAATCGAAATTTCATATATTCAGAGGTGACATAATCATTCTTAACACTTCTGGACATTGCACAAAGCTACTGAAAGTTAATGGAACAAAGAAATCCATTCAACATAGCAAAAGAGGCAATGCGAAATAAAAGGTAGAATCTGTCAAAACAGAACAGTCCGTAAAGACGAATTTTTCTGGGGCACTTAACTTGCTCATATGAAAAATCTCAAATTGAATGAAAGTGCGTACATATCTTAGGATCACGCACGTAAATTGACAGAATTTTCTGAGTTACCTACAGACGGGGCTGCTCAATTTCGTGACAGTAAGAAATCTGTTTCTGCGCAGTAATCCAAATCTAGTATCAACCCTACTATCAAAGACTTTACTTGGCACAACAATGCAATAAAAATAAAGATAAGGAGAGGTTGCTACAGTAGTAACAACTCCCAAGACACAACAAAACAGTAGCAAAATAAAACATGGGTTATCTCCCAAGAAGTGCTTTCTTTATAGCCATTAAGATGGGCTCAGCAATTTTAATGATGCTCGCGTAAGAAATAAGAGTTGAAGTAAAAGAGAGCATCAAGAAGCAAATTCAAAACACATTTAAGTCTAACCCACTTCCTATGAAAAAGAATCTTGTAAATAAACAAGTTATTGAAGCATGAAGCTACTATCATAGAAAGACAAAGAAAGTGCAACTTCAAGATTCTCAACATAAAGAGGGGAAACTTAATATTATTAAGATGCATATAACCATGTTTCCCTCTCTCATAATAACTTTCAGTAGCATCATGAACAAACTCAACAATATAACTATCACATGAAGCATTCTTATCATGAGCTACATGCACAAAATTATTACTCTCCACATATCATAACCTACGCCAAGAACTACATGATGCACACACCGTCACCTTTACATCATGAAGGAGGAATAGACTACTTTAATAACATCACTAGAGTAGCACATATATTAATAGTGATACAAAGCTCATCATATGGATCTCAATTATGCAAGGCAATTCATGAGATCATTGTATTGAGGTACATGAGAGAGAGATTAACCACATAGCTACCGGTAGAGCCCTCAGCCTCGATGGAGAACTACTCCCTCCTCATCATAGGAGACGGCAACGGCGATGAAGATGGCGGTGATGTCGATGGAGATGCCTTCCGGGGGCAATTCCCCGTCCCGGCGGCGTGCCGGAACAGAGACTTCTGTCCCCTGAATCTTAGCTTCGCGATGGTGGCGGCTGCGTAACTTTTCTCGTCCCGTGGCTTATTCTTTTAGGGTTTTCACGACGGAGGCTTTATATTGGCGAAGAGGCGGAGTCGGAGGAGTCCTGGTGCAGCCACACCATAGGGGGGCGCGCCCCCCTTGGCTGCGCCGCCTTGTGGGGTGGGGCCCCCTGGCTCCCCTCTGGTCCCTCTTCGGTGCTCTGGAAGCTTCCGAGAAAAATAAGGTTCTGGGCGTTGATTTCGTCCGATTCCGAGAATATTTTCTTTCTAGGATTTCTGAAACCAAAAACAGCACAAAACAGGAACTGGCACTTCGGCATCTCGTTAATAGGTTAGTTCCGGAAAATGCATCAAAACGATATAAAGTGTGAACAAAACATGTAGGTATTGTCATAAAACTAGCCTGGAACATAAGAAATTATAGATACGTTGGAGACGTATCAGGCGCAACACCAGTGATTCCAGCGCCAATGTGGAACCTGCACAACGCAATCAAACTACTTTGCCCCAACTTAACAGTGAGGCTGTCAATCTCACCGGCTTGCTGAAAACAAAGGATTAAACGTATGGTGTGAGAATTATGCTTGCTTGCGTAAAAACAAAAGAGAACAATGATTGTAGTAGGTTGTATTTCAGATGTAAAAGAATGGACCGGGGTCCACAGTTCACTAGTGGTGTCTCTCCATTAAGATAAATAGCATGTTGGGTGAACAAATTACAGTTGGGCAATTGACAAATGGAGAAGCATATACATATCATGATGACTACTATGAGATTTACTTAGGGCATTACGACAAAGAACATAGACCGCCATCCAGCATGCATCTATGCCTAAAAAGTCCACCTTCGGGTTAGCATCCGTACCCCCTCCAGTATTAAGTTGCAAACAACAGACAATTGCATTAAGTACTGTGCGTAATGTAAACAATACAAATATCCTTAGACAAAGCATTGATATTTTATCCCTAGTGGCAAAAGCACATCCACAACCTTAGGGGTTGCTGTCACTCCCCCAGATTCAATGGAGTCATGAACCCACTATCGAGCATAAATACTCCCTCTTGGAGTCACAAGTATCGTCTTGGCCAGAGCCTCTACTAGCAACGGAGAGCATGCAAGATCATAAATAACACATATATGATAGATCAATAATCAACTTGACATAGTATTCCATATTCATCGGATCCCAACAAACACAACATGTAGCATTACAAATAGATGATCTTGATCATGATAGGCAGCTCACAAGATCTAAACATGATAGCACAAGAGGAGAAGACAACCATCTAGCTACTGCTATGGACCCGTAGTCCAAGGATGAACTACTCACGCATCACTCCGGAGGCGGGCATGGTGATGTAGAGCCCTCCGGTGATGATTCCCCTCTCCGGCAGAGTGCCGGAGGCGATCTCCTGAACCCCCCGAGATAGGGTTGACGGCGGCGGCGTCTCTGGAACTGTTCTGGTATTCTGGCTCTCGGTGATAGGGTTTTCGCGTCAAGAAGATTATATAGGCGAAGGGGCAGAGTCGGGGGAGCCAGGAGGCTCCCTCCCCATAGGTCGGCGCGGCCAGGGGCCACCCGCGCCGCCATATGGTGTGGGCCCCCTGCTGCCCTTCCTCGACTCCTCTTCGGTGTTCTGGAAGACTCCGTGGAAAATAGGACCGTGGGCTTTTGTTTCGTCCAATTCCGAGAATATCCGTAAACTAACTTTTCTGAAATAAAAAACAGCAGAAAACAGGAACTGGCACTGCGGCATCTTGTTAATAGGTTAGTCCCGGAAAATGCATAAAAACATTATAAAGTGTGAGTAAAACATGTAGGTATTGTCATAAAACTAGCATGGAACATAAGAAATTATAGATACGTTGGAGACGTATCAGTACTCATCGGCTCTGTGTCGTTCATGGCTCTTGCTGCTCTGTGCCAGGCTGCTTGCGAAAGTTGCACCATCTTTCGTGTTGCAGGCCCTACATACTTGGTGCCCAAACCTCGCATGAGATCAGCGGGATCGATGTATGGATTTCCCACATCATCGAAAGCCTCTGACGTCTCCTCCTGCGGGCGACTTGCTTCTCCAATCACATAGACTTGATGATATTTTGGAGTTTGACTTTCGTCGGGGTTGGTGACACCGTCGCTTAGATCGGCGAAGACCTCCCGAACAGAAGTAGATTTGTCGATGAAATCGAAACCATCGACGCTGTCTGAATCGCTGCTTATATTGGAGTCCACAGACGACCCGACGGACATGCTGCCGAAGATCTTGACGAGTTTTCCACTTGAGGCGGACTCGACGAAGCGTGGCGACGATATCTCTTCAGCGCCCAGCTCGAACGATGATGACGACTCTGAAAGATCGGAGTTGGCCACCGACGATCCCGACGAAACTGGAATCTCGAGACGATGTGATCCCTCTTTTCCGACGCGGAAGTGGAACCTCCCGAACGTCATCTCCATATAGGCTCCTCCAGAAACGCATATGCATCCACACGGGAGGGCGGGTGAGGAACAAAAACGACTAGATCAGTTTCGATCTGTTTACCTTTGTCCATTGCGTTGCTTCCCACCGAACATGTCGACGATGTTGAGCGTACCATCGAGATCAGATCCTTGTCGCCTTCAATTCCCACAGACGGCGCCAATTGACAAGGTATCGACTTGTCAATGCCTACAGATTGTAGACTAGGGTTTTCAGGGAAGTAAAGGGCAAGTAGATCTCGAAGGTTCAGCTGGAAAAGTACTCGACTGCTACGAAAACTAGGGTTGTGTTGACAATGAAATCGATGCTTTCTTTGTCCCTCGAATCTCCCTTATATAGGAGGTGGAGCCGAGGGTTTCGTGATGTACATGTTACAAAGTCCGGGAGACTATCTGAGTATGTCCCGTAATAATTACAAGTCGATATTCCTAATACAACTCTATCTTTCCAAACTATCTCCTAACTGGGCTTCCGGGCTTCATAACCTTCGGGTCGTGGGCCTTCAGCAAACCCCGGGTACCATCTTCGGCAGGCCCATTGGGGATGCCTATATCACCCAACGAGTTGGTACACACAGAGTTGTTGCCATCAGCTGGACGTGGAGCGGCCGCTGCGGCGGGAGCGGCTGATGGAGGCGGTCTAGCCTAAGATGGGGTACATGGAGATATGAGGACCTGATTGATTTTTTCATTTTCTATTCAAGGGTTCGTGTATACATTTTTGGATTTTCTTATAATTTCATATTCTCGACATGAGCATCAACATATCTTAACAGATACCAACCCACTAAATAATATCCCAACTCAATAGGTATCAACAAACACACATGTCAACTTAGCCATGGTCACTATGCATGAGGAGAGATAGAGATTCTCGGTTGGCCTGGACTACCAAACACATCCTTACTCATCGAGATGCATCAAAACCATTTGGCACTGATGTATTTTTAAAGTAGTATTCAAAAAATTATTTTCCAAATCCACATTACTTTTAGTGGATTTAATGCAGAGTTGTACTATATATGTGATAAGTAATATTAGTAGTATGGATCTAAGCAAACATCAAAATATTAATATTTTATAAGGTGTTTGGATCCAATAGATACTACGGTGTTACAAGGGAAACATATCGGGTGAAAACCGACTATGTTCTGAAAAACTGAAAATATGCATATCAGCCAATGGACTATGTACCAACATATAGATTTACCACCCCCTTCCCACTTCGCTCATTTACCAAAAGAGCCCTCTAAATGTTAGTAAGTATGAATCCTTTACTATATCTATAAAGTTTATCCCCACTAAGATGCATTTAATGTTTGCAAGCTCAAACCTCATGCAGCCACATCACTCCAATTATTCCTATCCGTTGGATTCTTCTATCGTTGCATCCATCTCTCATCAACATGTCACAGAAACTATTTTATTCTTGCGATTTTTCAAGCTTCCGTGTCATCCCACTCACAACCCCACTATCAGCCATTAAATACGCTTTTTTTCTAAACATGCAGCCTGCCATGTCCGTGACCCTACTACCAACATATTACTCCGTACCAGTCCACTTTAGACTAGTCACAATGGGAGTATCATAAGTAGTATCATGCATGCCATGTTGGCAAAAATCTGATGTGGCACACCAATTAATGAGGTGAGAGATGAGAGTGGTATCATAATATGATACCGTATCATAGCACGGTAAAACTAGAAAACTTAATAACAAATACATCATGTACACACATTTGCATTGAGATTTTACAAAACATTAAATATGATGATACTATGATACTATCTTATGATACTATGCATTGTGGGGTTAGTATCATAAACTAGTATCATGTGCATGATACTAGTGTATGATACTTCCCATTGTGACTAGTCTAGTCTAAAGGCCAGCTGTTTTGTCATGCTTCCATATCTCATTCATCACCATAATATCGTGGAGAAGAACATATATACACGCTTTGATTGGAAAGGCATGCGAGCGGCCGGCCACCTCTTTATCTTCTTGGGCCACCACCTCTCCCCCTAAATAGCTGAGCTCCATGTCCGGCTCTTCATCCCCATCCCTCTTCCTTCCCAAGTTCTCCCCGTCCTTCTATAGCTGAGGATCAATCGATCTAGACAACAGAAGAAACCATTCAAAGATTGTTTTGAGATCGAAGGAGTCAATCGGTCAGCTCATAGGTGTTTTCTTTTCCCCTATTTTGCTTCATATGGGTAGGAGAAAGTATTCATAATCATAGTTGGTCAATCAAGATCCTGGACAGAAGCTTATTCATCTATCTATGCTTTCTAATTCTCCATAATTGCGTTCCAGTCAGAACATTTTAATTGGTCTTCTTCATATGGATATTGCAGGTGTTCAACAAAATATTCAAGTGGCAAAACGTACATGATTATCATGTTGTTGCATGCTGGTATAAAAGGGTAAGGATGCATCGATTACCTCTGTCTTACTTCAATCAATATATTCATGTTTTTCTTTCCAAGGAGTCAATCGGTCAGCTCATAGAGGTTTTCTTTTCCCCTATTTTGCTTCATACGGGTAGGAGAAAATATTTATAATCATAGTTGGTCATTCAAGATCCTGGACAAAAGTTTATTCATCCGTCTATACTTTCTAATTCTCTTTGATTGCGTTGTAGTCAGAACAGTCTAATTGGTTTTATTCATATGGACATTAATTGCAGGTGTTCAACACACTATTTCAAGTGGCAAAATGTATAGCATGATTCTCATGTTGTTGTAGGCTGGTATAAAAGGGTTAGGATGCATCAATTACCTCTGTCTTACTTCAGTCAATATATGTATTTTTTTCTCCGGTGCTTCCTATCCATCTCGTAAGTATATACCCTTCAGGTGATTAGGTTGCATAAATTTTCTGTTGCCTGACTACTGTATTGGATGTTCTAATATATCCTTTCTATTTGCACCATATTTTCTGGACAACGCCAGAGGTGACCATCAAACTAAGGCCTGCCTGCTCAGTTGTGATTTCACCAAAACACCAAGGCCATACTCGTCCTTTCCTACAATTTGAATTGTATTATCTTTCGGAAAAAATTATGTTGCGGTTACGGTCTGGATTCAGTAACACATGTAATTATATGTTCATCAAGTAGGCACTATGAAATGATTTTTTCTCCAGTTGCGGTTGATGTTCTATAGTTTATACTTTATACATTTTAGAATTGATGCTCAAATTTTCGTAACAACGCGCGGGGTATCCACTAGTTCTTCAATCCAAATCATCCCCTCTTGCATCCATATTTCTACTCCCCATCCGTCGGGCTTCCCCATGGCCGAAGACACAGACTCCAATCCCTTGAGGATCTTCTGATCCTACGATGCCGATCAGGAAGATCTGTGTGTTCAGCAGCACTGAATTCTCCCTCGTTACCTGTGCGTTTTTTTTTTCTTAATCTCCGTCAACATCGCCTATGGATCTGGCCATTCCCGTCATTAGCATGTTTCCTGTAGAGTGACAAATCCATTTGCACCTTGCATGGCAAATGGTTCGATCCAGATCCTTGCACATCTATTCTATATCCAAAATCCCTTACGGTGACTCATTTACGAATTCTTGCAGATCTGATGCCTTTTCTTCAGGAACACATCTGTTTCAGATTCTAAAGATCGATCTATTTTTGTTGGCGAAATAACCTGAGAAATGAATCCCAGATCAAACTGCGACAACTTGTTCGTGAATGATGTGCAAGTTCACGGTGGAATCACCTGCTCGGCAATGCTTCCAACCAGATTCTGAACTGGGAGAGTGCGGCTCGAACACAAGTGAGTGTTAAGTCAGGTTAGGGTTCTTTCAAAAATGAGACGTGTGCAAAACACTTTTCAAAGTGAGGGTGGTGGGTGAGATGTTCGATCAAGCCGTGTGTGCACAATCCAACGGCCCACCTTAGAAATTTTCAGATTTGCAGCATCTATGCATTTTCACACATTTTCATAGGATACATCCCCGTGCTACAACTATTCTCTTAAACTGCGGGGTTTTTCTCCTATCATTTCTCAAGGGTATGTTCGGTTCTTTGAACGGCATGTAATGGTTCAGAAGAATGGAATGGTTTCATCTCCGCGTTCGTTTGAACAAAAAAGAGAAATGAGATGGTATCATTTTTTTGTTCGGTTGGGGGAATGAAATGGTATCATTTTTTTGTTTGGTTGGGGGAATAAGGTTAAATTAATCTTTTGCCTCAAAATCGTAATTAACAATGACAAATAGTCCTTTTAATCTCAAATCGTAATTAACAATGTCTAATAGCCTTTTTAATCTCGAAATCGTACTTAATATTGCTTTTTTTTATTTGGGGAATTGAAGAGCAGAACGAAATGAGGTTAAACTGTAATCTTTTAACTCAAAATCGTAATTAACAGTAGCAAATGACCTTTTTATAGTATCAAATTCATAATTAATAACAGCTAATTATTTTTTGGCTCGATTAGTGGAGTAGTTTGTAATTAACAACAACTAATTAAGAACCGTTCCACCATGTTTCACCAAACGAGTGCATTCTGTGTATGAAAAAATATTTCCTTTCGAAGAACCTCTCTCTTCCGTTCCATTCGACAACTAAGAGCATCTCTAACAGAGCCCGTAAATCTCGCCAGAATTGAACTTTTTCAGCGGATTTACGGGTTCGGGCCGAAACGCGCGCAGATGAGCGCCCGAATACATGGGCCGGCCCGAATTGAAAGTTCGGGGGCCCGAGAAACTCACCGCACGACCCCTATTGAAAGGGTTCGCGGAGGGGAGTTCGGTTCGCAAACCCTACTCCCCTCCGCCGCTCATCTCCCGTCGCCGCCTGCGTCCGCTCCGACGAGCGATTCCGGACGCTCCGACGTCGCGCCGCTGCATCGGCCAGCTCCCCTCCGTCCGGAATGACGCGTGCAAGACGCGTGGGTAGGGGAGGTGGCCGATCCGGCGCCGGAAGGTCATCTCGGCGTCCGCCGGGTGCACGGGCGTCGCCGGAGCTCGCCAGGCGTAGGCGCTCCAACGGCGCGTGGAAGAGGGCCGGCCGGAAGTGGCCGGAGATGATGGCGTACCTCCAAGCGCGCGCGGAGGAGGCACCGGAAGGAGAAGTGGAGGCGCCCCCGCTGCCGCCGCGTGCAGCCCTCCTCTGCCGGCACTGCCCCCGCACGGCGACGACGACGACGCCGCTGCCGGGACGCCTCTAGCGTGCGGGAGCACCTCCGAGGTGGCGGTCGTCGAAGTGGCGGCGGTCGTCGTCGCCTAGGAAGACCCGGCGAGGAAAAACCCTCCGCCGGCTACATTAGCGCCCCGGACCCCCGGTGACAGTATAGTCACTCCGGGGACTAATTTTAGTTTCATTTAGGTCCCTAGTTCGTAATGTACGTGCAATATGCATGTATTTTGCCTAGTATTGTACAAATTATGAACGAATTTAGCTTCATCCGATGAAATCGAGTGCGATCGCAAAATTTGGTTTCCCGCGACGTTTGATTTCATCGAGTTCGGTTCACGTTTTCGGTTTTTGTTCTGCGCCATCGCTACATTCTGCAACCAAATTGTTTTTCGGGAGACTGAACTCGTTTTTTGGGTTCCGACAAATAGGGGTTGCTCTAAGCACAGAATTGGCTCTAGCTAGTGCCAAATGGTTCTGTTCCAGTCCATTCACCCTCGTTCTTGAACCAAACACACCCCAAAACGGCCGCCGCCGACGCTCCTCCAGAATACGGCCGCCGCCGCTACCGCTCCTTGCTCTACCCACCTCCCCTCCCACACTCTTCCCCGCCGCGCCCTCAGCAGCGACCTTGTCGCCCGGTGCGTGGGTTCGCGCCTCCTCAGCACGGACGCCGCCGTCGACTTCCTCACAGGATCCCCTCTCGTACGGCTCCTCAACCTCAACCTCCCCGCGACCGCTGCCCTCCATCGCGAGTCTTCCGCTGCCTCCACCCCTCAAATCCACCAAAGGTATCCCAGAACAGAGAAGGGAAGTAGAAGAAGAGGCGTTCTCTTTTCGGCAGGGCTATATCTTCCCGATGTTCCGGATCGCCTCCCGCTCGGTGAGGCCACAGCTCTTCGACTAATGATTCAGTTTTCCCCAATTTTCCGCTGCATTCTTGCATCCATTTCAAGCCAATTTCGACCGAATTACTCTGAAGTCTTCATGAACCAATGTGCTCGATGTCCTTTTTTTTATAGGGCCTGCTTGGTGGCAAGAGATGCTACAGCGCCGCCACCAAGGGCGGCCTCTCAATCAGTGGCGTAAGTGACATCATTGCGGTCGCCTCGGGGAAAGGCGGTGTCGGCAAGTCCACCACTGCAGGTTTGATTTGGTCTCTCTCCAAATTTATATAGGTGAAGAAACTTGTAACATATATCAGAATAGGCAGTAGAGGAAAAAAGAATCTTGAAATTCACATGGAAGTAGACATGATGCTAGACCTAATATATGCCCATTAACTATCATGAAATACAATTGATGCTGGTTAAGGTATTCAACGTTATGTTCTGTTTTAGAGGGGGATTGGGGCAGCTAGATGCCAATGATATAGGTGCATAATTTGTACTGTATTTAGTTTTCATGCATAATATCATAACCAAACTTATACTAAATCAAGACCAGCAACTTCTGATGCTCCGGATACTTTTTTTGTTGCAGTTAACATTGCTGTAGCTCTTGCGAAGGAGTTCAAGCTTAAAGTCGGTTTGCTAGATGCTGACATATATGGACCATCCATTCCTACAATGATGCATCTGGATGAAAAGCCTGAAGTAAGTGAAGGTATCACTATCAGCTCTACCTCTCTCACCATGTGCCATAAAGTACATGTAAATATGTTTCCGCCTTAAAAGTTCAATGCTACAATGACTAGCTGCATTTTGTTGTTTGTGGCTTACTAGGTTTCTATTTTCATGGTGCTTACCTTACTGCTAAATTTTCTAAGACCTTACCAGATACCTATTATTGTTTTCCTACAGTTTTCATGCATAATTTCATTTTGGAATCAGATTTGAATAAGTGCTAGTTTCAGCACAACTTTATTATACTAAAACATAATCCAAAACTGTATGTAGAAAGACACGAAGAGATGTCTCTGTTAGAAACTTTGCAATTTTTCATTGCCAATTGATATCTCTGTTCTTAATTCTGAATGAATCAAAACTCAGATGGCCTATGTCTGTTAAAATATGGAGAAGTACTTGGAACAATGTAATTATGTATTCAAAACTAGTTTCCATATTTCCCTTACTGAATGGTGCTTCAGTTCGCATGTAGATTTTGTTGCTACTTCATTTCTAAGTATGTAAGCATCAAATATTGTTCATATCAGTACTCAAAGTTCAACTGAAAGCTTGAATCATATTGCCCCTCTCGTCCTTTCCCCTTCAACCAAATCCATGTGACAAACTATACTTCAGACAGTCTCAAATTGCGACAGAAATGTTTTGTGTTTATGAGTTGAGTTGAATAGAACTATCCGGACTGTAATTCCGTACCAGTCAGCAAATACCAAAATAGTGTGTGAACTGTGATGCTTGGCGCCTTCGCCTTTTAGTTATCCCCACCTTGTCACTACTAATTTGTGTGGATTGTGACGTACCTACATTATCAGAATTTTACCTGCACTGCAAATTGTTTTGCCTGCTCCTTTGCTTATGTTTGCCACGTCTCTGTCGGTTACTGTAACTTCCTCTATCTGTAGACATGAAGATGATTCCAGTTGAGAACCATGGAGTGCGATGTATGTCCATCGGGTTTCTTGTAGAAAAAGATGCGCCAATCGTTTGGAGAGGTCCTATGGTTTGTTTTTGCACATGTTTCCATTAACTTCTCATTTCAGATGTCTGAACGACATTCCTGCCCAGTTATCATCCTTTATAAATATAAAAGTATCTGTAGAAAAATCATGAAAATGAACCACTGGAAACCATATTACTGCGCAAGTAAGCCATTGGAAATAGCAAGCATGCTTTAACTATTATTTGTGCCTAGTTTGAACTGCAAAGTTATTTGTTATAACCACCTGGAAATTTTTACAATGTATTTTATTTGAATCCATAACAGTAGCATGGTATGAGTTGATATGTGCTAGCTCAGAAATCAGAAATGCATCGATCATAACAGATCCTCTAACACCACACCGTTTTTGGTATCAGGTAATGAGTGCTCTTGAGAAGATGACAAGGGGAGTAGCCTGGGGTAATCTGGATATTCTTGTTGTTGATATGCCCCCAGGCACTGGTGACGCTCAACTATCAATGTCCCAAAGGCTTCGCTTATCTGGTATTTACAAGTCTGCTCTATGAAGATTCAACATCAACGTGAACATTTTTTTGAATATTTTTTTACATTTGGTTTCTGCAGGAGCTTTAATTGTCTCTACTCCTCAAGATATTGCTCTGATTGATGCCAGAAGAGGAGCAAACATGTTTCGTAAAGTTCAAGTTCCTGTATGTTCGATTTAACTTCTGTTTTGTGATTTCTGTACTTCTTTCTAGGTTTCTAACTGCTTGAGCCTTCAGAATTATATATCCTGTTACACCGCTCATTTCCCTGTTTATTTTTGTTAATATTATTGCCAAAAATCATCAGTGATTGTTGTCTCTTCACATGTCTATTCATGTGAGCCAATCACAGTAGGGATATTTCATTTGACAGGTGAAAAGTAATTAGCTTAAATCTGTAGCTTGTGCCATTACACAATATTTCATCGAGTCTTCCACTCTTCCCAGCACAACTCAGTTGTACATTTTGGCAGATTCTAGGATTAGTAGAGAACATGAGTTGCTTCAAGTGCCCAAAGTGTGATGAGAAGTCTTACATTTTTGGGAAAGGTGGAGCTCAGAGAACTGCGGAGGACATGGATATGAAATTTCTTGGTGAGGTGAGTAATATTCGTCAGAGTTTAATAGAATTTGCATGAACTTCTTATAGCTACTGTCTTGCATTTAGTTTTGAGTAAATAGCGTCGGAATGAACAACCTAACTTTTCAGTTTGGATGAATGTTAGGCATCGGTCCGTACATGTCTTTCATGGTTTTGTGTTACAAAGTTTCAGCAATGAGAGTTATTACAAATGATTTCACAGCATAACTTGCTGGTTGTCAATCTGTTTGGATTGATTTGCTCAAACAATATCGCTATTTGTAAGGCTGAAACTATATGGTGCCAATGGCTGAATAGTTTACTCTATGGTTCTTACCAGTACCATTTGCTATGTACTGTGGATGAGAATAGTTCTTTTATATGAATCATTTCGAGATATGCAAGAATTTACATGTTTATGCTGATAATGTGGCTTAATTTTTTGTGACGTAATAGTCTAGTCAGGTACTTCAATTTTAAGTTCCTTTTTCAGTTGTTTTGTAATTAGTAATTTTGCCCATCGCGGGGCATGTAGATTTTGGTTTAGATGTCATATATACTTGAAGGTTGAAGCACAACAAGGACATGGCTAATTGTGCAATATCTCAGAATGACCCTTTGTCTTGATCTGTTCATTGCTGATTTATCTTAAGGCAGATGGAGCTCTTTTTCGAACTTTTTTACCCCACCCAAATCTTATGTTTACTACTTGGCTATTTTAGTAGTGTTGTCGTGAGAATATGTTATATATAGCTTCATCTTACTGTTTCCGTTTTTGACCTTAATAGATACCTCTTGAAATCGACATCCGAACAGGCTCGGATGAAGGAAAACCAATTGTAATATCTTCGCCAAACTCTGCATCAGCTCAAGCTTACCTGGGTGTTGCTGAGAAGGTAACTCAGAGGCTCAAGGAGTTAGCCGAGGAGCGATTGATGGGCCCAGAAATTTCGCTTTGAGTATATGTTGGCCTATGTGTATCATCTCTTTTCGGTTTGTAGAATCAAACCATTTTGCTTTAGAAGAACAGCCATTCTGATGAGCCATGTCCTTGCGCAAACGTGTCATTAGCTCGACTGGGCATTCTGATAGCTACTTTTAAGCAGCTTTTAGTTTCTGTATTGACTGGGATATTGAATCAAGCAAGGCCGTCTGGTACTGGTTCTACTATGGTGTGGCTGCTAGCCATTGCTATTCCAGGACATCCTTTTTTAGTACTCCGTAGGTGGGTCGACCCCGCTGGTAGACGGCGAGATGGAAGAACTTTGTATTCATCTATTTACTTTTTGAACAGCGGAACATGTTATTCCAGACAATACTTTGTGATGTTTCGACTCGGTTTACCTCTCAATGGCTTCATTCGTTTGATTTTTACCAGTTCGCGTTTGCTGAAGTGTGTTGTGATGAGATTATTTTATAATCATCTGTACAGAAATAGCCACGAAAAATACAGCCCAATGTTTGTTTCCCAAAGGAAAAGAACAAGCAAAAAACGAGTGGTGCAAGTGATGGATTATGGTAATCCATCTAAATGCCAAATGTAACTTTACAAACACACCAGTAAAAATGTAAAAAAAAAAAGTAATTTATTGTGCAATGTTTGTCATTTAGATGCATTGCCTAGTATAACCTTATACTCACTTTGTCTATACAAGGATGTCGGAGATTTATCTAAACTAGTTAGATGGTCGTGATAGAGAAGATGGTGAAAATAAAATGGGCAAGGAGTCAAAGTGGGTCTGATCTATGCATAGGCGAGTTGGTGCAGTGTGGCAGAAGGCGTTTGGTGGCGATGGTTGTTGACTTGTAGATGTAGCCACTGCCACCTTGCCCGTCGACGTAGCATCGGCGTGTGACTCCTCTTCCTCTTCTTCGCGCTCAAGTTTCTCTCTGCTGCCAGTTCGAAAAAGAAAAGAAAGATATTGTTCCAGTTTATGTTAAACAAAATAACAGAAGAAACAGTAAGCTTTTAGAAAGCCAATATTGTAGCAAAGAATGAAATAACTTACCGAAAGCAGTAACTGTGTACCAAAAAACATCTGAATGTAGAAATCAGGGAAGGAAGCAGTACCATATAAACAACAATATATTGGGGAAAACATTGTTTGATATTATGCAAGAATATGCAGAGTAAAGAGTTGTTCACGTTGGAGTCAGAGCAGTGTTTATGTAACCAGTGTTTATGCAGAGTAAAGAATTGTTCATATGAGAGAACTTTTTGTACCTCCATTGTAACATTCAAAGTTCCCACAGTGAGATCCAACTGCGGATGAAGTTCACAAACACTCCTTAAAATCCAACAAAAAATCTACAATCAAGTCGATATGTATCAATCCTTCATATGATTCAGAGTGTAGCTTGGGAATCGATCGACCTAAACCGTGGCTGCCGTGTTATAAAAGCGACAAGTAGATAACGAAGAACAAAACAAGAACACACGCATGGGACACAAGATTTAACGTGGAAAACCCCTTCCAACACAGAAGGGGAAAAACCACGGGCGCCAGCCAGCAAACCTTCATTATATCGGGAGGTGTTTACAAACGCCGTGGGTTATCTTATATTCTGATAAACCCTAGCTGGCGGCTTACAAGATGTATATATAGGCGGTGCCAACGATCCATACCGTACCGCGGGGGGCTGCGGGCCGAAGCGTAGCGTAGTCAGAAGTTAGCCTTCCTTTAGTATATGAATTTGGATCACAATAAAACAAACTCCACCTTGAGACAAATTCCATCTTGTAGCATGAACTTCAACAATCTCCTGAACAACAAAGGAAAAACACTTGCTGGCGCCAACAGCCACTTGGGCTAAACAAGTTATACCAACCAAGCTCGAGCAAAGCTCAAACTTGGAAACAGGATCGGCTTTGTCATCATATCAGCCAGGATTATCATGAGTACTTATCTTGCATACCTTCAGTTTACCTTGAGCAACAATGTCGCGAACATAATGGTACTTGATATCAATGTGCTTTGTCCTCTCATGGAACATTTGATCTTTAGTAAGGTATATTGCACTTTGACTGTCAGAAAACAAGTTAATGCAAGAATCATCTCCACAAAGCTCAGCATACAAACCTTTCAACCAAATAGACTCTTTGCAAGTTTCATTAATTGCTATATATTCTGCTTCGGTCGTAGATTGGGCAACAACAGATTGTAACGTTGCCTTCCAACTCACAGCACATCCACCAACAAGTGAACACATAACCTCGTGAGGGATCTTCTCTTATCCAAATCGGCAAGCAAAATCTGAATCCACATAGCCTACGAGTCCCTCACCGGTCTTGCCAAACTTCAAGCAAGCTTTGGATGTGCCACGAAGGTACCTGAAAATCCACTGAACAACTTTCCAATGTTCTTTACCAGGATCAGCCAGGTATCGACTAACCAAACTCATAGCATATGATAAATCAGGACGAGAACAAACCATGGCATACATCAAGGAACCAACAGCACTTGAATATGGAACTCGAGACATGTACTCAATATCTTCATCAGTACTAAGACATTGCAATGCTGACAATTTGAAGTGAGAAGCAATTGGTGTACTAATAGACTTTGCATCATGCATATTAAAACGATGAAGAACTTTCTGAATGTAATTTTGCTGACTAAGAAATAACACACTAGATTTTACGTCCGTTGTAATTTCCATACCTAGTATTTTCTTAGCAGCACCAAGATTCTTCATCTCAAACTCACTACTTAACTGTGACTTTAAAGTAGTGATCTCTTTCTTGCTCTTGGCAGCAATCAACATATCATCAACATATAACAGCAAGTATATTGGTGATCCATTAACAAACTTGATATAAACACAACTATCATACTTAGATCTCTTAAACTCATGTGCAAGCATAAACGAATCAAACCTTTTGTACAACTGTCTTGGAGACTGTTTCAGACCATAAAGGGACCTCTTCAATTTGCAAACAAGATCCTCCTTACCAGGCACAACAAAACCTTCAGGTTGGTCCATGTATATCTCCTCCTCAAGCTCTCCATGCAGAAAAACAGTCTTCACATCTAACTGCTCAAGCTCAAGATCATGCATAGCCACAATACCAAAGAATGCACGAATGGAACTATGCTTCACAACCGGAGAGAATACATCATTATAGTCAATACCTGGAATTTGGCTGAAACCTTTTTCTACTAACCTTTCCTTAAACCTTGGAGGCTCATTAGGAGACAAACCTTTCTTTCTTTTAAATATCCACTTACAGCGGACAGCCTTCTTTTGTTTAGGCAAGGGCACAACATCCCATGTGCCATTCTTGTCAAGCGATTGCATCTCCTCTTGCATAGCAGAAATCCACTTCACGCGGTCAATGGATGCAACGGCCTCGATATATGTAGCAGGTTCGAGTATCATGCTCCACCTGTTCAGCACAACTCAAAGCATGATGAACAAGATTACATTCTTCAATTAAACGAGGACGTGGACCTTTGTTACGCCTCGGTCTATCGAGCAGCAATGGAACTATTTGTTTGCTGCAAAACAGGTGGTGAGTGCTCGAACAACAGTGTTATCATTTTCAGCAACATCATTTTCTTTCTCCTCCGCGTGCTCCACCTGCACGCTAATCCTATGTTGTTCATCATCAGAATTATCAGAAAAATCAACAGCATCAGTAACATCTGTAGATGAACTCTTATAAAACATGACAGCCTCATTAAAGACTACATTCCTGCTATGCAACACTTTCTTAGTTTCAGGATTCCATAACTTGTATGCCTTAACTCCCGAATCATAACCAAGAAACACACACTTAACAGCCCTAGGCTCTAGCTTTCCATTATCAACATGAGCATAAGCAGTGCAACCGAAAACTCTCAACTGTGAATAATCAGCAGGTGAACCAGACCATACCTCAATAGGAGTTTTCTTATCAAGTGGAATACAAGGTGACATGTTTATCAAGTAACAAGCAATGGAGGCCGCTTCAGCCCGTAAACGTCTATGCATACCAGCATTGGACAACATGCAGCGAGCCTTGGAGATGATGGTTCTGTTCATCCTCTCCGCCACACCATTCTGCTGAGGAGTATATGGGATGGTGTGGTGCCTAACAATGCCTTCGTCGCTGCAATAATCATTGAAAACAGTAGAACAAAACTCCATGCCATTGTCAGTACGAAGAAATTTAACAAATTACTTGAGTGCTACCTTTAAAAATTCTATTCTTTGTCTTTGCAATAAATAGCTCATGGGAAAATAGCCTTAAAAACTATTGTGGTGAAGAATATGTAGCTTATGTATCTTATTTCTTATAAGTTGCTTGTTGAGCGGTAACCATGTTTCTGGGGACGCCACCAACTATTACACATTTTTTGATTATCATGTGAGTTGCTATGCATGTTCGTCTTGTCTGAAGTAAGGGTGATTTATCATGATAAATGGTTTGAGTATGCATATTGTTAGAGAAGAGCATTAGGCCGCTAACTAAAGCCATGAATCATGGTGGAAGTTTCAGTTTGGACATCAATCCTCAATCTCTTATGAGAATATTATCTGTTGTTGAATGCTTATGCATTAAAGAGGAGTCCATTACCTGTTGTCTATGTTGTCCCGGTATGGATGTCTAAGTTGAGATCTATCAAAAACGAGAAATCAAATGTGATCTATCTCCTTGGGCCTTTGTACAGGCGACATAGAGGTACCCCTTTGTGACACTTGGTTGAAACATATGTTATGCAATGATAATCCATGTAAATCCAAGCTAATTAGGACAAGGTGCGAGCACTATTGGTAATTATGCATGAGGCTTGCAACTTATAGGATGTCTTATACATAATACAAATGATT
Organism: Lolium rigidum; assembly: GCF_022539505.1. Classification (NCBI taxonomy): domain Eukaryota; kingdom Viridiplantae; phylum Streptophyta; class Magnoliopsida; order Poales; family Poaceae; genus Lolium; species Lolium rigidum. The sequence goes on along the minus strand of NC_061510.1, from coordinate 312,245,031 downwards.
TATTACTACCGTTGACAAAATTGTTTCTATGTTTTCAAAATGAAAAGCTCTAGCACAAAAATAGTAATCCATGCTTCCCTCTGCGAAGGGCCATTCTTTTACTTTATGTTAAGTCAGTTTACCTATTTCTTTCTATCTTAGAAGCAAACACTTGTGTCAACTGTGTGCATTGATTCCTACATACTTGCTTATTTGCATTCATCATATTACTTTGTGTTGACAATTATCCATGAGATAAACATGTTGAAGTTGAAAGCAACTGCTGAAACTTATATCTTCCTTTGTGTTGCTTCAAAGCTTTCTACTAAGAATCTATTGCTTTATGAGTTAACTCTCATGCAAGTCTTATTGATGCTTGTCTTGAAAGTACTATTCATGAAAAGTTTTTGCTATATGATTCAGTTGTTTATTCATTGTCTTTACCATTGCTTAAATCACTGCATTCATCTCATATGCTTTACAATAGTATTGATCAAGATTATGATAGCATGTCACTTCAGAAATTATCCTTGTTATCGTTTACCTACTCGAGGGCGAGTAGGAACTAAGCTTGGGGATGCTTGATACGTCTCAAACGTATCTATAATTTCTTATGTTCCATACTACTTTTATGATGATACTCACATGTTTTATACACACTTTATGTCATTATTATGCATTTTCCGGCACTAACCTATTGACGAGATGCCGAAGAGCCAGTTGTTGTTTTCTGCAGTTTTTGGTTTCAGAAATCCTACAAAAGAAATATTCTCGGAATTGGACGAAATCAACGCCCATGGTCTTATTTTTCCAAGGAGCTTCCAGAAGACCGAAAGGGATACGAAGTGGGGCGACGAGGCGCCGCCACCATAGGGCCGCGCGGCCAGAGGGGGGCCCGCGCCGCCCTATGGTGTGGGCCCCTCGTCAGCCCTCCGACTCTGCCCTTCCGCCTACTTATAGCCTTCGTCGCGAAAACCCCTCTACCGAGAGCCACGATACGGAAAACCTTCCAGAGACGCCGCCGCCACCAATCCCATCTCGGGGGATTCAGGAGATCGCCTCCGGCACCCTGCCGGAGAGGGGAATCATCTCCCGAAGGACTCTTCATCACCATGATCGCCTCCGGATTTGATGTGTGAGTAGTTCACCCCTGGACTATGGGTCCATAGCAGTAGCTAGATGGTTGTCTTCTCCTCATTGTGCTATCATGTTAGATCTTGTGAGCTGCCTATCATGATCAAGATCATCTATTTGTAATGCTACATGTTGTGTTTGTTGGGATCCGATGAATATGGAATACTATGTCAAGTTTATTATCGATCTATCATATATGTGTTATTTATGTTCTTGCATGCTCTCCGTTGCTAGTAGAGGCTCTGGCCAAGTTGATACTTGTAAGTCCAAGAGGGAGTATTTATGCTCGATAGTGGATTCATGCCTCCATTGAATCTGGGACAGTGATGAGAAAGTTCTAAGGTTGTGGATGTGTTGTTGCCACTAGGGATAAAACATCAATGCTTTGTCTAAGGATATTTGTGTTGATTACATTACGCACCATACTTAATGCAATTGTCTCGTTGTTTGCAACTTAATACTGGAAGGGGTTCGGACGATAACTCGAAGGTGGACTTTTTAGGCATAGATGCATGCTTGGATAGCGGTCTATGTACTTTGTCGTAATGCCCTGATTAAATCTCATAGTAGTCATCGTGATATGTATGTGCATTGTTATGCCCTCTCTATTTGTCAATTGCTCAACTGTAATTCGTTCACCCAACATGCTATTTATCTTATCGGAGAGACACCACTAGTGAACTGTGGACCCCGGTCCATTCTTTTACATCTGAAATACAATCTACTGCAATACTTGTTCTTTACTGTTCTTCGCAAACAAACATCATCTTCCACACTATACATTTAATCCTTTGTTTACAGCAAGCCGGTGAGATTGACAACCTCACTTTTACGTTGGGGCAAAGTACTTTGATTGTGTTGTGCAGGTTCCACGTTGGCGCCGGAATCCCTGGTGTTGCGCCGCACTACACTCCGCCACCAACAACCTTCACGTGTTCCTTGACTCCTACTGGTTCGATAACCTTGGTTTCTTACTGAGGGAAAACTTGCTGCTGTACGCATCACACCTTCCTCTTGGGGTTCCCAACGGACGTGTGCTTCACGCGTATCATGCTCCACAACGCTCGCCGCCCACCCACCTCACGCCACCACGGCCTTGAAGGCACCATCGCCGTCTCACCATGACAAATGAACCGGGGTCATCACGAACAAGACGGGCCATCCGGGAGCGAGAGGTAGCACGTCAGCAGCCACATCGGAGGGAACCGCCACCTACGAACACCGACCGGACACATCGACTAGATCACAATGGGCCCACCTGGCCCGGCCGAGCCCGAGCAGGCTCGTGAAGTTCCGATCTCCGCACTGCAGCATACGCGACGCCGGTATCGCCACCCCTCCCTCTGGCCGCCCCTCCGTCCGCCACGAGGAGCACCGCTGGGCAGGGAGCCGGCCCGCCCGGACCTAGATGGAGCCCAAAGGGCCCAGATCTGGGCCAGGCAGGCGCCGCCCCGAGCCACCGCGTCGTCCCGCGGCCAAGGAGCCACGCCTCCGCCACGTTGCCACCCGCCGCCGCGCCGCCTAGGAGGAAGCGCCGCCGCCGGAACCCCGCCGACCTGGGAGCACTGCCGCCTGCCTGCCAGGCCCGCCTGGAGAGGAATCGCGCCGGGTAAAGAAAGGGCCACCGCCGCCGGCACCGCCCGGGCTTTGCCCGGCGGCGGCGACGGGGAGGACGGGGGAACGGGGTGGAGGAAGGCTAGGGTTTGGCGTCCTAGAGTCGCCCGCGGGGGAGCGACTCGAGGACGAAGCGGTCGCCCGCGGGGTTTGGCGTCCTAGAGTCGCCCGCGTTAAAAATTTAACTGAGGTCAGCCGATGTACCAATCATCTCACCACCTCTAGCCATTTAATATAATAGAGATTCAGAAATATCTAAACACAAAAGAGCTAGTACAAATTAGTACTTCATTTTTTTTTGGATCGGATGGAGCAGAACTTTTAGAAATTTTTGATAAGGGCATTTGCGGTGGCCCGATGTAAATGGATGCAAATTGACCCTTGCGTTTTTTTTTTTGACATGGAACTCTATATTCCATTAAACTGTAGGCATAGCAAACTCGCTAGCCACCAAGCCCATTACATCACTGGGAACAGAATCTGGCCAGAGATGGCCTTCACCATAAACACCCGAAACTCCTAACGCCGCTATCGCATGCGCCACCTTATTACAATCACGTTTAGAAAAAACAAAGGAGCTAGCAACAAAGTTTAGTCTAGCTAGCATTCTTGCATCACGCACCAACACACCTATTGGCGATCTATCATAATCGGCTTTGTTCAAAGCATCCACCAGCACCTTGCAATCTGACTCCACAATGACCCGGGTCATTCCCCAGCTCGATGCCGCTTCCAGCGCCTGGATACATGCCACCACTTCAGTATGGACAGCACTCTGAGGGAACTCGATTCTGCCAGCTCCAGCTCCAACCACTCTACCCAAATTATCTCTGATGACGAAACCCCATCCCCCTCGTTTTGGGTTTTCCGAGAAAGCTCCATCGACATTGATTTTTAAAAGGTCAAGATCTGCCGGCGGAGACCATCTTCCTTCTACATCGGGCAGCCTGGCTTTTGCTCCCTTTTGTGCATAGAATTCAACGAATTCCATCGCCCATCGTCTCACCTGGAAGACAACTTCGTCCACCGTCTTCTCTCCATCCTTGGCATTCTTCTTGTTTCTCGCCGTCCACCATTGCCAAAGCAGCGCAATAACCCGCAGTCTCCTCTCCACCTCCATACCAAAGATGGTCATCATCATATCCTGTACATTAGGGCATTGGCATAACTGCAGCCTCACCTCCTCCAGCTCAAGTTGCCGCCAAACTTTCTTCACCTGGGTGCAGTGTAGGAAGATGTGGCCCCCATCCTCGTCTAACCTGCTACACATGGGGCATCTGGTGTCCACCTCCATCCCTCTCCGTTTAAAGTTTAGTTTCCAAGGAAGATTGTTGTGTGCCAGCCTCCAAAGAAAGTGTTTCGTCTTTGGAGCACACTCCTGCTTCCATAGAAGCTTCCAATTGAACTCCTTCTCCCCCTTCACAGTGCCCGATCCCCCTGATCCATCCACCGGCTGGCTTTTCTGTGCTGCAAGCATCTTGTACGCCGATCGGACGGAGAAGACCCCATCTGAATTCATGAACCAGGCTGGGAAATCTTCAAAGTCACTCCGAAGGGGCGTGCATAGAATAACAACCACATCCTCCTCACGGAATATGTCAGCAATCAATGGTATATCCCATTGTCCGGTGACAGGGTTTATCAGCTCGGAAACTGTTGTGAGAATGTTGTTTCCTCTCGGGGTAATGGGTCTTCTCGATCCCTCCCTATTTAACCACTGATCATGCCATATATTTATCTCTGTACCATCTCCCACTCTCCATATCATGCCCATTTTAATTACCTCGATTCCCTTCATGATGCTGCGCCATGTATAGGACATGTTCCGTACCCTTGCAGCCTCTAGCACTGAGCTATTTGGGAAGTACTTTGCCTGTAATACTCTGGCACAAAGTGACTGTGGGTCCGTCAGTAGCCTCCACGCCTGTCGAGCCAACATTGCGAGGTTGAACAAGTGCAAGTCCCTAAAGCCCAGGCCCCCATCCTTCTTTGGCTGCGCCATTTTCTTCCAACTAATCCAGTGTATCTTTCTCTCATCCTTCTGTTGTGACCACCAGAAGCGGTTCACCATTGCACTCATCTCATCACATAGACTTTTGGTAATATCGAAGCACGACATGGCGAATGTGGGAATGGCCTGTGCACACGCCTTGATCAGCACGTCCTTCGCTGCCCTTGACATCAGCCGTTCATCCCATCCTTGAATCTTCCCCCACATTTTACCTTTCAGATATGCAAAAGCTCCCTTCTTTGATCTGCCGACATACACTGGTAGACCCAAGTATTTCTCGTTCCTCGCCTCCGTATCAATCTGCAAAGCCTCCATAACCTTCCTTTTCTCCCTTCTTGGTGTGTTAGGACTGAACATTGCTGCCGACTTAGAAAAGTTGACAGTCTGCCCCGAGCAATCTTCATACAGAGCTAATATATTCCGCAAATGGGTTGAATTCTCTTCAGCCACTTTCAAAAGAATCAACGAGTCATCCGCGAACAGAAGGTGATTAAAACTCGGGGCATTTGCACACACCCTCACACCCTCCAATCTTCCATCCACTTCCGCCTTATTTAGGAGGCAAGAAAACGCCTCACCACATATTAGGAACAGATACGGGGACAACGGATCCCCCTGTCGTAGACCTCTCTGTGGCACCACTGTATCGGAGTAAGAGTTGTTCACCTTGATTCTGTAACTAACTGATGACACACAGCTCATAATTCTCTGTATCCAAACTTCATTAAAACCCATCCTCCGCATCATATCCTCCAGAAAGTGCCACTCCACCCGATCATATGCTTTGCTCATATCTAATTTAATAGCCGCAAAACCCTGTGCTCCAGTTCTCTTGTTCTGCATAAAATGTGTGCACTCATAAGCCAACAGGATGTTGTCAGTAATGAGTCTACCCGGCACAAAGGCGCTCTGGTTTGGTGCAATGATTTCTGGGAGGAGCATCTTGAGTCTATTAGCTAGCACTTTGGAGATCAATTTGTACACCACGTTACATAGGCTAATGGGCCGAAGATCCTTCATGCTCATAGGATTTGGAACCTTCGGGATCAGCACCACACACGTCTCATTCCACCCCTCAGGTAAGATGCCATCATTCAAAAAGTGCAGCACTTCCATAGTGATCTCCTTACCGACTATGTCCCAATATTTCTTGTAAAACAGGGCCGGCATGCCATCTAACCCCGGGGCCTTTAGGTCCCCTATACTCTCCAGAGCATTCCTGACTTCCTCCTCCGTATACACCGCCATAAGGGTTTCATTCATCGCCGGTGTCACACATGGATCAATGTGATCCAATAGCTCTGCCGTTCTAGTACCTGCAGTAGAGGAAAAAAGGTTGATGAAATAGTTAGTAGCCACCTCCTTCATTTCCTCCTCTTCTTCCACCACAACTCCATCCTCCCTTCTTAGCGCCTTAATCCTATTTTTCCTCTTCCTTCCATTCGCCACAGAGTGAAAGAACTTGGTGTTTCTGTCACCTTCCTTCATCCATGTCACATGTGCTCTTTGTTTCCAGTATATCTCCCTCTGGTCCTCCAACCTGCTAAGTTTAAAACGAAGAAGCTCTTCCTTCCGCACTTGTCTGGTAGAGATAGGCTCCTTCCTCCACTTCTCTAGCTCCTTCTTTAGGTGTGATATTCTTTTATCCAAATCTCCCAGCACTTCCCTACTCCAATGTACTAGATCGCCCAAGACCGCCTGCAACCCCCCCTTCACCGATTTCCCCTCCAAACCCACCGCATGCTCCCAATTCTGCTTGATCCTCTCCACACACTCCTCTTCCTCCACCCATCTCGCTTCAAACCGGGGTATGACCGTCCCTCCTTTCTCCCTTCTACCGCGAGCACCTCCCGCCAGATCGATAATAATCGGCCTATGATCTGAATGTCTTGGTTCAGCATTGGTGACTGTGTATAGGGGAAACCGATTCCGCCAAGCTGGGCACGCTACCGCACGATCGAGCCTTTCGCGGATGTAGTTTGCTTCATCATGACTGTTGTTTCTCCAGGTGAATGCATCTCCCTTGAATCCTAGATCAGACAGCTCGCGCGTTATTCGCTACATAAAAGTTGGGTATGCCACCAGCCTAGCTGCACGATGCAAACTAACCGAGTTATTCGCCGAGTCTGCACCTGTTTCTCTTGGGCCCGTATAGCAGCGACCTTCCTCGCTTTCTGCGCGCAAGTGCAGGCGGCGTCACACCGGCAGTATGCACCGCGTTAATGGTACTGGCTCTCCTTCCGTGCGCTAGTGCTGGCGAAGGCGGCGCCCCAGAAATTCAAGACGAGGGCTCGCTTGTGTCCTTTTTAAAGTGACAAGGCCCTGGCCATTTCCCCCGCATCTAGTGCCCACGCCATTGCCAATTCTACCCAAAGCTTCCTCCGGATCTCAATCACACCGAACACATGTGCAAGGGGTGGTCGTTCCGCAGGCCGAAACACGACCATGAGGCCGGCTCGTCTTGTGGCGGAAAGAAGAAGGAGCGTGTCAATCGACGTGTTAGCTGTTCGAGGAGAACATGACGACGCCATGCGGGGTGTGAGCCTGTCCTTCGGTTGGCTTCTCAAATCCCGTCGCGTGTCGGTGCCTCCGGTGCCGTGCCAGGGCCACGAGCGTCATGGCAAGGTGTGGCACCGCCAGTTCCACTCCGACAACTGGCACGTTCAGAGCTTGGGAGTTTGACCCGCGTCGCTGAGCGGGTTATCTCGGCGACATGGACTTCTTCAACCACGAGCTTGGAGTCGGCCTGACCGACGAGGAGGAGGACGGAGACCAGGAAGACACCCTCTTCGTCAACGGCGCTGCTCCAGACGTGGCGGTGAACCCGGAGATCCAGCCATCAGACCTCACGGAGGACGATGCCTTCAAGCTGGCAGCCACCCGGAGGAGCACGGTCAAGGAACAACCTCGTCGTCCAGCTGCGTGAGTCCGCCCTGGCTCTGGTGCGCATGTGCCTCCTCCGGTCATGCCAACACGCGAGCTCCATTGCCTCTGCACGCGTGTACACCGCCACCTCCTCCTCCCGTGCCAATGACTCCGCCGCCGACCCAACATGGCACTCTCTACCGGCCATATCCGTGGTCGTCATCAAGGACGACGACCGTCGAGGCGTGCGAGCAGGATAGGGTTTCATTTGTAGTCCTTTTTATTTGGCACTATGTAAATTACTTTCTGTTAAAGAAATGTCAACAAGTTATTTTGCGTCGGGCCGCTAGAGCCACCCGGTTTCGACACAAACGGTCAATCCGTGCCATAGCAACCAATTTGATGTCCACGATCGAACCCAAACACACGACACTTTTGGTATCCGTTTTGCCTCGGACCAAAGTAATGCAAAATAGTTAAGGGAAATGTTTGTATATTTAATCCTACAAATCAAACAACTGTAGAGAAAAAGCTATACATATTAAACTACTATTTCAAAATAATGTGAATCTTGATCAAAGACTATACATCAAACCCAGTATCGCAAAAACCTAGTAGTATTTTTGATACCCCTTCGCTCGTGAGAGTCCTCAGGAGATTAGGGTTCCTCTGCCTCTTCTCGGCGGCGCCTCCGATCTGGCCTTCTTTGTTGCCTTCGGGCCATGGAGGTATGGCGGATTGCGGCTCTCGTTGACGGGAGGGCTTTGTTTTCCAGTTTTGAGGGCTTCGTTTTCCGTCTTTAGGGGCTTTTGTTTGTAGGGGCGGCGCTCGGGTGGTGATGGTGGCTCGGGTGGTGATGGTGGCGCCTCGTGCAATAATATTTCCTCGGCTTCAACCCCATTTCGATGGCGACGACGAGAAGCTTGTGGGTATGGTGTGGTCTTCGAGGATTTTGTCTAGCTATGGGGATCTTCTGATCGTCAAGGAGCTTCATCGGCAATTCATTCTACTTCTTTGTCTCTGGAACGGATGTGGTCTTTTCGACCCGTTCGGCGACTTTCCGTCTGCAACCAACAATGTCAGACCAACTCAGGAAGAAGCGGCAGCACACCGTCGATATGGTCTAGAGGTTGAAGATGAAGGGCTTCTCAGGGATCTCGTTGTAATTTTCGTTTTTCTTGATGCTGGTGTCGTATTCGGAACAAAAAAAATCAAACCCAGTATCACTTTTGCATGAGCATTATTAGTGGAAGAAAAAAAGACTGGGAATCGT
>NC_061510.1:312188498-312236055 GCF_022539505.1 Lolium rigidum | reverse complement strand
GTAGGCTTTTGGGGAAATTTTGGATGGGTTGGTCGGACCCCATTCAGGTCCTCCACACCCTCATATATATATATAGCTGAACTAGGTACATGTTAACTAGTACAGTGGAATACTCTAGAATCTGGTAGGACACTAGCCTAGACTACAACATTCACTGGAATGTTCCAGGCACTCCTAGGACAGCACTAATATGCTATTACTCTTTGGAATATTCTGGGCTCTCCTAGGTCAGTCTCCAACACTCCCCCTCAAGATGGATGATAGATATCTATCATTCCCATCTTGTTACAAGCTAAACTACACTCTTTATTTCCTAATCCTTTAGTTAAACAGTCTGCAATTTGTTCGCTAGAGGTTACATGACTTATCTTAATTATACCGTCATCCAACTTCTCCTTTATGAAGAAGCGATCAATCTCCACATGCTTGGTTCTATCATGTTGAACAGGATTGTTTGCGATGTTGATTGCCGACTTGTTGTCACACCACAAATTTAAAGGGCCTTTCCTCAACAGTTTCAGTTCCGAAAGAAGATTCCTCACCCATAACATCTCACTCAAACCTTGCGACATAGCTCCGTATTCAGCCTTCAGCTGTTGACTTTGAAACCACCGGCTGCTTCTTACTTCGCCATGACACTAAATTTCCCCGACAAACACACAATAACCAGATGTTGATCTCCTATCATCCAAGCAACTTGCCCGACCAGCATCACAATACCCATCCACATTTAGATGACCATTCCTTTTGAACCATAGTTCCTTTCCTGGACTACCTTTCAAGTACCGGAGGATTTGGTTGACCGCATCTAAGTGTCCGCTTCTAGGATCATGCATGTATCTGCTCACTACACTCACATCATATGGAATATCAGGTCTCGTGTGACATAGATAGATGAGCCTTCCAACAAGCTTCTGGTACTTCTCTTTGTTCACTGGTTCCCAGCATTCGGCGCATAATTTGTGGTTTTGATCAATAGGTGTTGATGCAACCCGACACCCAAGCATGCTCGTGTCACTAAGCAAGTCCAATACATACTTTCGCTGGAGAGAACAATCCCTTTGGGGGATCTAGCAATTTCTATGCCAAGAAAGTACTTGAGTTGGCCAAGATCCTTTACCTCAAATTCCTTGCGTAGGTCTGTCTTTCAATCGTGATATCTCCACCTCATCATCTCCGGTGATTATGATATCATCAACATATACGGCAAGGATTGTAATCTTGCTATTTGAGTGCCGATAGAATACCGTATGATCCCCATTACACTCGCTTATATCTCATAGCACATATAACTCGTCTAAATCTATCAAACCATGCCCGTGGCAGATTGCTTAAGGCCGTATAGAGATTTTCTCAACCTGCATACCTTTCCGGATGTTCTAGGAGTGGAGAAACCAGGTGGGATATCCATGTATACTTCCTCCTTTAAATCTCCATGCAAGAATGCATTCTTGACATCCAACTGATGCAAAGGCCACCCGAAGTTAGTTGCACATGAGATTAGGATCCTTACCGTGTTCATCTTTGCCACCGGCGCAAAAGTCTCATCATAGTCAATCCCATATGTCTGACTATGTCCTCTCGCAACTAGTCTTGCCTTGTACCTTTCAATTTTCCCTTCTGGATTTTGTTTCACGGTGTAGATCCATTTACACCCAACAACTCTCTTTCTCGCTGGAAGATGTACAAGTTCCCAAGTTTTATTCCTTTCGAGAGCATTTAACTCCTCTATCATGGCCTCACGCCACTTGGGGTCTTGCTTTGCTACTTTCCGATCTCTTGGGATCACCACAGATTGCAATGATGCGATGAAGGCCCCGTAGTTCGTAGATAGAGATGCATATGATACATAATTAGCAATGTCATGCTCCTCCCGGTACCAATTTGGAGGTTTTCTAGCTGCAGCTCGGGTTCCTTTTCTTAAGGCAATGGGCAAGTCCATTGAATCCCTCGTAATAGATGGTCCTGCGTCATCGGACAATTCATCGGTTTCAACACTCGTTGGAGCATGTTGCTCCCCCTGCAACCTGTGTGTCACTTGTCGTGGGAGCCTGTTGTTGCACATGTTGCTCCCCCCGCACCTGTGTGTCACTTGTCGTGGGAACCTGTTGTTGTTGCTGCTCATGCTGCGATTTTCTCCGTGTATACACTTTCAAGTTCTCTTCCTCGTTTGGCTTTCTCCATCTCTCCTCACTTGTAGCTTGTCTCCTTGTAGACACCCTTAGATTTTCTTCCTCATTTGGCTTTGTCCATCTCTCTTCACTCGTAGGAGATGGAATTGAACCAACAACAACTCTGGATGGTTCATGTTCCTTTGTCCTCAAAAGTTCACTCTCCCCCTCTCGACTAGCTTCAATTGTGCTAGGAGAGTCAAAGTCAAACAACGAGCTGAGGTCCGTCTTCTCTCCATAGAACGGCTCAGACTCTCTAAATGTCATATCCATGCTAACAAATGTTCTCCGCTCACTAGGGCTCCAACACTTGTAGCCCTTTTGTCCAGATGGGTATCCAATGAAGATGCACTTCACAGGCACGAGGATCCAATTTTCCCACCGAAGGTCTATGGTCTCTAACAAAGCAAGTACACCCAAACACCTTTGGCGGAACGATGAACTCATTTTGGCCATAGATCATTTCATATGGAGTCTTCATCCCAAGCACTCTTGAGGGCATCCGGTTGATGAGATAAGTAGCGGTCATAACCGCTTCACTCCACAAGAATTTGGGCACATTCATGGTAAACATAAGTGATCGAGCCACCTCCAGCAGATGACGATTCTTCCTTTCAGCCATCGCATTCTGTGGAGAAGTATCAAGACATGAAGTTTGATGAAGTATTCCTTTTTGGGAAAGAAAATTGCCAAATTCATTGTTCACATACTCCGTCCCATTATCTGTCTTGATAATTTGAATACTAGCGTTGAAGCGATTTTGGACATATGCATAGAAGTCCTTGAAGCATGTAAGCACCTCACTTTTATGTTTCAGAAGATATATCCAAGTCATTCGGGAGTAGCAATCAATGAAGGTGACAAAATACTTCATCCCGCTAACAGAGACCACCCGGGAAGTCCATACATCGAGTGAATCAGGTACAAAGGGCAACGTGCTCCGCAGATCCACGACTCACATATGATGTCCTGGTGTGTTTTTCAAACTCACATGCATCACACACAAGTTTTTCTTTGTCCACCTTCTTCATTTCTTCGGGGAATATCTTACTCATAGTATCAAAGGACATATGGCCCAATCGACAATGTTGGAGTATCAACCTTGCCTCATCATCATTGGTAACAACTGTGAGAGCAGTGCACAACGCTTCATCGGTTTCCCTTCTATCCAAGTACCACAATCCCTTATGTCTCACACCTATCCCAAGCCTCCTTCCAGTCTTCCTCTCTTCAATTGTACAATTATATCGATCGGCAATTATTCGACAATCAATATCATCAACCAAAGAGCTCATAGACACCAAACTCACCGGAAACGATGGAGCATATAATACCGAAGACAATGTAATGGACGGAGTGCATTTCACTGTGCCGACCCCTTTCACAGGTTGATAAGTTCCATCGGCTGTTTGGATTGTCTCTTTATGCATGGGTGGATGTGGAGTATATGATGCAAACTCACTCCACTTACCCGTGACATGTGCTCCCGAATCCAGAATCCAATTTGAACAAGTTCCATTTAATGCAGGAGCCTGACTTGAGATTGCTTCTTCTGTTTGTGCAAGATTCACACAATTTCCTAGGACAGTTGTTTTTCCACTTTGTTTTGGAATTTCTGCACTCTCCCTTGATTGTCTCAACTTCTCAATCTCCTTGAGCAATTGAGTCATTTTCTCAAGTAGCTTCTCAATTGTTTGATTCTCCCCCATTGATCAATATTGCTGAAAATCACCAACAAACCAGCTTATGTGCTTCTTCTCTTCTCTGCTATATTTGACCTACTCTTGCGGATCTCTCGACCCCTCCGGATCTTTCTTCCCGGCTGCACACGCAGCTTAGGTCTCTCCTCCGTCCTCTACTCGCACACGCGAAATCAGCACCTTTGCTTCTCCCTCTTCACTCGCAAGCCACAAGCAGCTGCACCTCACCCAGCTGCTCCCTTCACCACCACACCGAACTTTGCAAGATTCACCACCACTCCGAACGCTGCGGACGGTTGGCTCCGCACCTCTGCAGCAGCTCACATCAACACTTCTACCCGGGCAGCACTCCACTCCTCTGCCCGTCTGTTGTATTTCCCCTGGATTTTGCGGAACTCCACCTCACTCCACCGAATCACCACAGGCAGCCCGTAGCACACACCATCACTGCCTCTAGCTCTAATACCATGTAGGCTTTTGGGGAAATTTTGGATGGGTTGGTCAGACCCCATTCAGGTCCTCCACACCCTCATATATATATATAGCTGAACTAGGTACATGTTAACTAGTACAGTGGAATACTCTAGAATCTGGTAGGACACTAGCCTAGACTACAACATTCACTGGAATGTTCCAGGCACTCCTAGGACAGCACTAATATACTATTACTCCTTGGAATATTCTGGGCTCTCCTAGGTCAGTCTCCAACAAGCACTATGGAATTGGACTTCTTTCTTACCGTCGGGGTTTTGCATTGGCTTCAGAAATGTTGCCCACTTCATATAGATGCCATCTGCAAGGTAGTAGCTCGTGGTGTACTTGTGGCCGTTTACTTCAAACTCCACCGTTGGTGACTCACCATTTGCTAGCTTGGCAAAGAGAGGTGAAAGTTCAAGAACATTGATGTCATTGCAAGAACCGGGCATCCCAAAGAATGCATGCCAAATCCAAGTGTCCTGTTCTGATCGGCCACAGCCTCAAGAATGATGGTGGAATCCTTCTTGTGTCCTCTAAACTGTCCATGCCATGCTGCGGTACAGTTCTTTCACCTCCAATGTATACAATCAATGGAGGCGAGCAATCCTGGAAACCCACGGGCTGTGTTCTGCTCCAACAACCAAGCCGTGTCTTGAGCATTGGGTGCTCTCACCCATTGCCAAGCGGTCACCGACAAGATTTGCAGGAATTCGATATGCCATGATGCGCAATGCCTCGGTTACCTTTTGGTAGGTGCTATGTCGAAGTACTCCGGCATAACTCCTCTGCTAGAAGAAGTGGTCATGGAGCTTCAAACATTCTGCAATGTGCTTGAACAAATCAATAGACATCCGGAACTGGCGGAGGAAGTATCTCTCGGGATACACCGGATGGTCAACAAAATAGTTGAGCATGAGCTTGGTGTCCTCATCGATTCTCTACCTTCGAATGTACTCATGGCCCAAACGGAACCACGGTGGTTCGGCCTCTTGTTCTTGTGCATCAACATCATAGCAATGTCCTCTTCGTCCATATCAAGCTCCTCATCGGACTCCGAATACTTGAACAAAACCATCTACAATTAAAATCATTTACATTGGTGTCGCAAACTACTTCTGCCTTGCATCAGCAATCAAAGTAGATAAAAAATCGAGTTTCACCTTTTATCAAACACCTTGTTGGTGGCTGCTGGTTGTGGCTGGCGTGGCGGAGCTTGGTCGAGTTGTCAGTGACGGAGGCAGATGTCGGCTTCTCCTAGCTTGGCGGAGAGCGGAGGGGTGCCGTGGTCGACCGACAGGATGGTGGAAGATCCGCCGCCCAAAGCAGCTCGGCGGACAGCGAGCGGGCACGGGTAGGATGGGCGTAAGGGCGGTGAAGCGGCAGAGAGGACCGACGGAAGGGGCGGAGGTGTGGCAGAGCTCATCGGCGTTGATTGAGGTCAGAGCCGTGATTCTTATGGGAGCTGTGGCGGCCATGGTCATCGTACGCGGCGGAGAGGACTGGCGGAAGGGTGGCCAAGCGGTAGAGAGGACTGGCGGGAAGGGGTGGCAGAGAGGACCGTCGGGAAGGGGTGGAGGTGCAGAGGAGCTCGTCGGCGTCGACTGAGTTCATGGTGGTTAATTTGTCACCGGAGGCTGGTCGGGGGTAGGTGGAGGGCGAGCAGGTGATGCAAATTTGTTTTACATCACCCCTGTTGCGATGCAAATATACATCACATGCGCCAAAATTTAGCGCTTCATCAATCTGTTTTGCATCACCTGCTGGAGAGGTTTTTTGGGGCTATTTACATCGCCTCCCCTATTATACATACATCATCTATTGGAGATGCTCCTATGTTGCATGCCTGTGCTTGACCTTAAGACCTTAAGACGATGGGTGCTTCTGAATTGCTGTCTGCTGATTTCTTGTGTATTCTTCAACAGGCACATCACATGCAAATTCCTCTCTCATATGCTGATGCTGTGATTGGGGCTGCTGGTGCCAGTATAAGCTATATCCGTAGGCACAGTGGTGCAGCAGTAACTATTCAAGAGAGCAGAGGTGCACCAGGAGAGATGACTGTGGAGATAATCGGGAGTGCATCCCAAGTTCAAACTGCCCAGCAACTGATCCAGGTATGTTTTCTACTGTATCTTCTAACTGGAGCCATATCCTCTAACTTACACAATGAAAGTGAGAGACCCTAGGAACTGGCTCCTCTACCGTATTCCCTTCTAACCTGTTGCGTGCTTGCATGACTATCCTCCCAAGTTATTCATGATTGATGCACAATGCATTTCATTTTGATATTTCTGCCTTTTTAAATTTCTGATTCAGTTTTAGAGATAATACAACTGGAACACAATACATGTTTGTACTTTTGCATCATAAAGCTCACTGTTGGCCGACTAATTAGTTTCATTGGTAAACCATGCTGTCTATGATATGGGGTAGATGCAACAGTGATTAGTTTGTGTAAGTACATGACTAGGAGAAGCTGATGGAGTTTTAGGGGACCACCGCACTTGGTGAAGTACTATGCTTATTGCTAATTTACCACAAGTTTTGGATGCTGATAAAATTTGAAAAACAAACTGTGGACACTCGATAGAAGTTTTAGACGATGATGTAGAAGAAGAAACCATTTGCAGTGTTTTGTAAGCGCCAATAAGATTGAGAGATTGGGCATAGTGTGTCATCAAAAGACAGAAACTTTGTTAAGTAGCATATCTCTCTTTTCTGCTTGTCATTCCACTGTGAAAATGCGTCTTTTGCTTACGTGTATCAACAAAACATCGTCCTCCATCTGGCCAAATTAAGCCTCGTTGCAAAGAGTAGCTTGATGGAAAGAGCGGTAAAAATGGAGGGGCACACATTCAAATTGTTGCTATTTGTGTGTATGTCTGGAGCCATATTTGGATGGATTAAACATGGTTCACGTCTACCTTTAAGTTGACATATTGCTATGGCCACTGCTTGCAGAATTTCATGGCGGAAGCTGCTCCACAAAGCCGTCCGCCGGCTTCTAACCCTCCTGCTCTGCCAGTTGATCCGAGTTACAGCTCTTACCCGCCACCATATGGGGCAACCTATGGATCAACTCCCACAGGTGCAGGGCCTGCTCCTCACAATGGCGGGAGCTACGGGGGTGGCTCCTACCATCCCAACTATGGATACTAGTAGCAGCAAATGAAGTGAAGGATTTGCTATCTCTATTGTGATTGTTAAGAATTTTATTGCCCAATAATTACATTCATGGATTCCTGCCAGTGTCTGACCTGTACAAAATTAGTCGTGTGTGGTGTGTGGTCAGTCATTGACTTTGGTAGTTTGTTTACCACCGTGCAACATGTGGTCTAGCTGAGCTTAATCATTGCATACTCTATACTCCTTCCTCGTTCAATACAGGCATACATGTATGTGAATGTTGATGCTTAGTTATCTCTCAGGATGCAAATGGACACGGACGTCCGTGGAGTCTGCTTGTCCATGTCCGTCAAAATAGCTAAACGACCTCACGGACGGGCCGTGTATTTTATACGGACTCACGGACAGTGTCCGCAGAGCCTGCCAGGTCCATCTGTCCTGCGAAAAAAAAAATAAGGAAGAACAAAACAGCAGTATCTCCACTTCTCCATCTCCCTCGATAGGACACGGTGGCACGCCGTTCGCCACCGCTGGGCCGGCGCCCCGCTCCTCGCCGCTAGCCTGCGCCCAGTTCGTCGCCGCCCTCTGCCCTCCACACTCCCCCCTCCTCCCAGTGCCTCCCCTCTACCTTAGGTAGGAGCTCATCGTAGGGTC
The DNA here is from genome assembly GCF_022539505.1 of Lolium rigidum. NCBI lineage: Eukaryota > Viridiplantae > Streptophyta > Magnoliopsida > Poales > Poaceae > Lolium > Lolium rigidum. Next base: position 312,227,927 of record NC_061510.1, on the reverse strand, counting down.
TGAGAAGGTCTCCGCCGCCGAGGACCTGACCGCCGGCCACCGCCCGACCCCCGCTCGGCAAGGGAGTGCGGAGGCATCAGCGTCAGTCTAGAGGGCAAGGAGCAGGTCGGATTCCTCCCCTTGTTGCAATCTCGTGCCCTACCTGAAAATATCCCCAATTGATCCAAGAAATGGTAGGCGATGCCCTCTTGTTTTAGTTTCTTACTACTGAAGTTGTTGGGAGACGCAGTAATAATTGTTTGTGAGAGCTGAATAAAATACAGTGCACAAGAGAGTGGTGGGATGAGTTAGAGTGGGATGATGAGGAAGTCAAGGCATTTCAGTTTCGACTACTACGTTATATTCATCCGGAATTTCATATTTTGTCATCTCCTCTATTGTGTGGTAGAGATTTGCACTAAATTCAGAGATTGATGTTTGCCCTCCTCTGATGGGTGCCCACGATCTAAGTACTGATGCTCCTCAGATCACATTATGTAGTTTAGAGATGTCTTATTTTCCCCGTTTGCATATGCTTGTAGAACTGCATGATGTGCAGTTAAGTAGTGTTGTAATTTTCCATAGTCATTGTAGTTGGAATGGTCAAATGCCTCTTCTTAATACGAATGACAATTAAGTTAGTAAGCTAATACGAGTAGCCTGCCTCCACAACGCCAACCAGGTGTAGAGCTGTTACAGTTCTTTGCACCCCAAATTTGATTTGGGCACTGATATGTGGATTGGATGACCGAAAATGCATATCCAGCCTACATCCTCCTGTGTTGTCTACTGATCTTTGGTGATGTTTGATTGAACCACTACAACTAGATTTGAGGTACTAGGGGGACAGCTGTGTTGTTCAGACTCAGTTACTTGGTAAGTTGGACAGGAGTTCTCCAAGATTAGCATCAAACCAATTAATGTTTGTCTTTGTCTCACCTACATAAAACTACCTAACAGGAGTTCCACCAAGCAAGCAAGTGCCACAAAGAAGGCCGCACTCGCTCGCGCTCCTTTGTGCCCTCCTCGTCGCCGCTCTCCTCCCCGGCGTCGAGTAGCTCACTGTCTCCCTTGATCTCACGTGAGTGCTTCCTTTGCAAGTACTACATTTAGTGAGATATTATGAAAACTATTAATTTTGGAGGACCTGTGCATTTACTAGTACTACATTTAGTGAGATTTCTTGGTTGAGGACCTGTGCATGATAAGTCTGTCCAATTGATATTGCTCTCTGCTCATTTACCAAATTATATTTTGTAGCTGATCAAGGATGAATCTGAATGCTCAAGGAAGTTGATGATTACTGTAGCGATTACTCTGTTACTCAGCTATTCAGAACATCATCGACGCTGCAATACAGCCACGGAACAGAACAACTTTCTCTATTTAGCTACTGTCTGTCTAACTTTGAATGGCTGATACTGAATGGTAATTTAGGCACATACTCAATGGCTGACGTGAGTCATATTGAAGAGTGTCATCTGACTTATGTCAAGATCTGAGCCTGTCATTTGGTTGTGCTATTTCTCTCTGAGTACTAGTTTGTATTTGATATGAGTGAAGTGCAACAAAATGGAAATATTGGGAAGAGTTTATTTTATTTTTTATAGTTTGTGCCAACTGAAGTATAATTTATGTGAATCATTTTGTGTATATACAGTGTATGTACTGTAAGCTGTTGATCACTGTAGCTAGCGTGCAGAGCTACGGCTAAGCTAGCTAGTGTATACCTGATCTAGCTAGTGTAGACATGATCTTGATCAAAGAAGCCGCGACAAGCTACTAAAGCTACCCAGTTTGCATCGACGTGTCCGTATTGTCCAGCGGACACCGCAGACAGCCGAAGGTACTTCCACGGACTCCACGGACAGATAAATTTGCTTTCGCGGCTCAGTCAATACACGCAACGGACTCTGTGGATGCGTCCGTCTGCATCCTGAGTTATCTCGGCTGTTCAAATGGTAGAAAGCTCAATTTACTTACTGAGTTGAGTTGAATGTTGGAGGTCTAGTCTATGGCAGAGCGCTAAACGAAATACAAAGTTGAGTCTGGATATAAAGCCATCGAATTCGCTTGCTGAAATTCTGTTAATTATTATGACGGCGTTGATTCCAGGCACAAAGTCGTATGTAGTACACGGTTTGTCATGGCTGGCCCGTCTCCCCGTTTGGCCGGCAGGAAACAGAAGTTATCCTGGACACGTACGGCGCCACGGGGAGAAACAAAGTTTAGAAGCGTGGCCGCAATTTCGGAGTGTCCTACTACTGCTAAGTCAATTTGTCAAGCCTTTTGTTGGGTTTCATTCCTTTCGGCCGTTTCCTAATTCCCGCGTGAGCAAGACTATGGTTGCTTCTTGTCAGGTCATTCATCATCCAGTCACCCATCTGGTGCGTTCCGATCTACCCAAGTGTACATCTATAAGTACACGGGAAATGCATGTGAATTGCCTAGCTAAGCTCGCTTCACCCCATAATCACGAGGTAGCAAGATGGTCAGGCTTAGATGGTGGCAACAGCCATTGTCCCGGTGGCCGTCGTGGCGTCGCCGGCGCCGCAGCTCGTCGCTGCCGGGAGGGCGCTCAGGCCGCGTGATCGGCATCAGGTCATGCGCACGGCGTCGTCGACGGTAGTTTCAGAATCCAAGCAGACCAACCCTGCAGCAGCCACGGCGGGCAAGCCCGGTGCCTCGGGGTGCTCGCACGATCCCAACAACGGTGGCGGCCACTGCCCGCCGCACCACGTCGCCGGCAGCCGTGGACGAAATCGATTGACTGACGGCCAGGCGAGGTCGTCCCACGTGTGGGAAAGTTTTTAAATTTAAACTCAGAGTTAAATACACCGGTAGTCCCAAAAGTTGTTCTCTACGTGCACTTTAGTCCTAACTCTACCACGCCACACCGGGGTATCAGCTGCCTGTCGCTCGAGCCTCCATCCTCAACATCTCCCCCCCCCCCCTCTCTGCGGCAGCGGGTTCCCGCCAAGCGCAACCTTGGGGCAGGAGGGCGGCGGCACTTTCTAGTTCGACGGTGTGGTGGTTTGTGGTAGCATCGGTCGGTCTTCCAATTGGCGGGTGGACAGCTGCGGCGGCACGGCTAGGCTCTCCTGGATCCGTTTGGGGCCCGGAGGATCGTGATGGCGTGCTTGTCGGCTTAGCATATGAGTTGGTTCAGAACCTTGTACCAAGCACATGAATAAAGGCATTTTCAGTGAATTTCCTAAATGTGATCTCCTGCTAAACAACAACAAAAAAATGAAACCGTGTCTAGGAGGAACTAGACGCTTTTTTGATATAGTAGAAGCGGGACTTGGCGTGACACGTGAAATTCGTCCCTGACAGGAATCAAACTCCGGAGGTACCCCAACCACTGGGCTAAGCCCTGCTAAACAACCAATCTGAAGTATATAATAGCTATATCTTGGAGGCAAGGGAGGTGCCAGTTCTATCAATGCTAGATACAATTTTCCTACAAAACCATGCATAAAGTTGACACAAAACAGAAGGAAGCAGACAGGAACAATATATCCCAAAATCCAGAAGATTATTGACAAGTACACTGAGTGGAGTCTTGGAGCAGTTGTCAAGGCATCTGGGAATGAGATTTATCATGTTAGGACAGGTGGGCTTGAGAGACAATACATTGTGGATTTCCCAAGTACATCATGTGATTGTAGGAGATAGACATGACAGCTCTGGTGTTCCATGCCACCATTCTATGTTGCTTGTTGTAGACCTAACATGTATGATGTTGATGAATTGATGAATAGCTGCTACAACATCAACAACACCTACAAGGAAGAATACGCATATAATTAATCCCACTAAGAGGCAGAGTACTGTGGGAGAAGAAGAATTAATGATGCCCAGGTACTACCTCCTCTGTACACAAAAGTGATGGGAAGACCAGGAAAAAACAGGAGAAAAGCACCAGAGGAGAAGGATAAAAATGGTGCCAAATTTGCTACAAGGGGAGGCTTGACCATGCATCGCTCTAGGTGTGGAAAAGTAGATCACAACAAGAAAGGTCACCACAAGAATGTCCAACAGAGCAACTGGAAGAAGAAGAAGCTAGGCAGCAAGAGATGGGTGCAGAGTATGATGATCCTTTAATTATGCAGAACATCATACAACAAACAATTGACCCAACATGTAGTGGAAACCATGATCTTTATAATGGGCCAGGAGGTAAAGAAAATCCCTGCTTTGAATTTGTGTCTAGTTAATTATTGCTATTTTTGCTCGACTATTTCTGGAGCCAACAAAAAAATTCTGCTAATTCCCTGCTTTGAATTGGTGTCTAGTTAATTTTCGCTATTTTTCTTCAGTTAACATTATATTATTCATATGTGTCAGGCGAGAGCTCATATGCATACTAGTAGATCACATGGACCAATTCCAGAAGAAAGCTCTTTTGTTGTAGTAGCTAGAGCTTCACTTCCAGCTGAGAGGGGAAGAGCTACGAGTGTTACTGCTACAACAAGGGGGATAGGAAGAGCATCAACTAGTAGGGGAAGAGCTGATGCTACTGGTCAAGGGCAAGGGAGGAAGAGTATCAACTGGTGCAGAGCAAGGACAAGACAGTGGCAGAGGAAGAAGAAAAAGTAGAGGAAGTGTTGCTGCTACTGATTCAAATGGAGATGCACATGCTGCTGCTACTTGTTCAAATGCCAGATCAAGAAAAAGAGGCAGAGGAACTGCTCAAAGCAGACACTTCCTGATCTGAATGCAAGTGTTGAGGCGGAGGAAGTTCAACTAACAGAGAATGCACATGTTGATCAGAATGCAAGTTACAGACCATATTGTGACTTTGAATGCACAGGTTACATGGACAAATGCATGTTTTCCGTGTAGTTTGTTCCGTCATTTTGGTGCAAGTATCACTGAATTTCAGACTATTTTTTCCATGTCAGTGAATTTGTAACCTTTTTTGTTCTATGTAAGTGATATATACAATTTGGTGCACTGTCAGCGAATTTTAAAGATTATCTACTTCCATGTCACTGAATTTGTATTAATAGAAGTGGAAAGATAATGCAATATTCAGTCACACAGATTGCTACACTCATTTATTCAACGATAACATCGTGGTACATAACACCGCTACATTTGCTAGAACACACAGACACAACACTGCTCAGTGCTCACTGCTAGAACAGATACATCCATTTGACATAGATTGCTACAGACACTATAAACAGACACAAGACTGCTCACTGCTCCTTCTTGGCTTTCCCATTGATGCCCTCCTTGACTCGCATGAGCCATCCTTTCAGAAATGAGGTTATTTATTTCCTTCCAGACCCCTCAAGCAGCAACGGAAAAATTCTCAAAGAAGAGAGGTCCCTGATATGCATGTTTATTTATATTGACAAATAGTATCCAAGCTGCTTGAGGTGAGGAAGCAAAGCTAAGTTGAATGGACAAGTAAAAAAATAGGTGATACGGGAGATCCTTGGGCTGACAAAGTACATGCCAGCTTATTAAGAAATACATTTTCTTTCAAAAACTGTCATCCTCGCTAAAGTAATCTGCTTCTAATAAAATGAACATTGCTAGGACGAGTTCCTATTCTTCACGCCTTGGTGGCGGGGAGGCTCCTGAGGTACTTCTCTACAACATCGAGGCCGCAGAGCTCCTTGACTGCAGCCATCGTTGCCGGCACGTCCATCTGGAATGTCAGCGGCGAGTTTGCAGGTCCCGTGCACACTGAGAACTCCTTCCTGGCTGCTCTGATGGCTTCCCTCATCGCACAGTGCACTGAGGACGCGAGGAGCAGGGGCGGCTCACCAGAAGCTGGAAGCAGAGATTTTGATTTTTATCAGTGTCAGGTCATTCACTGTTGGCGAGCTAAAAGCTGCAGAGTTGTGATGGAATAAAATAGAGCCATATGCATGCTAGAGCGTTAGACAGATCGGAAGCTTCACCTTTTGAGGAGAGGACACGCTTCTGGCTGTGGGGGCTGTCGAAGAACTCGACGTTGAACTGCTTTGGGATGGTGTCCACTGTGGGGATCTTGTACGTATATGTGCCATCGTTGATGAGCATGCCGTCGGAGTTGGTCCTGTACTCCTCATTTGTGAAGAATCCTACCCCTTGCACGAATGCGCCTTCGACCTGAGCAAAATCAGGAACAGATTTCACACCAGCGACACCTCGATTCACACAGTGATCTGTCTTGGAGGCTTGGAGCTCACCTGGCCCAAGTCTATCGCTGGATTCAGGCTCTGCCCACAGTCAAATAGGATGTCACTCCGGAGGATCGTGGTTGCTCCTGTCAAGACATCAACTTCGACCTGCAATGTTCATATGAAGATTGCTAATCAGACATTCTTCCACCTCTAGCAGAAGAGAAGCTGCAATCTCCAGTAGCATGCATGGTTAACATAGAATGCTTTTGCAATATGGCTCTTGTGATTTGGATCAGGATACCTCACTAATAGCTGCTCCATAGTTCAAGTAGCTGGTGAAAGTTGGGTCAGGGAGCCAGTAGGCATGCGCTGACAAGTTCACGTTCATCGTTATTGCCTGCGAGCGAGGACGAGGAGGAATACGGCATCAACTTCCAATCGCAGAATTGATAGATATAAATTAAATGGAGGAAATTCTTGTCATGGAACTAAAAACCAATCAGATTTCACAAGATTTTTCCTTACCTGAGCAATCAAGGAGCACCATGTAATCAGGCCGGACTTAGCCTCCAGGTCTTCTTTGATAGGCTTAAGCCTCTCGACAAGTGCAGCGCATGACAGTCGGACTGCTTCACAGCTGGCTTGAGAGGTGGTGCTCCCATCGGTCACCCCTCCTTGGACCATGCTAAGCGTGTCGGCCTGGATGACCCGTACCTTGTCGAGGAGTCCTTCACCACCAGCAGGGCATAGCTGCCCCAGCACGAACGTAGTCATTTGCGTCACTTTGGTCCACAGCCCTTGGCCTATCTCGACGCCGCCAACCTCAACGACTATGGAACCGTCTTTCAAGATGGACACTCTCCCCGGAGTTGGCCTGAGAAATACCGTATACGTGATTGGCACACAGGAGATACCACGCTTCTTCCACCTGCTGCCGCTGTTGAAACGCTCAACTGTGGCAGCCCTGTGCTGGTAGTCGGGTGAAAAGGCCAGTTTCTCGAAGATGGTGACAAGGCTATAGGTCGAGGCCTCGCCTGCGCTGTCCCCGAAGAACACCTTGAGGCTCTCGAAGTCATGAAGGTTCTTCCTTCTGATGGTGTTGGTTTCGACTGAGAGCATTGAGGCAACATGCTCAACGATGGCTTCCGCGATGAAGGAGCGCTGCACTCCACCAGGCGCACGCATGGACTGCTTGGACGATATGTTAGTCTTGCAAACCTTTATGTCAAATGCAAGGGCGCCCCAGTTGTACTTCTTCAGAGACTCTGTAACAGAAAATGGCATAAATGGACTGTAATCAGGCCATATTCCGGCTATGATTCCGAGATCAAGGTGCAGGGCCTTTATTGTGCCGTCAGACATGAACCCAACTGAGTACTTCGCCTTAATCGGGTGCCGTCCTCCCACCGTTATCATGTCCGTCTTGCGGTCGAGGTACATCCGAACAGGGCGCCGCAGCTTGAATGCTGCAACAGCACATGCACATGCAACCTGATAGTACCAACGATTTCCTGATCAGATTCAATGACAAATAGGTTCAAATTTTACTACTCCCTCCGTCCGGAAATAAGTGACTCGGATTTGTCTACATCATGCAAATGTAGACAAATCTGAGTCACTTATTTCCGGATGGAGGAAGTAAATCTTATAGTTGGACATTTACGTGCACTGCTTTCATCAACTTCCCACCAAAGCCACCTCCAACTCTTCTTGTCAAGTTGTCATGACACGAACATTGTGGAACGGTATGCCAAGACACCTTCCAATGGCTTGTTGTGTGGCCTCAGGCATTTGCCCCGAGGAGTAAACGGTGATACAGTTATCTTCATCGGGGATAGCTAAGGCGACCTGCGCCTCCATGTAGAAGAAGCACTGGGATTCAAGTTGAACCTGTGCAAAAAAAATACACTAGGTCTGAGAATTATTGCCAGTAAACTTAAGATCTATGCCCTCTTCAACGAAATGAATTGTTTACCTCTGCTGATAAAATCTTGTAATCAGCTTCAGACATCCCTTTGTCAAAGTCACCAATTGGCTTAGGAACTAAATACGGGGGAGGATGGTAGAAGCTGTTATGCTGGATCGCGTCCTCTATTGTCAGAATTGGTGGCTCAAGACCTTCTGTGCTATACTCAATATCAGCTTGTTTTGCTGCCATATAGGCATACTTCTGTGTTTCAGCAATCTGAGTCATAAACAAAGCAACAAGATGATATAGTACAAAGGTCCAATGATTTCTCAAAATATTGGATCAACATATAAAGAAACCTCGTAAGCAAGAAAGTTGAAGTGGTTAAGACATACCACAATGGCAACATTTTGACCAGCAAATTCAGAAACTGAATTAGCAAAAAGTGGCTCGTCATCTACCATTCTGAAGTTGGAACACATATTATCTCCACTACTCGGAATGTCCTTTGCATCAATAACTGCAATAACCTTTTGTGAAGCCAAAGATGATCTGAACTTGATACCATTTATACGAGCATGAGGATGTGTGCTGTAGATGAATGCACCATAGAGGCAATCCTTAGGAACTGGGATGTCATCAACGTACACAGCTTCCCCTGTGAAAGAACCAAGAATTGCGTCAAGCAGATGTTTCAGGATACCGGGTGCTACAAAGAAAAAGGTTTTGAAGATAAATATGGAGAGATGAAGCATTTCATATGGTTCAGCATTAATCCACCTACCTTACTAAATATGAACAAAAGGACTATCAATGTTTTTGGTTATGAATTATGCAGAAGAAAATGCTATCAATAAATATTGTCTTCTGTTTTGCGAAAATAATAAGTATTGTCAAGCGCTACTAACCCATAGAGCCAGAGTGCAAGGTAATTGAACGGAACCTGTAAGGTAGATCAGTTTAGGACAAGAGAATGAAAGTACATACCTGAAGTTTGTAGCTCTACACCAGTTTTGTTGATGGGCTTGCCAATTTGTTTACATTTGTCCGTGGAAACCAGTTCCTGTCTTGAGCGAATTGGCAAATTATCACTGACAACCTTAACATGCTCCCCCGGTGAGGACACACTCACACTATTCATTATTCCGTTTGCAAGGGAAGACAGGAAACTGAACAGAAAACTGACTGCCAAGCTAACTCTGTATTCAGGATGTGTGGTTCCTACGGATGGTAGAATAGCATCTTTAAGCAACCGGACAGCTTCAAGTATTACAGATGCACTTACTGCTTTCCCCTTGAGGAAGTCCTCGACATTCCTAGCCCTGATCGCGTGGTTGGTTCCAAAAGCACCAAATGCCAGGCATATATCCTCAATGAGAGGCGTCCCTGATGATGCAGCCTCTGATAGCCTTGCCAAGAATGCAGAGTTGATATATGAGACAGCATTGCCGAATGGACGAGGCGATGCTCGAGAAGTCTCAAAGGTTACATTAGCTGAGCCCCAATCTGGGACAAATAAGCTGAGCAGTAGGGTCCTAGAATCACATGGAGGCTGCTCCAAGAAGTCTTCCAATGTAAGACAGAGCTTCTTGGAAGCCACTTGAACGGTCACGGTCGAACCTACAGCCAGAAGAACAGTGGCAATGTCTGACGGGGAGTGCAGCCTCTGTGCCATGATTATGTTTCCACCAATGGTTGCAGTGTTTCGAACAAATGGTGTGGCTACCTTGTTCAGATGATCAGCAATCTTGCCAAAGACCAGGTTTCCATCCGAGAAAACATCAATGGCTTTGGAGATGGACACAGCTGCTCCGATCTGAGCCCCCTTGCTGGTTCTGTTGATGACTGAAAGCTCTGGAATCCCGTTGATGTCAATGTGCTTGTCATATAGGTCTTCATCCTTGTAAATGCCGGAGCCAGTGTTTGCCGCCACGATCTTCACTGAGCTTTGGTCAAACCAGTTGGAATCTAGCAGCCCTTGGAACTCGGCGATGCTCTTCGGATAGTACCAGCCGTCCTCATTGGCCACAAGGACCTTGTCCGTTTTTTTGAATTTTTTTGGGGGCGGGACATAGTTCATTTGATTTACGGAAGATTTGATCTCATCTTTGAGGAAGTCTGGGAAGGTGCAGATGGAGCCACTGGAGTAGGCTGGCAGCTTGCTGACATCTGCACGGTCTGCACCTTTCGTCCAGAAGGAGTTGAGGCCCAGGTCCTCAAGGTCGACGTCAGCCGCGAAACTCTTGCAGGCATCAACTATAGGCCTATAGCCGGTGCATCGGCACAAGTTGCCCGAGATGGCCTTCTCAGCCTCGGAGATGGTGAGCTTGGAGAAGCCCTGAGGCGGAGCAGGGCGCGCGGCCGCCTTGTCGGTCTTGGTGAGCGCAGAGAAGATGGACATGCACATGCCCGGGGTGCAGAAGCCGCACTGAGAGGCGTGGAAACCAGAGAGGCGCTGCTGGACACTGTGAAAGCCATGCTTGGTGTTGCCGATGCCTTCGCTGGTGGTCAACGAGCAGAAATTCAGGCTGCCGACTAGTGCCAGACATGAGCTTGCCGAGAAATCATCCACCTCTTGGGTGTATGGGTCATACTTGGATATTAGAACCACACAAGCACCACATCCACCTGCACAGATATGAAAGAAATTGTAGTACACATCACATACCAAACATTATTACGATGAGATGATTATCAGGTGCACTACGAAATTCCTAAAAATATATCTACGGTAAGAGCAAGTCTAACAGACCCTCTAAAAGGCCCAACCCCGTAAAATAACCGCCGATATACGGGATAGAGCTCTACCCGGCCGTCTAGCAGACCCCGTAAATCAGCCCCCCGTATCGATTTTTTTTAGTTTTGGCTACGGGGCGGCTCTTCGCCCCCTACTTGTGCGGGGTGGGAAGGGGAATAGAGGGCCAAACCACCATTCTCCCCTCCACTGCGCGCGAAGGGTTTCAGCGAAACCCAACCGCCGCCGCCGCCCGATCTCCTCCGCCCCGCCCTTCCCGGCAACGACGCGGCCGGATCTCGCTGCCATGAATCCCCCGCAAACCCCGCCGACCGCCGGCGGTGCACCACCTTCACCCGCGGTGGTTGATGTCCCTGTCGGAGGTCCGCCAAACGCCGGCGACGTGTCGGCCATGATCTCCGCCACCATCTCGTTGAAGAGGAAGAGGATCCCGAAGCAGTTCTTCGAAGCCCCCGCGGCAACCGCAGCTCCGCCGACTGTGATTGCTGGAGCTGCCAAGAAGGGGAGCAGGACGAAGACGAAGGCGGCCGGGCCGAGGGGTGCCCCACCGAGCAAGGTGAAGACAAAGGCAGTCAGCCGCATCGGCCTCGCACCTCCACCGCCCTCCAAGGCCACGGCCCCTCCTCCCTCTATTCCGTCCGCTGCGACGCCCGCGCCGCCGCCACCATCCACGATGTTGAGTCCACAACATCGTACATGGACATGCTCAACGATTCCTCGGTGGACTTGGGCCGGCATCGATGGGTTCGATGGGGAGGACAATGTCGAAGGGATTGATGATTATGCCGAGGAGGAGGAGGGTGAGGGTGACGAAGCGGTCGATGATGTGGAGCTAGCTTCAAGGAGAAGTTGGATCAACTCATGAAGTCCAAGGAGGCATTGACGATGAAGACATTGGAGACCAAGCTCCTCATCATCGAGAAGAAGGAGGTGAAGCTTGCCATGGTGGAAGCAAGGCGGGAAGATGCCAAGGTGAAGGCCGAACTGGAATCGAGGATGATCGCACTCAAAGAAGGCAAGGCGATGAAGGAGCTCTTGGCCGAGGAGAGGGAGATCATGATGATGCGCACCGAGGACATGGACGAGGATCAGCTGGCGTGGTGGAAGGAGACCAAGGGGGACATCATGGCGAGGAAGATGCTCGCGCGTCAAGCTCGTGTTGCAAGTGCTGTTGGTGCGTCAACTCCTCGAGGTGAGTCTCCGGTGAGTGGTGACGGCGCTGGCGATGGACTCATTGTTGGTTGATCGTATTGATGGTGGCTTGAACATTGGTTATGATCGCGTTGTGATGTAAAAACTATGAATTATGTATCACATATTTTGGATTGCTATGTTTGATCAGAAATAGTTGTCTGAAATTGTTGTCTAAAACCCTGTTTTGAGGGGTTGGAAACTCGTCCGAGCTAGCAGACCTGTATCCTCATCCGGTAAAACAGAATCCTTACTGGGTGGGATACGATACGGGTCTGCTAGGTTGGATGAGTATTCGGCCGATGAAAAGTGAATACAGGACCTTCTACTAGGCGTTTTACCAGTCAGAAAAATAGGAATCTGTCAGACATGCTCTAAATCTATGTTTAGAAACGCGAGCCGTTGGATTCCCAGACCAAAACTCGACCGCTGGCTGCGGCCGGCGGAACTCACCTGGGCGAAAATCAGCAGCGGCGAGCTGGATCCCCTGGACGAACAGCGGCAGCGGGCTCGGTACCCTGGGCGACCGGCAGCGGCGGCCGCCGCGCTCCTCTGGACCAACGACAGCAGCGGAGGCGGCCTCGCCCCTCCCGCGATAGCGGCAGATAGAGGGCCACTATGCTGGCGCCGGCGACGACCACGGGCTCCGCCTTGTGGGCTTGCCGAGGGAGGGAGGCGGCCGGAGGGGGTGGATGCCGATTTTCCAGTCCCGCGGGCCGCAGTGTCCACGGTGCCGCCGGCGAGCTGTTCTCAGAGCATCTAAGGCCGCGTTCGTTACTAACTTTTTGGGGGACAATCCCACCAAATTCCAAATCCTCGCAGGGTTTTTTACGTGTTTTAATTGAGAAATTACACTCCAAAACCGGTCCAAACCTAAGATAAAGCTAGTGGCACCGAATAAGGCTGGTGCTAATGCACCGCCCGACTCCCGCCCCGCCACGTCAGCTTTTCTCTCACTCTCACCCCACTCTCACCCCACTCTCATTCCACCTCGCTAACGTACGTGCTATAATCCCACTCTCACTTCTCTCTCCTCCACATCACCATTTCTTTTTCACATTAAGTTATTTCACCTGAATTTTTGTAGACATTTAAAATAATGCAAAAAAAGTATTCAACAAAAAATGTAACCGATTACATAATAATTAATAAAAATACAAATTATGTTTCTTGTTTTTCTAAATAGCCTATATGACAAGTGTGTACTTGTGTTTGTATTTTGAACTGAAAGAGTAAAAAAAGGAAAGAAAATAAAAGAAGGAAAGAAAATAAAATAAAAACCGACATTTAAAGAATAAAAGAAGGAAAGAAAAAAAGAAAAAAGAAAAAAACCGACCAGGTCGTCTTCTTCTACCTCTCGCCCGCGTCGCCCCGCCTCTCGCCCCTCCTCTCGCCCGCGTCGCCATCGCGCCACCCCGCCTCCCGCCCCGCTCCCGCCTCCATCTCGCCGCCAACGCGGGCGACAGCCGGGCGGTAGCGGGCGCTACCGCCGGCGAGCCCGCCGGCCGCCCGCCGCTCCGGTCCCGCCCCGCCTCCCGCCCTCTCCCGCCCCGTCGCCGCCGCTACCGCCTCCGCTACCGCCTGCGCTGGCACCGGCCTAAGGCCTTATTGGTAAAAGTACTATAGTAGAGTATTAGGCTAGTGTAATCTTCGCATATTGGGAGTGGTGTTTTGCACATGGGAGCATATGCTCCCTTTATTTTAAAATGCATGTTACATATATTTTAAAATTTCAAAAAATTAAAACGAAAAATTCGAACGTACATCTTCACGTGCTACGCGCTCACAAAGTTGTTTCATAAAAATCCGACTTATCGTGTGACGTGTGTAAAAAAGACAAAATTCAATGCTGAAAATAAGGCTTTTCAGGAGATAAATTTTTTCTTTTTTACACAGACCACAAAACACATTGGTTCCTCGCGAAACTTGACGAACGTACGTATATTGTGAAGATGTACATGTAGAATTTTTTGTCAAAATTTTTCGACATTTCGAAGTATAATTTTTTGATAGAGGTACCATTTGCACCCGGGAGCCGAATTGAATTTCCCTCGCATATTCTCATTTTTTCTTAAATTTTAGTATATTTTTATCAATCCTCAATATTATATGGATTAGGAATTAGGCAATAATGCTACATCTACGTACTCCACTTACGAAAACAATGCTACCGGATTACGTGAAATTAGGTTTAGGATTGGGCGAACTTAGAGTTTCACCCATACTTAAAGAATTACCCCATAAAACCTCTAGCACGAGTCGGCATGTTCTGGTAGGAGCCACTACGGACTAATCAATTACTAGTTGGACGTCAACCATGTCCGGGTTACCATGAGCCAAAGGGTCACACACTTAAGAGTATGAAGTTAGCCCAATATAATTAGACTGAAGGTTAGATGTGAGCCAGACACACGTACTAGTTCAACGAGTTCGACTCGTTGACCTAGTGTGGGGCAGTGGCTGCACAAAGGACAGGGTTAGACCATTCTCATGTTTTGAAAACCCTAGCACCTTCACTTGGTCTAGCCGATGTACCGAACCTAGTAGTCTGTCGCCGGTGCTTCTCCTTGTACATGTGGATGCCGGCAGATGCGTATTGTGCGATCAGCACTCCGACTAAATGCATGTGGTATCAGACGGATCTTGGACTACACTGCCCGACACGCTACACCAAGTTTTGCATATGTGTATCCAGTGGTAATGCTAGTGGCCTCTACTTTGGATAGTTCTTGGAAGCACAATATAATTTTTTTTATCTCTATATGGACCAAAGTTATCTCTACTATGACGGGCATTATAAATCATTTCAATTAAAGATTCATTAAGAAAATCAAAAGAAACAAGCAGACGATACGCTAGTTTAGTTTTTTCTATCTATACTTAACAAGAGACACAAGTACTCCGTAACATATATCAACACCACATTATGAATTTTTTTATTGTGCATTTTTACCTTATAATCATGCTCTAATATGAACATCTTGAAGCCTATTTTGAATCATCTTGTAAACAAGCAACAAAATTGAAGAGCCTTGTCCGGCAGTCGTGTCCTATTTTGCATCATCTTAGCGGCAACAGTGCCCTATTTTCCTTAAAATCTGCTCCTATAAGATTTGCTATAAAGGTATTTTTAGGTGCCTCACGGGCACTGCTAGAATAGATACTGTAAAATTGGTCCCAAAATGACACGAGACTCTCATGTCATAGAGCTTTTATTTAATTTTGTTATTTTCTCCCATTTATCCCTATATTCTTTCTATGGAAAGCCGGCACCTCCCCAATCCCCACTGACTATACCAGTTGGCAACGAAGTGTTTCCGTCGGCCGAGCGTACCCATGGCCTCTGCTGCTCCACCCCACCCGCCCTTCTACACCGCCCTGCTCAATGTGGTACCCCTCGTGTGCGCGTCCCCACATGCGTCTCCGCGCTGCATCTCGATCCCCACCTCCCGTGTGCTCTCCTCTTGCTCGAGCAGCTCGACCCTCGCCTTCCCCACCTACGTTGTCGAGGGTAACCTCTAAGGGCGGAACCGGGTGAGTAAGAGACCAGCTTCCCTGCGCTTTGAGATGTAGCAGTAACATCCAGTTGTTTCAGTGGGTTATGCGGTGGAAGTTGAGGTGGTGTGGCGGAAGTTGGCCGGATTCCAGCGAGTTCTACGACGAAAGGATGTCAACGCGTCCTGAAATTTCCCCACCCCCAACGGTCAACGCGTTTTATGGGGCACCAGAAAATTGCCCCTCACACGATACAAGGGATGGTTGGGCACGTTTTAAATGGCATCTTAATTTTTTTTTGAAACGGGCAATTTTTTTTTTGCCTTATATTAATATAGGAGAAGAAAACATGGGGATGGCAGAAGCCATAAAAAAGAAAAAGAAACAAAATGGGGGGAAAAACCAACCCCCCCCCCCCCCCAAGGGAACAAACCGAGACCGATTAGCCTAAAAGTTCTTTCAGACCCTTAGCACCGGCAAGGATCCAGTTCTTTAAGGATTGGTCGAGTTTACCAGATCTGAAATGGATCCTTTTCTCAGGCACAACCATAAAATAGCACTTATTTTACGGGTTTTCAACCCCTATCTGGGGCATCGCACATGGGTGATTCCTTGGGCCATCCTAGCACTAGGGTTGGCGTTGCTTTTTCCGGGTTTTTTTTTTCATGCGTTCTTCTTTGGGTTTCCTAGGTTCTTGAGCGGTTTCCTTTTTATTTATAGTTTTCTTTTCTGTATCTTATTTTTTTTAAATATGAATATTTTAAAATTTGAATATTGTTAATTTTGGACATTTCTAAAAAAAATTAAATTTTTTTAAATTTTGAATATTTTCAAATCTATACATTTTCAAATTTGAACATTTTTAGAATTTTAAATTTTCGAATAGGAAGATTTTTAAAATTATGTAGCCATTTAACGGATGGAAACCTCCTATGGTGATGCAACAAGGCTCTCTAGCAAGGAGAGTGACTTCTGCAGCTTTGAGAATTATGATTCCATGTCATCATATGAAGAGCCCACTATTATGAAGCTTCTGCTTAGAGGTATGAAGAACATAAAAATATACTATTTTATATATAGTATAATAATATGTAGCAGTATAAGATTCCATCTCCTACCTCTAAAATTTGAATAGTTTGAATATTTTAGCAAGTTAGATGTAGATGATCACCACTCTAATTAATCTATGACCTAATCCATATATCTGTGTGTTGCATCAGGACCTCAACATAGGGCTTGCATAGAATTTGGGAAGCAGTGTATGTTTGGAAACGACTTTTTTCTCATAGAAGATCAAGTGAGCTTCCTTTTTGATTGGTCGTATCCCGATTTTCCACCAAAAATCAAGTACTATGTCTACAAAATGACCTATTCATCTGGCATGAGAAAGAAGTGCAAGCTGATAAGATGATCATGATATTTTCTTAAACATGAATAAGTTTGTGATATTTAATTACTTAATAAGTAGAAGTATGCTCGTTCTTGAATTCTCTATACCACAAGCATTGGGAGATGAGTTCACAAATGAGTACTTGAAGGATCTCCTTCGTGATCCTATTGATGTCCATGTTTCGCTCATGGCCAATAAGAAGCCATGGAAAGTTAGGATGAAGATGGGAGCTGGATCAAACAATACAATTTTGTAGGAGGTACAACTTAAATGAGGAGGACAACGTCCTTTTCTACTTTCATGAAAGAGATGATCGAGAGCTTCATCTTCTGGTTGAGAACCTTCTAGGTTAATATTAATGCAATGGTAAGTGTTAGCTAGAGTATTAAGTATATTTGCTAGACTTTGCTAGACTGCTACTATGTATGGATTTTTATCAAGCATCTCTAGCAGATACCCCATATCGGCCTAGAAACGGTATTTTGGGCCGATATGGGGTTTTCGGTCATTTTTTGGGCCAGACCAGACCCCGCATCGGTGGTCTGGCCTAAAAAACGGATCCAGGCCGCAACCCAAACCCGCGAAATGCCCCCATATATGGCAGTCAGTGAGGCAAATGGGGGCCAAACCCCATCCGCTCCTCCGCCTCTGCGCCTCCCGCCGATGACAAATCGAGGTACGACCGGCGAGCAATCAACACACGCGCATAGATCCAGCCTCCCCTCCTCCCGCGGGCGGGTATGGTGTCGGGGCATGGCTGCAACGGGCGCGGGGGCGACCAGGTTGGCCGCAGCGGAAGCGGAACCAAGCGCGGAGGCAACTCGAGCCAGGGCAGCGAGGACGGGCGCGCCAGCGAGAAGACGGAGGCGGACAAGATACGCTCCAACGCGGCTCGGATCCGGGGGTCCTACCGTTCCGCAACTATGGCGTCGCGCCGCCGCCCGCCTTCGTCAAGCGCGAGTCTGAGCGCTACCGCCGCCGCGGCTCCTCCCCTTCCGCAGCTTCATCGTCATCGAGCTCCCGCCGGCGCCCGTCGACGGCGTTGGTTATGAAGATGGAGGAAGACGATGCGCCGGCACCCGCGTTCAAGCCCGGCGACTACCTCGACGACGCGGAGCTGGAGCGCCTCCTCCGGAAGCTCGCGTGGAAGCAGGGCTCGCGCCCGGCGACTTCGTCGACGAGCGCCACCTCGAAATCATCGTCGGACTTGTCTCGCGCTCGAGCCAGCGCGACGCGAACAAGGCAGAGGAGTGGCGACTGGCCGCGGAGGAGCAGGGCAAGATCTTCATCGACCTCAGCAGCGACGGCGAGTGACGAGGCCACCGACGCGTCGCTGCCACGGCATAGGGCTCCGGTGAGAATCCCGGAGCCAATTTTTGGTACTATTTTGCCGTGGCAGCGATATTGAGCTCGAATTGTAGCTAATTCGAGTTGCTTTTGGTTCAATGTAGCCGAATTTGCCTATATGTATGCATGAACTGTCGAAATGCAATGCAATTCTATCTTGCGCGCCAGTTTTCTTAAATAATTGCAGTCTCTGCTCTGCGCGCACGTTTGTCAAACCCCAAAACTGCGTTGGAGAGCCTTGGATAGGTGGTTTTGGGGTTTACGGTTTGAAGTATTGCTAGAGATGCTCTAACTAGTTCGATGTGTGTATGGATTTTTCAACTATGGCTGATATAATGTTAATCCTATGGTTGACTACTCTAGCTAATCTGTGTATAATTTATGGGTGTTGAATCATGTGTATGTGTCATGTATGTTATGACTTAGTTTGGATTACCCTGCTGCTTATTATTAATAATATTTTAAAAATATTGGAGGCGGTCTGAAATAAGATACGTGTCTCAATTCGGTGTAGTATTTAAGGTGGTCTGAAATAATAGTCGTCGCAGAACGGTAAAGTATTGGAGATGGCCCAGAGTGCAAACCGTCTAAAGCTAGCCATAGTGCTACTATTATAGATAGTATCATGCATTCTAGACCCATAAAATGATGATGTGGCATCTAATTAAGGAGGAGAAATAAGATTAGAGTAACATAGGTGAATACTGTATCATAGCGCACGTTACGAGAAAAGTAAATATAAAATATATCTTGTACATAGATTTATATTGGGATTCTACAAAACAATAAATTTAAAAGTTTATGATACTACTCTATAATACCACCCACTATAGAGATAGTATCATAGACAAGTATCATATGCATGATACTAGTATATGATACTATGCACTATGATCAGCCTAAGCATCCAGAATTATTGCAAACGGCCATCATAAAAAGAAGCCGTCTCAGGGCGTTGCAATTTTTGAGACGATAGTTATTACAGCTAATCCGAGGGTGGTGTTCTTTGAGCCTGAAGGGAAACCGTTTCAGGGTGGCGCGTTGTTAGAAACCGCGGGGTTGAGTCGGATACGAGAACCTTCAAAGAAATATTGACGGTAACCGGCTCTAAGTGTCTGTTCGGTAGTAGTGAGAGGTGCCATATGCCCATATCTAGAACGACTTTAGAATGTAGTCACGTCAAATGTTTGATTTACTTGCTCTGTTCGTTTTGTTTTTACTTCGACTTGGACACAATTTAGAGCGAGGAAGTATTAATCAGACATCCACGATCGCTTATTTGGATTGTCTTAATTCTATTTTATGAAATTTCCGAAGCATGATCAAGAAATAAACAAAAGTAGCACACTGTCATTCCCGTCCGGGACGGAAACTACTTTTTGTCATGAAAATGAAGCTTTGACAGGGTGGGACGCGTGCGCCTGCTGCGGCGCTAGGTAGTGAACTAGGAGAGCCGGGGCTGATTGGAGGAGCTTCGTTTGGCCGACTATCGATTATCCAGCAGACAAGCAGGTTAAGGCGGGGCTCCTCCGGCCCCAAGCCACATATCCAGGGCGATAGTACAAGCTCCGCTAGCCCGCTTCCATGGCCGAAGTTTCTCATTTAGGTTACACCAGGTGATAGTATAAACTCTCAGTCTCTCAGGCTACCGACTGACGCAGCTGAATTCTTCTCCGCGAGTCTAGTTGGACCAATTTTTCTGCCGGGCTATACACGCGGCGAGGGCACAATCGCGACAGCCCATGTTAGTGAATACTACTACTACCTTGGGTCTTAAAAAATTGACGCACACTCCTGCCTAAGTACATGCATGTGATGCCTCCCTCTGTAATCTGACCGGAGGGAGTAGAAGAGAGCCAATGAGAATGTGCTAATCACAATGATCAAACAATATCTGTTCGGTGGTGGCTCACCTTCGCCGCAGCCGAGCTTGGGGCCCCTGACGGTCGTCCGTGTTCGCAGGTACTCGAGCAGCGACATTGACAGCTCAACGCCGGCGGCCTCGTACCTCGCGCCGTTCACGGCCAGCACCACCCGCCGCTCTGCCGCGTTCCCCGATGACCCCATCTCCGCAGCCTCGCTTCCTCTCGCTGCGCTGGTCGCCTTCGCGTGTATTATGTCTTCTCTACAAATTTTCTTCGGCACACTGTTACATACAGTCAGTGAAGAAAAGTTGACCACGACGCCGGCCAGCACGTGGAAAATTACGACGTTCCTAAGCTGTAAGCGTGATCCTCGCCTCGCCTGACAGCATCTGCACGGAAGTAACGACGTTGCTAAGTCAAGCGTGATTAGAACAGCAAGATAGGAAGAGAAGCAAAGATCGAGAGGAATGAATGGATTGTATTGGCAGAAGGGTCGTGCTAGCCGTCAAAGTCAGTTGAAATAGTGTTAGATTATTGAGCAATTTTTGAGTGAGCTTAATTACCTAAAATAATATCACGGTTGCACTAGCATATCTAATCATATACATCAGACTAAGCACATCCATCAGATTAAGACATGGAATAAGTAGTACTGTAAGGTAAGTGAGGATGAGCACATGCATCGGTATCGCGACCGGAAAGGTCGCTCCAGCAGCAGCATCACCATAACCGTTGTTGATGTCGCTCATGGTGTAGTCGTATTACCGAATCTATCGAGGAAGCAGATGAACCTGCGAGGAAGAACTCGAACCTCCCAAAAAACCTTATCACCCGTCGCCGGTGCAGGATCTCGACGGACGCAATTTCAAAGACCTGCTCTCCAGAACGGCCGTGCATGCAGTCACCAAGATGGAGAATACTAGAGAGCAACGCAAGAAAGAAACTAGTCACGAGAAGAGAGAGAAGTGTGTAGAACTCTATATGCGTTCTGTCTCTCGTCTCCTGGTATAGCCTAGAAAAGGAGCGCTGACCGCATCACCACGTGTAGGAAGTCAGGGACATGCGGCGAGCATGCACACGCACATAGAGACACAGGGCGAGCATGCACAACACACGCCGACATGTACCCAACTCAGTTGGTGCACCAAACAAAGATTTGGGCTTCCACACTACGTTTGGAACTCGAACTTGAGTCACGAAATGTGACGCGCATGCGTGCGATATGTGGCGAGGCGGGCGGCGGAGGAGGAGGAATGTGCGAGGACTCCTTCTCTTCTCACTCACTTGGAATAACTAGAAGAGCAACCCTCATAAAGCACTCGAACTCTCTCCCAACTAGTAATGCGGGATGGTCCCCAAAACTTTTATCAAGCTGCCAACATGATGGGCCTTGAGATTTTAGGAAGTGTAGCTATATGATCCGTCTTACTAGGCTGCAACCCATCTACATCCAACAACTCCCCCCCCCACCACCACCAGATCTCAGAAGCACATTAGATGGCACATTAGTTTGATGACGGCTACTAGCAACGCTAAAAAGATCTTGATGCGCTGGGACTCCAAGTGCACAGTGTTGTATCAAGGGAGTATCTTCCCCACAAGGATGACTCGAGGGTTTATATCGAACTCTCGAGGAACTGGAAACAAGTGTGTACTCTTCTCTCTTCATCAAACAATCCTGCAAGTAAAATAAATGTCTTGCATCCCCAACTCCACCGTGTGATTATCAAACACAAGGTTTCGCATAAGTAAATAGCACAAGTAGCAATAAGACAAGTAAAAACTAAACTAGATAAAATAAGTAAGTAAAATTGTAAAGAGATTGATTGTTTTTGGTATTTTGGATGCAAATAAGAAAAGTAAATATTTTTGTATTTTCGGATTAAAATAGTGCCGCAAATAGAAAACAATGTAAAAGCAATATAAATGTGTTTCTTATGATAAAAAGTGGACCGGGGTTCATGGCTTCACTTGACTATTCTTTCGTAAAGTTGTGGTGGATAAAAAGCAATTCGCCAATGAGATATGAAGGTACAAATATTATTATATGTAAGATCAGAATTAATATGGGCATCACATTCTAACATAGAGATGATGCAACACATCTCTCTTATACTCCACAAGAAAGAAACTGCATCAATCATATATTAATAATTAACAAAGCATATCAATAAGTACTTTGACATGAAGTTTGAATATCAAATATGCTACGTTGAACAAACAAGATCATCACTGCTTTCACATGATGAACATAACACATGCATTCATTTTATCCCTAGTGAGGTAGCAAAAGAAAGGAAAAGGCATAATAGATCATGAACATATTATCACTATCCAATCGCTAAAACCATGTTACTCCATCTAACACACACATCATCCCACACACGCTCTTGCATAGATGTTGGGTCAGAACATAAACTTAAAAACGGGGTACATAATATGCATCTATCAATACATCTCACAATATAATAAGATCAGATCTCATAAAACAATATCATAGAATAAGGATCCACCACATAGGTATTACAAATATGACCATAATCATGATAGGCGGCTCATATGGCACTAAGAACTATAAAGAACATGAGAGAAATAGATCAAGTTGCTGGCACAAACCCGTAGTCCAGAGGTGGACTACTCCCTCTTGGTCATGGTGATGAATGATGAAGACATTGGAGAAAGTGGAGATCCCTCCGGCGGTGATCCCGGCGGAGTTTCCCCCTCCAATCTTCTATGCAATAGTCTCCGTTTTGGTGTTTTCGTCTTTCCGCGGTGCTCTCCTCCCGAGAACTCTTCGGGGTCATATATATATAGTCGTTTTTAGGGGAAAATATGTCGGTTCGCGAAAGAATCAGGGCAAACGGGCGATCGACGGCTGAAAGAGGTTGGGTGGCGCGGCCAGACTTCCTGGTCGCACCACCTGGTCTCTTTTGGCCCTCGGGCCTCTCCAGGTGAGCTTTCAGGGCCCATGTTGTTCCTCTCGATGAAAAAGTGACGCTCCAAAAATCGCAGGTCAATTTGACTCTGTATCGGTGTCTGAAAGTGAAAAATACAGAAAACATGGTTTTCCTGTTCTGCAGCGTTATAAACCAAATAAGGCCTTGTTTGGTAGTGGAGTATTAGTGGGGATTAGTGGGGATAATTTCTAGGGGATTGGGTGAATCCCCACCCATCACCCAATCCCCACTAATCCCCATCCCCACTAATCCCTAATCCCTACTGCTAAAAATTGACATTTGTTTAGAAGGGATTGGTGCGCAAGAGAAAACCGAATAAAATAATTCAAATCAACATACAATAGCAAAGATTCAATTTTTATGGCAGCAGATGAAAATAAGCCTGTGAAGTCAACGTCCAACAGTTATCAACATTCAAAAACACAAGAGTTTCAGTCACATAATTCGTC
This sequence comes from Lolium rigidum, assembly GCF_022539505.1. Lineage (NCBI taxonomy): Eukaryota > Viridiplantae > Streptophyta > Magnoliopsida > Poales > Poaceae > Lolium > Lolium rigidum. Next base: position 312,204,465 of record NC_061510.1, on the reverse strand, counting down.
ATAGTTTGTCATAAATTACAAATTCCATACAACCATTCCCGACAAAATAATTTCTATCAAAAAAGACGACTCTTGGAAACTATGTTGATTTAGTCCATGCGATCTTCAACGAACACAAGTCAGGGATTGCCCGTAATCATATGCAAAGATGTAAGATGTTGGTGCATAATCATGTTCAGGTAATGGATGACTGAAAGCATATAGATATCCATTGTATACACATGCAAGCCCTTTTGATTGCAGCAAGCGACATCAACCAGTGTTCCTGCTCTCATTCCCATGCTAACTAAAACTGAGTAGTAGTGTGCAAACAGGAGCAATTGGTCAGGCTATGCATTTTGAGTATATCCATTCACTGGCTGGCTAATACACTAGATGCAGACTGTATATCTTAATCTATTTTCTTGAACTTTTGTTGCACGAGATTAAGCGAGTTCTAAAAATGTAGAGTTAACTAAAGCGAGAATGCCGGACTCTTCCTATCAATAACGATCATCTTAATAACCAACTAGGCTGAATGCATCCAACTAGTATAACACTCGTTTAAGAAATGCATAACACGAGTTTAATAGATCTTTCCTTCAGAGCACAGGCAGAACACAAGCTAATTTACATAAAATAGTTTTAACGAGAGAACACAGATACAAGCAGGGACTTTTTGGTTTAAGTTCGTCAGTAACCAACACAGATACAAGCTAGAAAATGCAACAGGGATCAGCCAGGCAAAAGGGGAACAAATTGAAAACTATCCTGCGCTTTCTCTGAATGTTTTAAGTAACAATGGTGGCATGCAAACAACAATATAATACTACTACTGATCTTCTAAGCCCTAAAATCTTCTAATCCCTGTGGAGTAGTAATAGTAGTTTATCCTGTTGGTACACTTGAACAATTTGCATAACAATGTACTGGAAAAATAGTAAAATAGTTAGAACCAGGCAAGGCAACCTTCCGCTTCTCAAAAATAAAAGGGAACACCCAGATGTGGTTCTGAACTTACAATATTATATAAAACAAAACAGGGCAGATCTAAAACAAAGTACCATGTAGATAAGCAAGATTATTGCACATATCTGATACTAGGCTGAATGTATCCAACTAGTATAACACTATTCAAGAAATGGTAACATGGACATTCAAGAAAGCAAGATTATGACAATATATTCATTCACTGGCTAGGTAATACACGAGATTAAGCAGTTCTAAAAATGTAGAGTTAACTAAAACTGAGATTACCTCATGGTAACATGGCCATCTCAATGCGAAGCCAAGCTAATGCACTGCCATCATTGTCCTCGACAGAACTAAGGAATATCTCGCGGTTCTCGACAGTTTTGAAGACCACAAAGGCTTTTGGTTTTTCAGCAGGATCAAAACCTTCCAAGGTTCTCAAGGCAGCGATGCATTTGCTTATGGTGAATTGTTGAGCAGCTTCGTTGTTGACTTCTTTCTCCTTGATATTGACAAACCTGTCCATCACTCCAACTAATGCCTCTCCACTACTTTTAGGTTTGATCTTGGGCTTCTGTTACGCTTTGTAGGCTTGTTTGTTGAAGGACCAACACCACTTGTTTGATTGACCTCCACATGCTCCACCCTAGACTGCCTTTGATTGACCTCCACATGCTCCACCCTAGACTGCCTTTGATTGACCTCTATATGGCCCACCTCAGGTTGATCCAAGACTTCTAAATCAATACCTCTGTCTCCATCATCATCAATTTCATCATCATCACTTTCGATTTCCACGTGGGGCTTTTGTTGAGCAGTAGAGGTAAAGTTGAAGTTTTCCTCCGCAATATGTTCTGTAATTCCACCAGAAAGAAAAACGCTACATAAGCATAGCACATATGGCCTACATGAGCAAGGAATAAACTAAGCAATGAGAAATAAAAGAGTGAAGTGGTTCTCGCTTCTCCTTGTTCCTGCTCCTAACTCCTCCCCGGGTAGTTCCCAATGTTTGGCACTTTCCATACTTCGTGGGTGCAACATCAACAAATTCGCTCATGATCAAGTTACAACCTAAGATCTATGACTATATTATGTTAACAGTTCGTATTTTGTTCATTCCAGATAAACATACTATGGTATAGATCTGCAAGTGTGTCATATAGTGGAAATGACTTTTTCTTGAACTTCAAGATTCTTGGACCAAAAGACTGCAAAATATATGAATGAAGCATTGAACTTTAAACAAAATACTGCAAGTATAATTGAGTAGAAATAAAATTGCATATAACTTACAATTGCAAGATTATCCCACAGAAAAGGTTCAGCATCCAATTTGAACTCACTAGCAATCCACCCAACTCCACTTTGCTCACGAGCATCTTTCAGCATTCTGTAATCCCTCTTGAGCTCCTTCTCCTTGTCATGAACTTGCGACTTGTCAAATCTCACATGCTGATTTATTTGGTGGAACATGTTCACCATTTCTGTCCAAGATTCACCACTCCAACCATTCTGACCTCTATGGTACGGGTTGTCATGCTCATGTAGGATCTCGACAAGAGACTTCTCAAGCAAAGCGTTCCATTGTGCTCTTGGCTTTGTACCTGCATAAGCATACACAAAATGATCCATTAGCAAGTAATGAATGAAGCCATACATGATCATTAGCAATATACTTTTAATACCTTTTGGAGAATTCCGTTTGCGAATCTTTTTGCCTTGTTTAGGAGACTATTTTTTCTTGCCCGTTGTGTTGGAGCTGGACTGCACCATGTTGGATCCTTTTGTGTTGGAGCTGGACTGAACCATGCTGGACACTTTTGTGTGCATATCTAGTTCATGTAAAGTAACACAGAAACTGAATACATACATAATACAGAAACTGAAATAATACAAAATAGTTAACCATTACTCCCTCCGTCCCAAAATATAAGGCGTCTAAGGATTAGTTAAAAGTCAACATTTTTAAAGTTTGACCAAGTTTATACACAAAAATATAAATATTTACAATACTAAATCATAATCAATAGATTCACCCTAAAGTATATTTTCTTAATATGTCAATTTGATATTGTAGATGTAAATATTTTTTTCTAAATATTTGGTCAAAGTTTGTAAGATTTGACTTTTGACCAATCCTGAGACGCCTTATATTTTGGGACGGAGGGAGTACATTACAAGACTAGAAGATGAAGGGCACGAAATAGTTCAGCATTACATTACAAGACTAGAAGATGAAGGGCACGAAATAGTTCAGCATTACATTACAAGACTAGAAGATGAAGAACACGAAATAGTTTAGCATTACATTACAAGACACCAAATAAGATACTAGCTACTCATTTTGGTAGTCATTCCACATCTGCATTGCGATCTGGTCCCTCAAATTGTTGCCCTCCACTTGGTTCCCCGGGAGGTATCCAACATCATCTGGTTGTTGTACCACATCCTCATCATCGTCACCTGGGAGATCCACAAAATTTGCTGGGTTCATGTTATCATCTTGGTCTTCAAGCCAGTTTTCATCACCATTGTGTTGCTTGATGATATTGTGGAATATTGCTGTAGCGGCTGGTATCTTAACCTGATTCGATATTTTGTGGAATGTGCCAACTTTGAGAATAGGAAAAAGTTTTTTCAGAATTCCCAGAAGCCTCTCAATATGGTTTCGAAGGACAGCATGGCGATGATTAAACAATTCCATGTAGTTTTGTGGACGCCGACGACCACGTCCAAATTCCTTCAAGTGGTAGCGAACCCCTCGGTATGGCGCAAGAAAGAATTGGGTGTTGCCATATCCACCATCAACTAGGTAAAACTTTCCAGCGAGGACTGTGAAACCTCTTTGTATGGCGGAATTAAGCACCCTAGCATCACTAGCCGACCCTTCCCAGCTGCAGGAAATGAATGTTATGTTTAGGTCGAAATCACATGCAAACATAGCATTCTGGCTTAGGCTGCCTTTTCTATTCCTCCATGGAGAGGCACGGCTAGGTGTTCTAGTGACTGGCACATGGGACCCATCAATTGCACCAATACAGTTCTGCATATAGAAAGTTTGGGTAAAAAAATAAGAAATAGTAGATAAGAGAATAGTTTTGGCAGAAAAATAAGGTTTCAAGTTTGGACCTGGAAATATGGGAAGAAGCAGCGCTCTGTAGCTATCTTTGGATGAGTTTCATATAGATTGAGAGGCTTCACCATTCTTGTTGTTAAGGTTGGAATAATATCAAAGAATTTCCTGACATACTTGCTGAAACTCCAACCACTATGCTTAAACTCTAATTGCATTTGTTCGTATGAAGCATTATGTGAGAGCATGTACAAGAAAAACGCAAGCTTCTCTTCCACCTTGATTCTGGAATCCAAAATCAAGCCCTCATCTCTAAGGTATGACGCCAACCACGTGAAAATGTCTGGCTCCATCCTAAAGGCAACTAAGCAGTCCTTGAGGTGTCCTCCAAGAAATTTTCTGACATGCTCCTTGCCATATACAAACGAAAGGTGGCGTATTTGTCTTTGATTTTGCCATGTTAAATGGAAGTGCAATGCAGGCAAAATGATAAACATGAATTCTTCATCTTCCTTTTTCCTCTTCCTAATACGTTCTACACTCACCAAGTCCATGACATCCTATATTAATACACATAAATTACACTTCGCAAGTTAACACACGGTACTAAATTTAATTGCACTTCATAGCAATACATAGCAAGATATGGAACAGCTAGCTCAACAATACATAGCTCAAAAATGTTAAATGGAGCAGCTAGCTCGACAGTAAACCAGAGCAATACATAGCAAGATATGGAACAGCTAGCTCAACAATAAACACTAATGACCACAACCGAAACAGTACAAGGAAACAAGTACAAGGAATAAAACCTGAAGCAAGAGGGCGTTTAATTTAGACAATTAGATAAACATACCGAATACTGGTGTTTTTACACGATCCAAAGAGGGTGGAGTCTCGTCGCTGAATGAATTTACCGGAGAGAATGCCAGGTTTGCAGAATAGCAAAACCTGAAGTAAGAGAGCAATCTTCAGTGTAACACTTGCAGAATATTACTTTAGTACCAGCAATCATGTGAAATGTCACCACAATAACTATATATATAGAACTGCAGCTAACTAGTCATGTAGTAGCTTAAATGCAAGTTCTATTTCATACAACTATTTCCGGCAATGTTATTTCCCCAGAATAATAGCAGGTTTATTACCAAACAGGAAAACATGAATGTACTAGTAGTTTCTACTTATTTGTCATTATACACCTTTGAATTTGTTGTTCTTTTATTCTATTAGCCGATGCCAGTTTATTTTTCTTTGCTTTATTCTTTCTGTACAGACTTGAAACATATCAATGTGATAGACTACATGTGCACATCTAAAATGTGATCCGAATTCTGAACTGTGATGTTCAACGGTTACCAAGATTGTTCGATCTTGTGAGCTGGAAACATTGTATGATCCGTCCAAGTTATGGCTGGAAAGATTTACAGCTACAAATCCAGCGATTATTGTATGCCAGTGCTTCACACACAACAACCGCTTGTTCCAGTATTTAACTATTGCGGAAAGCCCCAAATTCAGAGTGCTGCCTCTATGGTAATGAAATCCAAATCGTACCCACGTACCTACTGCTACCTCGACCGCAGACAGGAAGAGAGAGGGAGAGAGAACGAAAATAAACACCTACTTTAGATAACATCTAAAAATTATAGGGGGATCAGATTTGAGACCTATATCTAGATAATCATATGAAAACATGTGTTAGAACATGACAGGAAATTGTTGCAGAGCAGGTGGAGACTGCAAATGACGAACATGAAAGTGCTGAACAAATTTTTTTTTGACAGTGTGTTTGCAGATAACCATGAATCAGAGATTCCTTCAATAAAGGCCCATATTTTTGACTCATACAAACAGCACATCAATAGTTATTAATTACGCACTACAACAACAGAGACAACCCAGCCATCAAACTGTAGGATCCCAAAATTCAATAGTTAATTGACAGAGCAGCATGTTCCTGGACTTTGACGAGAAAAATACCAAGAGCAGGCAAAGACTACGGACCTCATCTGCAAAAAAGTAAGATATACGAGCACTAAGTTCCTCCGAAGCTTCTTCAGGTTGCACCACCACGTACCTACGGTTACCTCGACCGCAGACAGGAAGAGAGAGGGAGAGAGAACGGGGAGGTTACCGGAGAGGATACCGAAGTACAGGAGGTGGCGTCGCCGGTCAGGTCCAAGAACGGCGGCGGTGGCGATGTGGAGCGGCGATGTGGAGCGGTGATGTGGAGCGGCGATGTGGTATTGTCTTCCCCACAGATGTTCCTCCCCTCCGGCAGCTACCACCTCGTGCACCTCCACTCGGTAGTGCTCCGCTCGCCGGCGGTACGTTCACCGCCGGCCGCTTGAGCGCTGCCTATGGGGTAGGGTTTCGATGGGGATAGAAGAGACGGGGATAATACGCGACCCCTGGGTCGTGGATTGAGCCCAAGACAAAAAATGGATCGGGGACGAGGTTTTCCGGGGATGGCGGGGATTTTTTTGGCCCAAAACTCTAGTACCAAATGGGCTATCGGGGAAAACTGGGGATTCGGAAATGGGCCGGGATAATACTCGCCTATCCCCGCTAATACTCTGGAACCAAACAAGGCCTAAAGGGGATCATTGGTAAATCCCCATAAATCAATGTAAAACATGGTATTATCATTATATATGTTGCAAATATGTGGGAATTCAATATGATAAAGGACAAAGTTCATGTATGCATTTTACATGCATCAACATCTGCAAGCTTAACCTATGCTCGTCCCGAGGATGAAGGTGATAGAACTAACATGAACTTTGAAGTTTATAATATATAGCTTCTAAATAATCATGCAAAGTATCACAAGGTTCGATCAATAAAGAATTACAATAAGTAATATGAACTCATCAAGTGATAACTCTTACATTCTACATAGAATGCATAAAAGTAAATAGCATTATAAGTAACATGAATGATAAGTATTATAATCATAAATCATGCTTGGAAAGATCCTATGGAATTGTTGGAAGATTCTGTGTCTTCTCTTTTCAGGAATATATCTTTTGACTCTTGAACACAAGAAAGTAAGCAGGGAATGTATGTGCTACACCTCATACAAAATAAAAAGTAAAGAGCATAAAATATGGTTTTGAGCTATGCATTTCATGTCAACAATAATAATAAGGATGGGTACCAAGTATCTCATGTATAAAGATATCTATGTGTCATGAGTTTGACCTCTTATTATTAAGTGTTGCCTCAATTTCTTGAATGCTAAGGACTACACCTCTTGTTACTCAACTCCAGGTTACCAAGATTTTTCGACATACATGTTTTAACCAAGTATCAATGGGGTACCTTCATTCCACATGTACAAAGGACCAAAGGAGATGTGCATCTCAACTATAGGCCATCCATACCGGAACAACATGAACAACAGACATTGAGCATCCTCTCTAACTCTCTCTCATTTTTTCATATTCTTTTTGTTTATTTTTTCATACTCTTTTTTCACACAACTCTTTTTTCACACAACTCTTTTTTTACTCTTCCTATTGAGGATGCTCATTGCTGAAACTTCCACCATGATTAAGCATGGCTTCGGTTAACTGCCCATTGATCTTCTCTAACAATGCATGGTTACTTGCTTAAATACCTGATACGTCCCAAACGTATCTATAATTTCTTATGTTCCATGCTACTTTTATGATGATACTCACATGTTTTATACACATTTTATGTCATATTTATGCGTTTTCCGGAACTAACCTATTGACGAGATGCCGAAGGGCCGATTCTGTTGTTTTCTCCTGTTTTTGGTTTCGAAATCCTAGTAAGGAAATATTCTCGGAATCGGACGAAATCAATGCCCAACATCCTATTTTTCCACGAAGCTTCCGGAACACCCGAGAGCCAGCGAGAGGAGGGCCACGGGGCCACCGGATGACGAGGGTGGCGCGGCCAGGGCCTGGGCCGCGCCCCCCTATTGTGTCATCGCCCCGTCAGCCCTCCGACTCCGCCTCTTCGCCTATTTAAAGGTCCCTGACCTAAAACCTCGATACGGAAAAGCCACGGTACGAGAAACCTTCCAGAGCCTCCGCCATCGCGAAGCCAAGATCTGGGGGACAGGAGTCTCTGTTCCGGCACGCCGCCGGGACGGGGAAGTGCCCCCGGAAGGCTTCTCCATCGACACCACCGCCATCTTCATCAACGCTGCTGTCTCCCATGAGGAGGGAGTAGTTCTCCATCGAGGCTCGGGGCTGTACCGGTAGCTATGTGGTTAATCTCTCTCCTATGTACTTCAATACAATGATCTCATGAGCTGCCTTACATGATTGAGATTCATATGAGTTTTGTATCACTATTAGTCTATGTGCTACTCTTGTGATGTTATTAAAGTAGTCTATTCCTCCTTCACGATGTAATGGTGACAGTGTGTGCATCGTGTAGTACTTGGCGTAGGCTATGATCATAATCTCTTGTAGATTATGGAGTTAATTATTACTATGATAGTATTGATGTGATTTATTCCCCCTTCGTAGTGTGATGGTGACAGTGTGCATGCTATGTTAGTACTCGGTTTAAATTGCAAAGATCTATTATGCTCTAAAGGTTACTTAAATATGAATGTCAAATGTTGTGGAGTTGTTAACTCCGGCATTGAGGTGCTCTCGTAGCCCTACACAATGAATAGTGTTCATTATCAAACAAGAGTATATGTAGCACAAAGGAAGAGAACTTATTTATTTATGTGATCAATGTTGAGAGTGTCCACTAGTGAAAGTATGATCCCTAGGCCTTGTTTCCAAATAAGTACTGCAACCATCGCTTGTTTACTGTTTTACTGCATCTTTACTTCCTGCAATATTACTACCATCAACTGCACGCCGACAAGCACTTTTACGGCGCCGTTACTACTGCTCATATTCATTCATACCACTTGTATTTCACTATCTCTTCGCCGAACTAGTGCACCTATACATCCGACAAGTGTATTAGGTGTGTTGGGGACACAAGAGACTTCTTGTATCGTAATTGCTGGGTTGCTTGAGAGGGATATCTTTGTCCTCTTCCTCCCTGAGTTCGATAAACCTTGGGTGATCCACTTAAGGGAAACTTGCTGCTGTTCTACAAACCTCTGCTCTTGGAGGCCCAACACTGTCTACAAGAATAGAAGCACCCGTAGACATCAAACACTTTTAAAGCGCCGTTGCTTGGTGAGGAAAGGTAAAAGGCACTCATACTCCGGTCCCAGGTAAAGTACTTTTCTGGCGCCGTTGTGTGTGTGCTCGAAGCTATTTCCTTTAGATCCTGCAATTGCATCTTTTTGTTTCTTGTTTTACACTAGTAAGGCATAATGGAAAACATCTGTGAGCTTTTTGTACTATTTCCTGAATCAAGACATGAATGGTTTAATGCGAAAATCAAAAAACCTATGGAATCTTATTTGCATGCTAGTAGTAATATTAGTATGAACGCTTTGAACACCATTGTTGATAATGATATAGAAAATTCTAAGCTTGGGGAGGTCGGTTTTGATGAAAATGATCTCTTTAGCCCTCCGGGTATTGAGGAGAAAGTTTATGTTGATTATGATATGCCTCCCATATATGATGATTATAATGATAGTGGTCTTTTGTTGCCACCTACTATGGAGGATAAAGCTTGTTATGATTATACTATGCCTCCTATATTTGATGATGAGAATAATAATGATAGCTACTTTGTTGAATTTGCTCCCACTACAATTAATAAGAATGACTATGCTTATGTTGGGAGTAGTAATAATTTTATGCATGTGAATAAGAATGCTTTATGTGATAGTTACATTGTTGAATTTGTTCATGATGCCACTGAAAGTTATTATGAGAGAGGAAAATATGGTTGTAGAAGTTTTCATGTTACTAAAACACCTCTCTTTTTGCTGAAAATCTTGAAGCTGCACTTGTTTTATCTTTCTATGCTTGTTGCATTATGCTTCATGAATTTGTTTATTTACAAGATTCCTATGCATAGGAAGAATGTTAGGCTTAAATTTGTTTTTAATTTGCTTCTTGATGCTCTCTTTTGCTTCAACTCTTATTTCTTGCGAGTGCATCATTAAAACTGCTGAGCCCATCTTAATGGCTATAAAGAAAGCACTTCTTGGAAGATAACCCATGTGTTTATTTTACTACAACAACTTTGTTTTATATTTGAGTCTTGGAAGTTGTTACTACTGTAGCAACCTCTCCTTATCTTACTTTATTGCATTGTTGTGCCAAGTAAAGTCTTTGATAGTAAGGTTCATACTAGATTTGGATTACTGCGCAGAAACAAATTTCTTGCTGTCACAAATTTGGGCCGGGTTCTCTGTAGGTAACTCAGAAAAATCTGCCAATTTACGTGAGTGATCCTCAGATATGTACGCAACTTCAATTCAATTTGGGCATTTTCATCTGAGCAAGTCTGGTGCCTCTATAAAATTCGTCTTTACGGACTGTTCTGTTTTGACAGATTCTGCCTTTTATTTCGCATTGCCTCTTTCGCTGTGTTGGATGGATTTCTTTGTTCCATTACCTTCCAGTAGCTTTGAGCAATGTCCAGAAGTATTACGAATGATTGTGTCACCTCTGAACATGTGAATTTTTGATTATGCACTAACCCTCTAATGAGTTTGTTTTGAGTTTGGTGTGGAGGAAGTTTTCAAGGGTCAAGAGAGGAGGATGATATACTATGATCAAGAAGAGTGAAGACTCTAAGCTTGGGGATGCCCCCGTGGTTCATCCCTGCATATATCAAGAAGACTCAAGCATCTAAGCTTGGGGATGCCCAAGGCATCCCCTTCTTCATCGACAACTTATCAGGTTTCTTCTCTTGAAACTATATTTTTATTCAGTCACATCTTATGTACTTTACTTGGAGCGTCTGTTTTTTTTTTATTTTTTTTTGTTTGAATAAATAGGATCCTAGCATTCTTTGTTTGGGAGAGAGACACGCTCCGCTGTTTCGTATGAACACATATGTTCTTAGCTTTATCTTTAATGTTCATTGCGAAATTTGAACTACTTCATTCATTGCTATATGGTTGGAAACGGAAAATGCCACATGTGGTAAATTGTGACGCCCCGGAACCGGTACCATGAGGATTCCAGCGATCCCGCCGAAATCCGCACGATATCGATTCGGAGACGCCCTCCGACACGACGTGCGCGACGAATCACACACGTGATGCCAGAGGAATTAACACGAGCGGTAACATTACAACAGGATTACAATAGAGCCCACAAGATACATATATTACAACAACGACTCCAACGAGTCAAGATACAAATATACAATACAAAGATCCAAATCATACGAGAAGATCGAAAACGTCCGAGTACGGACAAGATACAAATTGGACTAAGAGTCCCGAAGATAACCGAGTGGCGTCCATAACCCTGCCCGGGCCAAGCCGGAAGGGTAACCTTGCTAACGTCGTCATCTCGTACCTGTCAAAGTCGGGCCATCGGTTGCCGACAAAAGGGAGGAAGCAAAAGAGAAAGGGGAAAAGGCGAGAGTAAGTACCAAGGAACGAACTCCGGCACGTACTTAGCGAGACCGGAAATGGCTATGCTCGCCGAGCGAGTATAAATATATATCGCCTGGGGCTATATGGTAGGTTTAGCGGCAGCAAAACTATAACCAATAGAGACACGCTACAACATCCGTCTACTCAGAGAAGATAAGAGAGCGCATAAGATAACAGATAAATACTACACAAACATAACCCAGCCGATTACACATATCCCCTTCAACAATTGCAAAGAGGCAATGTAAAAGGCACTCAACGGTGGACAAGTTTTATTAGGTATCGGTTGTAGTAATGCTATATTACTACGCAAGTTATTATCAGATTATTAGCAACAAGATAACGATGTAAGTTGTTCTATGATCAAGCTATACAATTCCAAGTCGTCCATAACCGCGGACACGGCTTATCGATAAGATGTACACCCTGCAGGGGTTGCCCAAATGTAACCATACGCATGCTCGACCCACTTACGACAGGTGGATGTCTCACAACAAGACCGTTCCCAGTTCAACAAGAAAGTCTAGGGGGCCACCCGACTAAGCTACCCGTAACGAAGTCCGGCCGTACTCCGAAGCGGACTCGGGGTTTGCGTTAACGGCTAGGCGTGCAAACCACACGCTTCGCTAAACGTTCCGCGGGGTACGATACAGTAAACACCCGAAGGCAACGAGAAGTAAACACCCGAAGGCAACGATAAGTAAAGCATGGCATACATGGCATAGGCAAATAAAACCAAGGTTGTGGCCCCCTTTTCAACTGACTTGAGAAAAGGTAAAGGGTGAGGGGGGGTCCCGATAATCGTCCCCACGCATGGGTAGAGCGCTCAATCTCGGAACAGATAACAAGAACTCGGGTCCTAGGGGACAGTAGCAAGTCAAAGTTCCGATGCTTTCGCAAAGGGGCTCACAGATGCCTCTGCTTACAATTTTAGTTGTTATCAAATAAGTAAAGCATGTGTATTGATACGTCTCCGACGTATCGATAATTTCTTATGTTCTATGCCATATTATTGATGATACCTACATGTTTTATGCACACTTTATGTCATATTTGTGCATTTTCTGGAACTAACCTATTAACAAGATGCCGAAGTGCCGATTCTTGTTTTCTGCTGTTTTTGGTTTCAGAAATCCTAGTAACGAAATATTCTCGGAATTGGACGAAATCAAAGCCCAGGGGCCTATTTTTCCACGAAGCTTCCAGAAGTCCGAAGACGAGACGAAGAGGGGCCACGGGGTGGCCAAACCCTAGGGCGGCGCGGCCCCACCCCTGGCCGCGCCGGCCTATGGTGTGGGCCCCCTGTGCCGCCTCTTGACTTGCCCTTCCGCCTACTTAAAGCCTCCGTGACGAAAGCCCCAGTACCGAGAGCCACGATACGGAAAACCTTACTGAGACGCCGTCGCCGCCGATCCCATCTCGGGGGATCCAGGAGATCGCCTCCGGCACCCTGCCGGAGAGGGGATTCATCTCCCGGAGGACTCTACACCGCCATGGTCGCCTCCGGAGTGATGAGTGAGTAGTCTACCCCTGGACTATGGGTCCATAGCGAGTAGCTAGATGGTTGTCTTCTCCCCATTGTGCTATCATTGTCGGATCTTGTGAGCTGCCTAACATGATCAAGATCATCTATATGTAATTCTATATGTTGTGTTTGTCGGGATCCGATGGATAGAGAATACTATGTCATGTTAATTATCAAGTTATTATACATGTGTTGTTTATGATCTTGCATGCTCTCCGTTTCTAGTAGAGGCTCGGCCAAGTTTTTACTTTTAACTCCAAGAGGGAGTACTTATGCTCGATAGTGGGTTCATGCCCGCATTGACACCGGGGGAGTGATAGAAACCCCTAAGGTTGTGTTGTGCTGTTGCCACTAGGGATAAAACATTGGCGCTATGTCCGAGGATGTAGTTGTTGATTACATTACGCACCATACTTAATGCAATTGTCTGTTGTTAGCAACTTAATGCTGGAGGGGGTTCGGATGATAACCTGAAGGTGGACTTTTTAGGCATAGATGCAGTTGGATGGCGGTCTATGTACTTTGTCGTAATGCCCAATTAAATCTCACTATACTTATCATGTCATGTATGTGCATTGTTATGCCCTCTCTATTTGTCAATTGCCCGACTGTAATTTGTTCACCCAACATGCTTTTATCTTATGGGAGAGACACCTCTAGTGAACTGTGGACCCCGGTCCATTCTTTTAATACTTGAAATACAAATCTGCTGCAATACTTGTTTTTACTATTTTCTCTCGCAAACAAACATCTTCCACACAATACGGTTAATCCTTTGTTACAGCAAGCCGGTGAGATTGACAACCTCACTGTTTCGTTGGGGCAAAGTACTTTGGTTGTGTTGTGCGGGTTCCACGTTGGCGCCGGAATCTCCGGTGTTGCGCCGCACTACATCCCGCCGCCATCAACCTTCAACGTGCTTCTTGGCTCCTCCTGGTTCGATAAACCTTGGTTTCTTTACGAGGGAAAACTTGCTGCTGTGCGCATCATACCTTCCTCTTGGGGTTGCCCAACGAACGTGTGAAATACACGCCATCAAGCTCTTTTACTGGCGCCGTTGCCGGGGAGATCAAGACACGCTGCAAGGGGAGTCTCCACTTCTCAATCTCTTTACTTTGTTTTTGTCTTGCTTTATTTTATTTACTACTTTGTTTGCTGCACTAAATCAAAATACAAAAAAAATTAGTTGCTAGCTTTACTTTATTTACTGTCTTGTTTGCTATATCAAAAACACAAAAAATTAGTTTACTTGCATTTACTTTACTTGATTCATCATGTTTCCTTTTGATTTTACCACAAAGAACATACCGGTAGGACGTGGGTCTATAGTTGGGAGAAATAATATAGAAGAATTCTTCAACCATGTTAGTACCATTGAAAATTTTGAAGATAGACACTTGGTAGACCTTGCGCCTACTTATGAAATTGCTGCTGCGCATTTAGTTCGCTTGTTGGAAACTAAATTTGTTAATCTTAATCCTATAATCCAACACATGTTTTTCACACTTGGTGATATGGAAGAAGGGGAAAAGAAAGATTTTGTTTTAGAAACCCTTCTTAGAGAATTTGGTGGTCTAGCAAGAGAAGCTAGAAAGGTCTTTGCTAAATTTAATATGCTTGGTTCTCCTACTAATTTTGTTAGTCTCCTTGAAAAGATGGATATGGATAGAATAAGATACACTAATAATATTGATGATGGTGGGGAGATCAAAGCACCAATGCCATGTAAGCTCCTAGCTATGAATGATGCGCTAGAAAATAACTATGCTTGGCTTGTTCCCGAAAATTTGTTTGATGAGAGTAGCACGCCTAAAACTAATGAAAAGGGAGATGCTAAAACTTATGTATCTAATATACTATGCCTGGTTGAGAAAACTCCGCACCCCGCTGTAGAAGTACCACCCTTCGATAATACTTGATACACACTTTCGCGCCTAGGCGAAAGGCGTTAAAGAAAAGCGCTTATGGGAGACAACCCATGTTTTTACCTACAGTACTTTGTTTTTATTTTGTGTCTTGGAAGTTGTTTACTACTGTAGCAACCTCTTCTTATCTTAGTTTTGTGTTTTGTTGTGCCAAGTTAAGCCGTTGATAGAAAAGTAAGTACTAGATTTGGATTACTGCGCAGAAACAGATTTCTTTGCTGTCACGAATCTGGGTCTAATTCTCTGTAGGTAACTCAGAAAATTATGCCAATTTACGTGAGTGATCCTCAGATATGTACGCAACTTTCATTCAATTTGAGAATTTTCGTTTGAGCAAGTCTGGTGGCCTAATAAAATCCATCTTTACGGACTGTTCTGTTTTGACAGATTCTGTCTTTTATTTCGCATTGCCTCTTTTGCTATGTTGGATGAATTTCTTTGATCCACTAATGTCCAGTAGCTTTATGCAATGTCCAGAAGTGTTAAGAATGATTGTCTCACCTCTGAACATGTGAATTTTTATTATGCACTAACCCTCTAATGAGTTGTTTCGAGTTTGGTGTGGAGGAAGTTTTCAAGGATCAAGAGAGGAGTATGATGCAATATGATTAAGGAGAGTGAAAGCTCTAAGCTTGGGGATGCCCCGGTGGTTCACCCCTGCATATATTAAGAAGACTCAAGCGTCTAAGCTTGGGGATGCCCAAGGCATCCCCTTCTTCATCGACAACATTATCGAGTTCCTCCCCTAAAACTATATTTTTATTCGGCCACATCTTATGTACTTTGCTTGGAGCGTCGGTTTGTTTTTGTTTTTTGTTTTGTTTGAATAAAATGGATCCTAGCATTCACTTTGTGGGAGAGAGACACGCTCCGCTGTTGCATATGGACAAATATGTCCTTAGGTTCTACTCATAGTATTCATGGCGAAGTTTCTCCTTCGTTAAATTGTTATATGGTTGGAATTGGAAAAT
>NC_061510.1:312013021-312188398 GCF_022539505.1 Lolium rigidum | reverse complement strand
TTTAGTCTTTGCGCCTTTGATCTTCATCTCCAAAGCACGAACATGATCTCCATCATCAATGGGCATGATCTCCATCATCGTCGGCGTAGCGTCAAGGTCCATGGCACCGTCTTCATGGTTGTTCACCACATGTAGTAACTATTACAACTACTTTGAAATAATACTACTACATGAAATATAAAGACAACCATAAGGCTCCTGCCGGTTGCCACAATACAATAATGATCATCTCATACATATTCATCATCACATCATGGCCATATCACATCACCAAACCCTGCAAAAACAAGTTAGACGCCTCTAATTTGGTTTGCATATTTTACGTGGTTTAGGGTTTTCGAGTAAGATCCAATCTACCTACGAACATGAACCACAACGCTGATACAAGTGTTTTCAATTGAAATACTAAATTGAATCTTAACTATGGTGAGAGATACAGACACCCGCAAAGCCACTTATGCAATACAACTTGCATGTCAAGCGTGGAGCAAGTCTCATGAACGCGGTCATGTAAAGTTAGCCCGGGCCGCTTCATCCCACCATACCGCAAGATGCAAAGTACACGTAACAAGAGACAACAAAAGCATCAACGCCCACAAAACCATTGTGTTCTACTCGTGCAACCAATCTATGCATAGACATGGCTCTGATACCAATGTAGGAATTCGTAGCATAGAAAACAAAAAAATTCCTACCGCAAGAAGAATAACAAGCCAAGATCTAATCTAGTAGATGGTAGCAACGAGGTGAAGATCAACATACCCTCGAAGATCGCTAAGTGTTAGCGAGATAAATCTCGTGGTGGATGTAGACGATCACTTGCCGCTTTCAAAAGCGCGTAGAAGATCTTGACGGTGCCACAATCGGGCAACACCTCCGCACTCGGTCACACGTTCGGTGTTGATGACGACGTCCTTCTCCCCGTTCCAGCGGCCAACGGATGTAGTAGATCCTCCTCGGAATCCCGCCAGCATGACGGCGTGGTGCCGGTGGTGGTGGAGATCTCCGGCAGCACTTCGCCGTAAGCACCGCGAGAGAAGAAGGAGGAGGGAGTAGCTAGGGTTTGGGAGAGAGGAGGGGCACTTGGGCGCCGGCCTTGGGTGCCCTTGGTGGTTGATACGTCTCCGACGTATCGATAATTTCTTATGTTCCATGCCACATTATTGATGATATCTACATGTTTTATGCACACTTTATGTCATATTCGTGCATTTTCTGGAACTAACCTATTAACAAGATGCCGAAGAGCCAGTTGTTGTTTTCTGCTGTTTTTGGTTTCAGAAATCCTAGTAACGAAATATTCTCGGAATTGGACGAAATCAACGCCCAGGGTCCTATTTTTCCACGAAGCTTCCAGAAGACCGAAGGGGAGTCGAAGTGGGGCCACGAGGCGCCGCCACACTAGGGCGGCGCGGCCCGTGCCCCGGCCGCGCCGACCTATGGTGTGGGGCCCTCGTGTGGCCCCCGCGTTGCCCTTCCGCCTACTTAAAGCCTCCGTCGCGAAACCCCCGCACCGAGAGCCACGATACGGAAAACCTCACCGAGACGCCGCCGCCGCCAATCCCATCTCGGGGGATTCCGGAGATCTCCTCCGGCACCCTGCCGGAGAGGGGATTCATCTCCCGGAGGACTCTTCACCGCCATGGTCGCCTCCGGAGTGATGAGTGAGTAGTTCACCCCCGGACTATGGGTCCATAGCGAGTAGCTAGATGGTTGTCTTCTCCTCATTGTGCTTCATTGTTGGATCTTGTGAGCTGCCTAACATGATCAAGATCATCTATCCGTAATGCTATATGTTGTGTTTGTCGGGATCCGATGGATAGAGAATACTATGTTATGTTAATTATCAAGTTATTACCTATGTGTTGTTTATGATCTTGCATGCTCTCCGTTATTAGTAGAGGCTCGGCCAAGTTTTTGCTCTTAACTCCAAGAGGGAGTATTTATGCTCGATAGTGGGTTCATGCCTCCATTGAATCCGGGACAAGTGACGTAAAGTTCTAAGGTTGTGGATGTGCTGTTGCCACTAGGGATAAAACATTGATGCTATGTCTAAGGATGTAGTTATTGATTACATTACGCACCATACTTAATGCAATTGTCCGTTGCTTTGCAACTTAATACCGGAAGGGGTTCGGACGATAACCTCGAAGGTGGACTTTTTAGGCATAGATGCATGCTGGATGGCGGTCTATGTACTTTGTCGTAATGCCCAATTAAATCTCACTATATTTATCATGACATGTATGTGCATTGTTATGCCCTCTCTATTTGTCAATTGCCCGACCGTAATTTGTTCACCCAACATGCTTTTATCTTATGGGAGAGACACCTCTAGTGAACCGTGGACCCCGGTCCATTCTTTTATACCGAAATACAAATCTGCTGCAATACTTGTTCTTTACTGTTTTCTTGCAAACAATCATCTTCCACACAATACGGTTAATCCTTTGTTACGAGAAGCCGGTGAGATTGACAACCTCACCGTTTCGTTGGGGCAAAGTACTTTGGTTGTGTTGTGCAGGTTCCACGTTGGCGCCGGAATCTCCGGTGTTGCGCCGCACTACATCCCGCCGCCATCAACCTTCAACGTGCTTCTTGGCTCCTCCTGGTTCGATAAACCTTGGTTTCTTTCTCGAGGGAAAACTTGTTGCCGTGCGCATCATACCTTCCTCTTGGGGTTCCCAACGAACGTGTGAGTTACACGCCATCAAGCTCTTTTTCCGGCGCCGTTGCCGGGAGATCAAGACACGCCGCAAGGGGAGTCTCCACTTCCCAATCTCTTTACTTTGTTTTTGTCTTGCTTTATTTTATTTACTACTTTGTTTGCTGCATTATATCAAAACACAAAAAAAATTAGTTGCTAGCTTTACTTTATTTACTGTCTTGCACTCTATATCAAAAACACAAAAAAATTAGTTACTTGCATTTGCTTTACTTATTTCATCATGTTTCCTTTTAATTTTACCACAAAAGACATACCGGTAGGACGTGGGTCTATAGTTGGGAGAAACAATATAGAAGAATTTTTCAATCATGTTAGTACCGTTGAAGATTTTGAAGATAGACACTTGGTAGAACTTGCCCCTACTTATGAAATTGCTGCTGCTGCTTTAGTTCGCATGTTGGAAACTAAATTTGTTAATCTCAATCCTATAATCCAACACATGTTTCTTACACTCGGTGATATGGAAGAAGGGGAAAAGAAAGATTTTGTTTTAGAAACCCTTCTTAGAGAATTTGGAGGTTTAGCAAGAGAAGCTAGAAAGGTCTTTAGTAAATATAAGATGCTTGGTTCTTATACCAATTTTGCTAGTATCCTTGAAAAGATGGACATGGAGAGAGTAAGGTACACTAATAATATTAATGATGGTGGGGAGATCAAAGCACCAATACCATGTAAGCTCCTAGCAATGAATGAAGCGCTAGAAAATAACTATGCTTGGCTTGTTCCTGAAAATTTGTTTGATGAGAGTAGCAAGCCCAAGACTAATGAAAAGGGAGCCGCTGAAACTTATGTATCCAATATAATATGCATGGTTGAGAAAACTCCAAACCCCGCTGAAGATTCATCATCTCTCGATAATACTTGATATACACTTTCGCGCCTAGCTGAAAGGCGTTAAAGAAAAGCGCTTATGGGAGACAACCCATGTTTTTACTACAGTATTTTTGTTTTATATTTGAGTCTTGGAAGTTGTTTACTACTGTAGCAACCTCTCCTTATCTTAGTTTTGTGTTTTGTTGTGCCAAGTAAAGTCTTTGATAGTAAAGTGAATACTAGATTTGGATTACTGCGCAGAAACAGATTTCTTTGTTGTCACGAATCTGGGTCTAATTCTCTGTAGGTAACTCAGAAAATTAAGCCAATTTACGTGAGTGATTCTCAGATATGTACGCAAGTTTCATTCAATTTGGGCATTTTCATTTGAGCAAGTCTGGTGCCTCAATAAAATCCATCTTTACGGATCGTTCCGTTTTGACAGATTCTGCCTTTTATTTCGCATTGCCTCTTTTGCTATGTTGGATGAATTTCTTTGATCCATTAATGTCCAAGTAGCTTTATGCAATGTCCGAAGTGTTAAGAATGATTGTGTCACCTCTGAACATGTTAATTTTTATTGTCCACTAACCCTCTAATGAGTTGTTTCGAGTTTGGTGTGGAGGAAGTTTTCAAGGATCAAGAGAGGAGTATGATACAATATGATCAAGGAGAGTGAAAGCTCTAAGCTTGGGGATGCCCCGGTGGTTCACCCCCGCATATTCTAAGAAGACTCAAGCGTCTAAGCTTGGGGATGCCCAAGGCATCCCCTTCTTCATCGACAACATTATCAGGTTCCTCCTCCGAAACTATATTTTTATTCGGCCACATCTTATGTGCTTTGCTTGGAGCGTCGGTTTGTTTTTGTTTTTTGTTTTGTTTGAATAAAATGGATCCTAGCATTCACCGTATGGGAGAGAGACACGCTCCGCTGTAGCATATGGACAAGTATGTCCTTAGGCTTTACTCATAGTATTCATGGCGAAGTTTCTTCTTCGTTAAATTGTTATATGGTTGGAATTGGAAAATGCTACATGTAGTAATTCTAAAATGTCTTGAATAATTTGATACTTGGCAATTGTTGTGCTCATGTTTAAGCTCTTGCATCATATACTTTGCACCCATTAATGAAGAAACACTAAGAGTTTGCTAATTTGGTTTGCATATTTGGTTTCTCTAGAGTCTAGATAATATCTAGTATTGAGTTTTGAACAACAAGGAAGACGGTGTAGAGTCTTATAATGTTTACAATATGTCTTTTATGTGAGTTTTGCTGCACCGTTCATCCTTGTGTTTGTTTCAAATAACCTTGCTAGCCTAAACCTTGTATCGAGAGGGAATACTTCTCATGCATCCAAAATCCTTGAGCCAACCACTATGCCATTTGTGTCCACCATACCTACCTACTACATGGTATTTCTCCGCCATTCCAAAGTAAATTGCTTGAGTGCTACCTTTAAAATTCCATCATTCACCTTTGCAATATATAGCTCATGGGACAAATAGCTTAAAAACTATTGTGGTATTGAATATGTACTTATGCACTTTATCTCTTATTAAGTTGCTTGTTGTGCGATAACCATGTTTCGGGGACGCCATCAACTATTCTTTGTTGAATATCATGTGAGTTGCTATGCATGTCCGTCTTGTCTGAAGTAAGAGAGATCTACCACTTTAATGGTTGGAGCATGCATATTGTTAGAGAAGAACATTGGGCCGCTAACTAAAGCCATGATTCATGGTGGAAGTTTCAGCTTTGGACATATATCCTCAATCTCATATGAGAATAATAATTGTTGCCACATGCTTATGCATTTAAGAGGAGTCCATTATCTGTTGTCCATGTTGTCCCGGTATGGATGTCTAAGTTGAGAATAATCAAAAGCGAGAAATCCAAAATGCGAGCTTTCTCCTTAGACCTTTGTACAGGCGGCATGGAGGTACCCCATTGTGACACTTGGTTAAAACATGTGTATTGCAATGATCCGGTAGTCCAAGCTAATTAGGACAAGGTGCGGGCACTATTAGTATACTATGCATGAGGCTTGCAACTTGTAAGATATAATTTACATAACTCATATGCTTTATTACTACCGTTGACAAAATTGTTTCATGTTTTCAAAATAAAAGCTCTAGCACAAATATAGCAATCGATGCTTTCCTCTTTGAAGGACCATTCTTTTTTACTTTTATGTTGAGTCAGCTCACCTATCTCTCTCCACCTCAAGAAGCAAACACTTGTGTGAACTCGTGCATTGATTCCTACATACTTGCATATTGCACTTATTATATTACTCTATGTTGACAATTATCCATGAGATATACATGTTATAAGTTGAAAGCAACCGCTGAAACTTAATCTTCCTTTGTGTTGCTTCAATACCTTTACTTTGATTTATTGCTTTATGAGTTAACTCTTATGCAAGACTTATTGATGCTTGTCTTGAAGTACTATTCATGAAAAGTCTTTGCTTTATGATTCATTTGTTTACTCATGTCATTACCATTGTTTTGATCGCTGCATTCATTACATATGTTTACAAATAGTATGATCAAGGTTATGATGGCATGTCACTTCAGAAATTATCTTTGTTATCGTTTTACTCGCTCGGGACGAGCAGAACTAAGCTTGGGGATGCTGATACGTCTCCGATGTATCGATAATTTCTTATGTTACATGCCACATTATTGATGATATCTACATGTTTTATGCACACTTTATGTCATATTCGTGCATTTTATGGAACTAACCTATTAACAAGATGCCGAAGAGCCGCTTGTCGTTTTCGCTGTTTTTGGTTTCAGAAATCCTAGTAACGAAATATTCTCGGAATTGGACGAAATCAACGCCCAAGGTCCTATTTTGCCACGAAGCTTCCAGAAGACCGAAGGGGAGTCGAAGTGGGGCCACGAGGCGCCGCCAAACTAGGGCGGCGCGGCCCAGGCCATGGCCGCGCCGACCTATGGTGTGGGGCCCTCGTGTGGCCCCCCGCGTTGCCCTTACGCCTACTTAAAGCCTCCGTCGCGAAACCCCCAGTACCGAGAGCCACGATACAGAAAATCTTACTGAGACGCCGCCGCCGCCAATCCCATCTCGGGGGATTCCGGAGATCTCCTCCGGCACCCTGCCGGAGAGGGGATTCATCTCCCGGAGGACTCTTCACCGCCATGGCCGCCTTCGGAGTGATGAGTGAGTAGTTCACCCCTGGACTATGGGTCCATAGCAGTAGCTAGATGGTTGTCTTCTCCTCATTGTGCTTCATTGTTGGATCTTGTGAGCTGCCTAACATGATCAAGATCATCTATCCGTAATGCTATATGTTGTGTTTGTCGGGATCCGATGGATAGAGAATACTATGTTATTTTAATTATCAAGTTATTACCTATGTGTTGTTTATGATCTTGCATGCTCTCCGTTATTAATAGAGGCTCTGGCCAAGTTTTTGCTCTTAACTCCAAGAGGGAGTATTTATGCTCGATAGTGGGTTCATGCCTCCATTGAATCTGGGACGATGTGACGAAAGTTCTAAGGTTGTGGATGTGCTCGTTGCCACTAGGGATAAAACATTGATGCTATGTCTAAGGATGTAGTTATTGATTACATTACGCACCATACTTAATGCAATTGTCTGTTGCTTTGCAACTTAATACTCGGAAGGGGTTCGGACGATAACCTGAAGGTGGACTTTTTAGGCATAGATGCATGATGGATGGCGGTCTATGTACTTTGTCGTAATGCCCAATTAAATCTCACTATATTTATCATGACATGTATGTGCATTGTTATGCCCTCTCTATTTGTCAATTGCCCGACTGTAATTTGTTCACCCAACATGCTTTTATCTTATGGGAGAGACACCTCTAGTGAACTGTGGACCCCGGTCCATTCTTTTATACCGAAATACAAATCTGTCTGCAATACTTGTTCTTTATCGTTTACTTGCAAACAATCATCTTCCACACAATACGGTTAATTCTTTGTTACGAGCAAGCCGGTGAGATTGACAACCTCACTCGTTTCGTTGGGGCAAAGTACTTTGGTTGTGTTGTGCAGGTTCCACGTTGGCGCCGGAATCTCCGGTGTTGCGCCGCACTACATCCCGCCGCCATCAACCTTCAACGTGCTTCTTGGCTCCTCCTGGTTCGATAAACCTTGGTTTCTTTCTGAGGGAAAACTTGCTGCTGTGCGCATCATACCTTCCTCTTGGGGTTCCCAACGAACATGTGAGTTACACGCCATCAGTGGTGCGGCTCAAGAGGTCGCCAGCCCCTCCCTCTCCCCCTCATTATATAGGTAGAACCCCCTAGGGTTTGCCCAAAATCCGAATAAGAGTCCAACTCAAAAACTTCCATATTGGTGAAACCTAGGGGAAGTGGGACTCCTCCCTTTCCTTCCCCTATGGCCGGCCATGGTGGTGGAGTCCACCATGGACTCCACCTTCCCCTTTGGTCGGCCTAGGGTTGGTGGAGTCCATCCGGGACTCCACCTTCCATGGTGATTTCTTTCGGAAGGTTCTAGAACATTCTAGCGCCTTCCATAAATGCACCTGATCATTTCCAAACTTGGAAAGTGACTTCTTATATATGAATTTTATTCTCCGGACCATTCCGGAACTCCTCGTGATGTCCTGGATCCCATCCGAGACTCCGAACAACATTCGAACTCCATTCCATATTCCATATCTACTTAAAACGACATCAAACCTTAAGTGTGTCACCCTACGGTTCGAGAACTATGCGGACATGATCGAGACTCCTCTCCGATCAATAACTAATAGCGGGACCTGGAGATTCATAATAACTCCCACATATTCAACGATGACTTCGTGATCGAAAGAGCCATTCACATAAAATAACAATTCCATTTGTCTCGCGATATTTTACTTATCTGAAGTTTGACCGTCGGTATCTCCATACCTAGTTCAACATCGTTACCGATAAGTACTCTTTACTCGTATCATGATATGATATCCCTTGTGAACCAGTCACATGCTTGCAAGCTAATTGGATGTCATTTCACCGAGAGGGCCCAGAGTATATCTATCCGTCATTAGGATGGAAAAATCCCACTATTGATACAAGTGCCTCAACCCTATACTTTCCGAACACTTAATGCCATCTTTATAACAACCCACTTACGCAGTAGTGTTTGGTGTCATCAAAGCATCCATCCGGTGTAGGTGATTAACAAGATCTCATGGTCGAAGGATTAAGTTACTATGCATATTAAATCTTGAAGCATAATGAACTAAATGACTTGATCATATGCCACGCTTACTATGGGTGTATGTCCATCACATCATTCACCTAATGATATGACCTTGTTATTAATAACATCTAATGTTCATGATCAGGAAATCATGATCATTCCTTTATGTTTACAAAACACACAAGTATTAATGTTTCCGGTTAATACAATTATAGCATGGGATGTAAACATTTATCATGAACATTAAGATATAACAACAAACACTTTTATTATTGCCTCTTGGGCATATCTCCAACATGCACATGTGGCTACGACGAGAGCGTGGGCGAGTGAGGAGGATGGGGCCGCGAGAGGAAATGAAGCGAGGGAGGCATGCAGGACGGTGACCCATAGCGGGCTGAAGCGGTGAGTGGGGATTTTTGTGGGACCATGTTGAGTTGTGAAGCTCTATTTGAGCTTCTCTATCTGGCAGAGACGCGCCTTTTTTGGTATGAGATGGGTAGTGGCTACTTGAAAATCTGGACTACAAAGCACTCGAGTTATCGGGAATCTCGGTTAGGATGAGAATTTCTGAGTTGACCTGGGCTACTTAACACACCCTAACTCTCTCGCAAGTGCTCCCGCACATTTCGATGTGTAATTCGTCCATTTTTCCACCACTGTTTAAAATTTCTCCAACTTTTCTTAAAATTCAGCAATGTTCACATAACATGCATGCATCATGTCATATAATTGAAGATCAAATTTTTGTTGACACGTCAAGGGCAAAATTCAGTTGCGATTCGCAATCTAAATGACCAACTTTCAAGCCTTATTTTGTGGTGTCCACAACCGGTTTTTTTATTCGTTGCTTGACATGTCGACTAAATCTTGATTTCTAATTTTATGGCATGGTTAGGATAATTGATTGAATTTTATAGTGATTTTTTAGAGGTCAGTTAGAAATCTAATGGCATTCTAGTAGACCTAAATGTTTCAATGCATACAAGACGTATTTAAGAGCAACTCTAACAGATATCGCATATCGGCTGAAAGAGCAAGGTCTATACCCCGTGTTTTGTGTGTTTGATAACAACACTTGAATGAATTTAACTGTGTGCATAGATTGTCTTTGATAGATTTGCAGGTGCACGGTGCCCTCGCTGAACACGTCATGATCGGAGGACTGAAGCGTAGCTTATAGGTTTTCTGGTTTTGCGTGTGTGTCGCAAGGTGACGTGGCTGGAGAGGGAAAGAGGAAAAACAGCAGATTCTGCCTTACCGGTACTACCGGTACCAGTAGCGGTAGTACCGCTACCCTACTGGTACTGCCCTGAGGTACCGCTCTGGGTTTTGCACTGAATTGTCCCACATAGTGCGTTACGGTACCTCTACGGTACCATGAGCGGTAGTACCGCTTACAAGTGGTAGTACCGCCTTGGTACCGCTTAGGTACCGTAACACAAGTTACGGCACTACCGCGTTGGTACCGCTAAGGTGCCGCGAGGAGTCCAGGGCTCACAGAGGTCGTTACGGTACCTGAGCGGTACCGCAAGCGGTACTACCGCTGTGAGCCTACGTGGCGAATCTGTGGAGAGCATTCGAACCCAGAGCGGTACTACCGCTTGCCCAAGAGGTAGTACCGGTCGCGCGGGATCTGAGCATAACGGTTGGATTTGGAGGGACCTATAAAAAGGCCCCTTCTTCTCCAGCTCGAATTTAGCTCTTCTCTCTCTCTCCTCCATTGTTGCTGAGCTCAAACCTTGAGGATCTCCCCACCTACCCAATCAATCTTGCCCAAATTTGGAGGAGTGGTGGAGGAGGCCCCGATCTATTGATCTACCAAGAGAAAATCCACCAATACCATCTAGTCCTTAGTGGATCTTGTTGTTAGGGTTCCTATTGTGGGATCTTGGAGGAAGTGCTCCTATGGAGGCTAGCTTGGATTTGTGCTAGCCCCATAGGGTGTTCGGAGCCTCCTAGTGTTGCGGAGCTCGCCCCAACCTTGTGAAGGAACCACCGCCTCGACCGGTGTCTTAGTGGAGAAGGGGGAGCCCCTTTGTGGAGCTCTCTCGAGGAAGAAGGTGAGGTCTTCCTTCGTGGTGTGGCCATCTAGCCTTCGTGGCTAGCACCTCCTCAACGCAGACGTACTCCCTTTTTGCGGGAGAAACTGCGAGAAACAAACCTCGCCTCGTCTCCGCGCCCCCCGGTTGTCCCGCTCCTTATCTTTACTATCATGCTTGGTTCCTTTCCTTGTTGCACTAGACTAGGATCATACTAGGATCACCTCGAACATCAAAGCTATCACCTTACTTTCGCATCGCACTAAAATTGAAAAAGGATAAAAATTGCATAGCGATCATTCACCCCACTTTTGTCCGCTACGATCCATTCATCGGCACATACCACAACTCTAACAAATATTATCTAAATAGATTAATGCTGTTGCAATCCATGGACTCTCAGCGTTTTGCCGGTGCATCGCCGTGTGGGCCAGTCGTGGAGATGTCGCGCGGGCCTATCTAATCCCGGGTTGGGGCTGTGGGACCGGGTTTTCTGGTTTTCCCATCTTCTCCTGCTGGGTCAACATCCAAGGAGACGCGTCGGCCGGCGGCTCCCAGTGGAGATGGAGGAGTGAGCCTAGGTCCGGGGGGAGTGAGACTAGGCTGGCCAGCGGCCACGCGTGGTCTTGGGGCCGGCATTGACGAGCAAGGCCACGCGGCTGATGGGGCGTGGGCGGGTAATGGCGGCGGGGAAGGCACAGAGGAAAAGCTGTGAGTCGCCTGCTCGAGATGCTGGTAGCGGCGTCCACCCGGAGCTGTCACCGGCAACATAACCGCAACCCCCCCCCCCCCCGCGCGGCGGCCCCCATCCCCCACCACACACGAGGATCTGGGAACCCTAGGTTCGTTGGCTCTCAATTTCCTACCATTCAATTCAAGGTATATTATGGTTTTTGCGTGATTCTTGGTTATGCACTTGAGATGAATCCATCATTTGCAGGTTCAGGAGCCTTGGAGGTGCGTTGCAGCTGCGTCATTTGGCGTTGGCGGCATCGTCTTCTTGCCTTTGCTGATCTCTTGCTCAATAGGTGGGGTTATCTTAGATTTTTCTTGCTGCGACAGCTAGCGTGTTTTTTTCCTTTCGTCATGCTCGATGTTCCTGGTAGGTCGTGTCAACACCCGGATTTTTAAGTCCAGATGCCTGTTATGCCATACATCGCAATCCCAGGAATATTGTTGTTGCGAGACATAACAGTTGAATATCATAAGTCATCATTCATTACATACCATAGTCGTCTTACAAATAGATCACATGATCCAATATTACACAAATAGTTGATCTACTGATCAACGAACAAACACAAGTTCATAGCGGAAGCGTAAGATAGAAGGGACTCTCTAGTCCACAGGCCAACGCTTGACGTCAGGAGTAGTCCTAGTTGTCGTAGACGTCCTGCTGTCCATCCTCTTCATACTACTGTTCATCTTCATAGTCTGGCCATTTGAATAGCCAGGGACAAAGCCGTGAGTACTTTAAAGTACTCGCAAACTAATACTAATGTAAGTACTAGCAATTCTAGTAAGGGGGATGCTAAGCTCTAGTTTCTTTTGCATAAAGCCAATTTCAGTTCACAAGTATTTGAAATAAAAACTCTTCATGTGCTAACTAACTCAAGTGGGAACATTAGTGTCATTCCCACAACTCAGTTGTGTTTCAAGTCAAAGTCACCATTTCAAGTTCAAATCACAAGTCATCCTTCACATGCCACATTTTTGAAAATGGTCTGATGACGGAACAGTATGGCCTTTCCAACCGTCCATAACTGTGGACGCGGCTATTCGAATAGTTCTACACTCTGCAGAGGTCGTACACTTGTGCCACAACATTTGCAATAATCCGTCGTGGTTAATCGGCCCTGATTTATCACACTCCGTGTGCGGACTACCAACCATAACCTTTCACTTACATACCCTAGTATAGGCATCTCTCCCCATGAGCTTGGCCTCCCGGTGAAGACAAACTCGTCACTCGGGAACTGCACAGGGCTTGGGCCGGACGTTCACCTCATAATCACGTCATTTCACATCATTCATATTTCTTTGGAGGCAGCCCTTGGCATAACCCCGATGACGCTTGTGTAGAGGGAACCCATACTAAGATACATAAACTTCTAGTTAAGCCCTACCCATATCGGTATTGTGGGGGTACTTGTAAAATTGGAATGGTATCGCATCCGAACCCAACCATCAGTTTTTGTAAAGTTCACCATGTCATTCACCAGTCACAATCACCTTCAAAATCTTTCAATAGAATGACTCATCATTCCAAGGTTTTCCAAAGTCTTTTCATTTCACAAGTTCCCATCTAGAGTAGTCAATTTTAATTTAGCACTAGCATCTAAGTATGAGGGGTGCTAAGTAATTTGCTTTGCTTCTAGGCTAACACTGATACTCTTGTACTAATCCAATACTCACCAAATGAATCATGAATCAAAAAGTACTTTGATAAAACAAAGGTAAGTAAAGCTTGTAAAGTAAAACTGGGAAATAGGATCATGAACATAAAGTAAATGGGTAATGCCTTGCTCATGGTGAGCTTTGCACTTTGCAAGAGTATTATCTTGCCTTGGTTGGGGAATTGGTCAAAGTGGTCTTCTTCTTCTTGGAAGTAGACCTCCTCCTCCTCTTGATACTCCTCGGTACTAGCGTCTAAAATACGAATACGGGGTACACAATCATCATACCAAACTTATTTACTAAACTAGGCACACTCATGATTTACACAACTTAAACTAGCATCACACATTACTATTAAGTGGGTAGATGTGTTTTTCTTATTTAAGAAAAATAATTTCCTCTCATACTAATTAAGGTGTTACTTTTAATTACTTAGAGAAATAATTTCCTCTCATTATCTTATTAAGATTTAATTTCTCTCATGAATAATATATGACCTAGGTTGACTAAAGTCAACCTCTTCATACTTATCATTTAAGAAAATGATTTAAATGAGGTGAAGCACCTCATACAATTTAATCCTAATATGGTAAAGATTTAGTATCATCAAACAATTCATATGAGACCTAAATGACCAGAGTCTCTACCTCATTTTGAAATGTTTGTGACCAGATTTAAATGAGAGAAAAACTCCCATGTGATTTATTAATAGTTTTGGACAATATCTTTGACTAGAAATAGCCCTATAGTCCTTTAATTAAACAAGGCCATGATCATTCAAAGTAAGCATGGCATATTGTTGCAGAAACAATTAGTACAAGTGAAATGTGATTTATTAGCGTTGGAATCAACTAAATATCAGTTTTGGTTGATTTTTAATAATTATTCTAAGTCAGAAAAGTCCCTGTCTTGTTTATTTTTATACTTTAATTCTATAACAGATCTAGGGTTCAAACCAGTGGCATTGTGTAGATAAAATCCTAAGGTTTCCAAATATATAAAATTTGTAAAATCTGGCCAAGTATATTTGTCCTTATTAAATTTCAAAGTTAACATCAGATTGCATACTTCATCTATTTTGGATTTTTGAATTTGAAACGTGGGCTGGCGGGAAATAAACGGGCTGTGCCAAGCGAGAGGGAAATGGGCCGGCCCAGCTTTGCAGCGGGCCAGCTGACAAGGTGGGGGCCACCTGTCTGTGGGTCTTAACTAGCGAATCGGTACGGGGAGATGCTGGCCGTGTGATTAGACGATGGATCGACGGCCCAGAGGGGTCGTCGTCTCCGGCGAGACGGAAGCTTACGGGAGGCGGAGGTAGGGGGTCGGAGCGGTCGTCGGAGCTCCGGCGATCGTCGGAGTGGTGCGCCGCGACGTTGTGGTAGATGAGGAAGCTCCGTGAAGCAGTGGCGTCGTCAGGGGCGGCCTCCTTCTCCGACGAGCTTCGGCTACTGGTGGCGGCGATGAGCTTGCAATTTGAGGAGTACGGTGGCTAATCGAGCGTGGTGAGGTGATGAGGAGAGGCTGTGAGACGAGGGGAAGCGGATGGCGTGCTCAATTTGAGAGGAGGAGTCCTCCTTTTATAGCAGAGGGAGGTGGCCGAAGGTGCGGGGAAGGTCGACGATGGCGACGGCGTTCTGAGGCGCGAAGGGGCAGGGTGATGGGGGCGCGAGGTAGGCGACTGCTAGGCGGTCCTGTGAGCGTCAACGGCGCGGTAGGGTAGGGTGTACGTTGGTCGCGCGCGCGTGTACTGACGCGGCCGCGGCGGACGGGCGTGTCCTTTCCGGCGACGGCGGGCGCGGAGAGGTGACGCGATCATGTCCGGCGAGCTACACGTGTCGTGGTGAGTACCCTGGCGAGCGGAGGCGGTCGGGGTGGAGTACGGCGAGGCAACGCGTGGCCTGTGACGTCCGCGGCGTACTTGGGCGACGCCAGCGGCATGGTCTGGCCGTCCTGGGCGCGCGCGTTCCGGCGGCTGTCGGCGTCCTTGCGATCAACGGCTTGTACCATCATACTCAGGAGATCCAGTGAGACTTGGAGGACACGGTGGTCGTGGTTGGGAAAGAACGGAGAGAGGGGTGGTGCGGCATGGTGGTGAAATTTAGAAAATCAAAGAATTGCAAATTTGGCTAAGTGTGAGATTGTTCCACATAACACAAAGTTCCAACTTTACATGAGCATAGAATGTTATACAAAGTGAATCTGACATGGTGGTCTTTACCAAAGTTGTTCACCTTGATGTGCTCTTGGATGACATGCAAAGAATTGGGAAAGTTTAGTTTGAAAAATTTGAAATGCAGAGGCTCAAAGTAGTGACCAGAATATAAATGGCAGATTTGACCATTATTCTATGTGATCACAATTTGAGTTTGAAGTTGATTTGATTTGTGTTTCTTTGATTCCAAAAGTTGTAAAAAGTGTTTAGTAGCATAATACAACTAATGGTGAAGGCCAAATTGGTCTAGGTCAAAGATTTGGAAAAATGGCATAAACCATATGTGAGGGTTTTGTGATTTTCTAACTTTTATTCTTTTATTCTTCTTGGCTTCATTTTGACAAGAGTGAGGTTTATTTGGTGTTAGATTGAGTTGGGTAAAAGGTTCAAACCGTTTTAGGACAATGGGGGTGCATAGGTCAAAATTTGATATTTTGGCTAAGTGCCACATATACCTCTATGCATATGTTTGATTTTATTTTATTTCTCACTTGAATTGGTTGGTAAGTACTTTGTTGAGTGTGTTGATGTATTTCAAAACATCTACCAAGGTTGAAAAACAAAGTTTTAGCATTTGCAAAAAGCAGCCATAGGCTTGCATATGCTTTTTTCTTATTTAAGATCACCTCTTTTTATTTTGTTTTTCAAAGATTTGTGACAAGAGGGATGAGGTTTAGGGTTTAGTGGGGTTCACCATGGTTCACCACTATTTAGCAAAAATATTAAAGGTAGGGTTCAAGATTTACCTATTAGGGCTATATGCCCACATATGTCTTTTCTTTTATTTTGGTTTCTCAAAATAGATCCAAATGATTTTTGAGAAGGTTAGGGTTTAGGTTTTTTCTTATTTGATTTCTTTCTCTTTTATTTTATTTGGTTGGTGATCTTCACTTGATCACTTTAGGGTTTTAGGGTTTAGCACATAAGCATAATAACACTCATCATGGCAAAACACAAATACTAGGTATGAGCACTATGCATAGCACCCAATGTAAGAAAAGTTTTTGTTGGTTCTCATTTTTGGAAAAAGGAAATTCATTTTCTCTTTGTTTTAAAATTTGGGATGTTACAGGTCGCTACCGTCATGCTTTTGTCTTATGCGGTGTGAAATCTGTAGAGTAGTTGTGGGGGTGCCATTGTTGAGGAATAATGATGGTGGTTTCACCTCCAATCATCAGCACCTTAGCTACAGCCGCCGACACTGCTAGCGGCGTGTCCACTGGCGTGTCTGGCGTCTTCTCCGGTGATGTGGACCAGGTCTGCATGGCGGGAGCCTGCCATTTGGATGCGCCGCAGAAAACTCTTTTACCCCCAAGTTCTTTCTCCCCGGGCCGCCTTTTGCAAAAACACCTTTACATATATGTATGCAAGTCTCCACCAGTTTTCCTCTTGTGATGTGATTTCTTATGATCCTCATTTTCGTTGGGCCTCCATTGGAAAAAATGACATCACCACTCCACAAGGCATCAACCCATGAGAAAAGTTGGTCTGGGTGTCTTCTAATATGAAATGGATCAAAGAAATTAGGTTACATGGACAATGTTGTGACATACCCTGCAACATTTATCTACCTTGTGACAAATGATTTTATATTGTTTCAGTGCTAACAGAAAATCACCGTCTTTTCATATTATCATCCCTCATGATAATGATGTATTATTGTTGCTGTAATGTAGATCTTTCGATTTAAGGAAAAGAAGAACTTAGGTTCAATTTATCCATGATTTTTATGTCACAGGATTGATAGAAAAAATAGAAAGTTTTTTCAACCGACCAAAGAAACATATCACAATTCCCTGCTCAAGCCTCCATTTTTGAAGCCTGCAAATACTAATCTTTTTAATCAGACGCAGCTTCCTTATGCTGAAGAAAGGCATATACTTTCAAACTTTCGAGAAGAATCCTATATGTTTGGGACCTTTTGGGGCGAGTGTGGGAGGGCTTTATGGGGAATAGATCCATGTTGTTTTAACTGTGAACAAAGTTTACTCGCTTCTTGATGTCATTGCTGTTGTAGTTAGGTTTAGTCAGAATTTCTTTAGCTTCAGAATTAAGGCCATGAGTCGATTTAATTAGTAATTTAGGCACGTGAGATATATATGCTCCACTTGATTTCCATCATGTGCTTACTGTAGTTGCTGACTCGAAGGTTCTGACAGTGATCACACGGTGTCATCATGTCCATATTGGAGATGGATGCAGCATGATCGAGGGGCCTTGACATTGGAGCATGAACACTTTCTCTTTGTGGTATTCCACCTCTTGCTTGCTTTTGGTTCAAAGATGAGATTCTTAGTAATAGTTGGTTGTATTCGCCCTTTTTTTTTGAATAATAGCCTCCTTTACTACAGGATTAACTGCCTTTTATATGTTTCGGATATATTTACTTACATTTGATGGGTATTTGCGTGTTTAACCTTTAGTACTGATTCGTAAAGAAACCGGTACTAAGGGTCAAATCGTTTGGCTAGTTTTCTACTAGTGTTCCGTGTTGGGAAGGAAAGAGACAAGCTAGCAGCCGTGCGATTGGGAACTCATGAGCAGTCCTGGACGAGATAGACGCAGGCTCTGGATCGGACTACCGATCTACGTACTTCCTATGTACAGAAGTAGTACTGAATTAACAGAGTCATCAATCCAATAACGAACGAAAGTGGCCGAAAACCTAACGAAAGCACACCGCGTTGCGCTGATCACGCTGTCGGAAGGAATTGCAGAGCGCAAAACCCACCTCCCGGATCTCGAAACCCTCGCCGTCGCGCGCCGTCGCCATCCATGGAGTGGGACTTCCCCGTGCCGCCGGTGGTCTTCGATGTGTCCATCCCCAACTACAGCCAGCAGCACAACCCAATCCCGGAGACCGGCCCCTTGCAACCACCCGCCCCCGTGTTTCCCGACGACGACGAGCGGCCGCTCCTCGAGGAGCTGGACATCGACCTGGGTTTGGTCTGGCGGAAGACGCTCTCGATCCTCCACCCGCTACGCTCCGCCGACCCGGCCCTCCACGCCGAGAACGCCGACCTCTCCGGCCCCTTCCTGTTCGTGCCCGCGATGCTTTCGATGTCTGGCCGACGCGCGTTGCTTTCGATGTCTGGCCGACGCGCGGTGCTTTCGACGTTTCGGTGACTCCTTGCACTTCTCGTCACGTGCCTGATTTCTGATATTCTAGTTTTGGTACTTTGCTTCAAGTTCAAAAAAGACCGCTACTCGTCCGATCTGCTCGATTCCACGACTGAAGAAACCAACAAAACCGGAGTCCAGCAAACGAACGTGAAACCCAACGACACACGTCAAACGACAAAAATCAAACGGCCCAGATGTCAACCCAACGGCCCAACTCATAAATAAATCAAACGGCCCAGCCAACGTATTACATACATTACCGTCTCCTGATCTAATACAGCTACATACACCGCTGACCGTCTCCTGATCGAACGCAGCCGGCCGGCCGTGTT
Source organism: Lolium rigidum (assembly GCF_022539505.1). Classification (NCBI taxonomy): domain Eukaryota; kingdom Viridiplantae; phylum Streptophyta; class Magnoliopsida; order Poales; family Poaceae; genus Lolium; species Lolium rigidum. Next base: position 312,169,542 of record NC_061510.1, on the reverse strand, counting down.
CAACCATTGAATCTTCAGCTTCTGCTATATAAACATACAAGCGACGCACCAAGTTTTCAGAGAAGCAACAGGCCACAACCACGGCACCGAGTTTTCAGAGAAGCAAGGCCAACTTCTGCGTAGTAGACACAGTCCAAAGGTACGGTGGCATCTTTCAACACATATCATTACATGATGGTGACCCTGTAGCACGCTAGGTCTACTTTTATGGTGAAACAAAGCACAAAAAATCTAAGATGGTGAAATAAAGCGCAAAAATTAATATTGCCAAGGAGCAAACTACTTTGCTCAATCCAGATATTTGTCATTTGTAGACCGAGAATCTGAGACTGTGTTTGCTCAATCCAGATATCTGCCATTTGTAGACGGAGAATCTGAGACTCTGCCAATGCAATCCTGCAAAGAATTCTTTGGTATTAAATAGCAGGCGATAGAGAGAAATAAGCGATTTTCTTATATAAAATATGTTCCTACGATGCTAATAAAAAGAAATTAAAAGTATATTTAAAACTAACTATTGAATCAGCCGACGTCGTTGGATCGTCAAATCAGTTTAATCGAGATGCACCTTGGTTCGGTCATATGTGTGCACTACGGTTTTTACGTCATGTTTCACGGTCGCTACAGTAACCCAGGTTACTATAGGCGGTGCTACCTGCTAACTTTCTCGCTCCAGAGTTGGGTAGCACATGAACTAATTTCTTCTTGCGGGGGATGAGTCTAGAGGCGACCTTGAGATGTGAGGGGTGAGGGCAGCGCATGAGGAAGGCGCCTGCAGAAATCGAGTGGGACGACAACATGTGTGAAGGCCAACAATTCCACGAGGCAAGATGGCGCGCGTTGCAGGTCCGCGAGCTAGGCAGCACGATGGGATTAAGAGAGATGAGGGGGGAGTGGCCACTGAAAAGGAAAGGTGAGAGTATGGTAGAGCCGATGAACAGATACGGGGTGTAGCAATGCATTGGTGAAAGGTAAAGGGCGTAGATGTGGCATATAGGTACAACGGGTGGTGCTGCGCAAAATGTAGCAAAACATGACCATATTTAATTTAATAAATAATATTTTGTTGTCGATTCGCAGCAACGCGCGGGCATGCTGCTAGTTTCTGATATTCTAGTTTTGGTACTTTGCTTCAAGTTCTGATCGAGTTCCAGTCTCGATCTTGATATTTTGCTTTCCTAATATGCCCCTTGATTCTGAAGTTTTTTTTAAACAGAAGGCCGTAGCCCAACCTTAAATTAATAAGGCCGTTGCCGGCAAGATGTTACATGGTGCTGAAAAATAGCTAACAGGAGACGAAAAAATAACAAGCATACAAGAATGAAAAGAAACACAGCTTGAGCTTCGTGTCTGTTGTCCGGCCTTGCGATCCGTCTGAAGAGGCGCCGAAGCTGGTGAAGAGGACCGCCGTTGAGAGCTCTCGCCCTAGTCAACCTCCAGAGGCCAAGCACACACCCGAGCACCATCCGCTTCTACCTCCACAGAAAGCTCCCTGCTTTCTCGCCCTGGATCGAAGGGCGCCGGACCTGTCCGAGGTAGACCGCTCTCCCTGAACACGCATGTATATCGGAGGTCACTGCCGGGGAGGAGGACTCCAAGCACTCGCCTCGCCGCGCCGCCACCCACGCACATCACCGCCACCCGCAGCCCACACCACAACACACATGACCAAGCTGCCAGGAGCAGGCACAGACAGAGCCTACCAACCGCCGCCGAGCTCGTCCATCCATATCCGCTATCTCTGACCAGCGCCTCCATCGAGGGAACGACGCCAGAGCGCCGCCGCCGTCCAAACCGAAGTTATGGGCTTTCGCCCGAGATAAGCAGAGCAGGGGAGGGAGGGGATACAACCTCGATGTCGCCTTCAAGAAGGAGCATGGCGCCGTCGCCAGCGTCGTCGACCTCGTGGCCGCCACCGTCAGCCAAGGGTTTCCCCCGGTTTAGATCCCACCGCCGACCAACCTCACCAAACCGCCGGAGGATCTGGGGCCAGGGAGATGGGAGGAGCACCACATGGAGGAAGAACTCGTGTCCAGATCTGATGCCGGAGGCCCGACGGGGCGACCTCCGCACCAGGCCTGCGCCCGCCGCCCCTTCGCCGTCCACACGGCCGAAGAGCGCAGAACGCAGCACCGGTGCCGCCACCCGCCGCCAGGTCGGCGACGCCCCACCCCGCGCCCAAGGCCGCCGCCCTGCATCCATGGGATCCGCCCGATTCGTGGCGCACAGCCCGGCCACCAACCACCACTCCCAGGCGCCGGCGAGGCCGAGCCGGAGAGGGGAGAGACGGGAGGAGGACCAGCGCCGAGTCCTCGGGTGAAGGCCATCCCCCACCACCCGGCCGCCTTCCTCCCTTCAGCCGCGCGTGGGGGCCAGAGAGCAGCTCCCCGCCGCCCCCATCACCGGCGCCACACGGCCTTGCCGGCGGCCGCCTCCAGGGGCGACGAGAAGGGGAGGGAGGCTGAGGGGAGGAGGCGGCGGCGCTCGATTTAGGGTTTCCCCCCCGGTCGCCTGGAGGGGCGACGCGAGGGAGAGAGAAGGGGGGTTCTGAAGTTTTCAATTCCTTATGTACTAATCTAGATCCACATTGTCTACTGTTGGACTATTAGTATTGGTGCATTCGCTTGGCTGCTCCAGGGTTTAAAATTTCACGAAACTTTAGAGAAATTTAGCAGGTCAGCGAAAGATTTAAATTTCACTCAAAATATTTCGTCACGATCAACTTATCGAGTAACAAACGTGCAAAATACACTTGTTTCAACAAGAATTTCGGTAGCATGGTGGTTAGTCTTCCTGGCTGCTAGCAGGGCATCATTTGTTCAAGTACCAGATGACTTGATTTTTTGGTTTAGTTTCACTTTTACGCTGAAATTAAAGAAAAAAAAAATCTAAAACCTAGTCCAAACACAACGTGAAAAGATGACAGATGATTAGGACAGTAAGGATGCGTTTGGTTGCCTGAGCGATTTTTTGCCCATTGCGTCAGTGAGAAGAAATCCACATCTCGTTCCAGCTCAGCTTCGGGTCAAAAATCGCATTTGGCTTGATTGAGTAGGTTGCATCAGTTGGTACCCAAATGCTGCTTTGTTTTATTGGTCGTATGCTCTTTGTAGCCTCACCTATATAGCAACATGGTGACCTTACCTCACTCATCACAAGCATTAGCACGTAGCCAGACACCACCATGGCAAGCTTGGAACGTCGGCGGTCACGAAGCCAGACACCACCATGGCACCACGGTCATGCCGGTCGCAAGCATCACCACGTTGCCGACCACGGAGCTGAACGTCACCATGACACCGCCGTTCACACCCGTTATAAGCATCGCCATGTCGCCGACCACGAAGATGAAGACCACCATGGCACCATCATTCACGCCGATCACAAGCATCATCACGTCGACGACTACAAATACGAAGACCACCATGACACCGCCGGTCACGCCAGTCACAAGCATCACCACGTCACCGACCACGAGACGAACACCACATGACACCGCCGTTCACGCCCGTCGTAAGCATCACCATGTCGTCGATCACGAAGACGAAGACCACCATGACACCGCCGGTAACACCGATCACAAGCATCACCACGTCGCTGATACGTCTCCGACGTATCGATAATTTCTTATGTTCTATGCCATATTATTGATGATACCTACATGTTTTATGCACACTTTATGTCATATTCGTGCATTTTCTGGAACTAACCTATTAACAAGATGCCGAAGTGCCAGTTCCTGTTTTCTGCTGTTTTTGGTTTCAGAAATCCTAATAACGAAATATTCTCGGAATTGGACGAAACGAAGACCCAGGGGCCTATTTTTCCACGGAGCTTCCAGAAGACCGAAGAACACACGAAGTGGGGCCACGAGGTGGCGACACCACAAGGCGGCGCGGCCCGGGGGGCCCGCGCCGCCCTATGGTGTGGCCCCCTCGTCCGGCCCCCGACTCGCCCTTCCGCCTACTTAAAGCCTCCGTCGCGAAACCCCCGATGCGGAAAAACCACGATACGGAAAACCTTACCGAGACGCCGCCGCCGCCGATCCCATCTCGGGGGATTCGGAGATCTCCTCCGGCACCCTGCCGGAGAGGGGATTCATCTCCCGGAGGACTCTACACCGCCATGGTCGCCTCCGGAGTGATGAGTGAGTAGTTCACCCCTGGACTATGGGTCCATAGCAGTAGCTAGATGGTTGTCTTCTCCTCATTGTGCTTCATTGTTGGATCTTGTGAGCTGCCTAACATGATCAAGATCATCTATCTCGTAATTCTATATGTTGTGTTTGTCGGGATCCGATGGATAGAGAATACCATGTCATGTTAATTATCAAGTTATTATACATGTGTTGTTTATGATCTTGCATGCTCTCCGTTTCTAGTAGAGGCTCTGGCCAAGTTTTTTACTTTTAACTCCAAGAGGGAGTATTTATGGTCGATAGTGGGTTCATGCCTGCATTGACACCTGGGACAGATGACGAAAAGTTCTAAGGTTGTGTTGTGCTGTTGCCACTAGGGATAAAACATTGGCGCTATGTCCGAGGATATAGTTGCTGATTACATTACGCACCATACTTAATGCAATTGTTTGTTGCTTTGCAACTTAATACTGGAGGGGGTTCGGACGATAACCTGAAGGTGGACTTTTTAGGCATAGATGCAGTTGGATGGCGGTCTATGTACTTTGTCGTAATGCCCAATTAAATCTCACTATACTTATCATGTCATGTATGTGCATTGTTATGCCCTCTCTATTTGTCAATTGCCCGACTGTAATTTGTTCACCCAACATGCTTTTATCTTATGGGAGAGACACCTCTAGTGAACTGTGGACCCCGGTCCATTCTTTTAATACTGAAATACAAATCTGCTGCAATACTTGTTTTATCGTTTTCTCTGCAAACAATCATCTTCCACACAATACGGTTAATCCTTTGTTACAGCAAGCCGGTGAGATTGACAACCTCACTGTTTCGTTGGGGCAAAGTACTTTGGTTGTGTTGTGCAGGTTCCACGTTGGCGCCGGAATCTCCGGTGTTGCGCCGCACTACATCCCGCCGCCATCAACCTTCAACGTGCTTCTTGACTCCTACTCGGTTCGATTAAACCTTGGTTTCTTGCGAGGGAAACTTGCCGCTGTGCGCATCACACCTTCCTCTTGGGGTTCCCAACGGACGTGTCAACTACACGCATCAAGCAAATTTCCGGCGCCGTTGCCGGGGAGATCAAGACACGCTGCAAGGGGAGTCTCCACTTCTCAATCTCTTTACTTTGTTTTTGTCTTGCTTTATTTTATTTACTACTTTGTTTGCTGCATTATATCAAAACACAAAAAAATTAGTTGCTAGCTTTACTTTATTTACTGTCTTGTTTGCTATATCGAAAACACAAAAAAATTAGTTTACTTGCATTTACTTTATCTAGTTTGCTTTATTTACTACTGCTAAAATGGCCAACCCTGAAAATACTAAGTTGTGTGACTTCACTAGCACAAATAATAATGATTTCTTATGCACACCTATTGCTCCACCTGCTACTACAGCAGAATTCTTTGAAATTAAACCTGCTTTACTTAATCTTGTTATGAGAGAGCAATTTTCCGGTGTTAGTTCTGATGATGTCTGCTGCCCATCTCAATAATATTGTTGAACTATGTGAAATGCAAAAATATAAAGATGTAGATGGTGACATTATAAAATTAAAATTGTTTCCTTTCTCATTAAGAGGAAGAGCTAAAGATTGGTTGCTATCTCTCGCCTAAGAATAGTATTGATTCATGGACTAAATGCAAGGATGCTTTTATTGGTAGATATTATCCCCCTGCTAAAATTATATCTTTGAGGAGTAGCATAATGAACTTTAAACAATTAGATAATGAACATGTTGCTCAATCTTGGGAAAGAATGAAATCTCTGGTTAAAAATTGCCCAACCCATGGACTGACTACTTGGATGATCATCCAAACCTTCTATGCAGGACTAAATTTTTCTTCACGGAATTTATTGGATTCAGCTGCTGGAGGTACCTTTATGTCCATCACTCTTGGTGAAGCAATAAAGCTTCTTGATAATATGATGGTTAATTACTCTGAATGGCACACGGAAAGAGCTCCACAAGGTAAGAAGGTAAATTCTATTGAAGAATCCTCTTCCTTGAGAGATAAGATTGATGCTATTATGTCTATGCTTGTTAATGGTAGGACTAATGTTGATCCTAATAATGTTCCGTTAGCTTCATTGGTTGCTCAAAATTCTAGACCACATCCTGCTAATGGTAATTCTTATGGTAGATATGTTTCACCTAATGAGGAAAAGATGTTAGAAATTGAAAGGTCCACCAAGAGCTTTATGCAATCACAGTATGAGCAAAATAAATTGTTTACTAAAACTATGAATGAGCAATCTACCTTGTTGAAGAAAATAGGAAATCAACTTGAAAATCTGAATATGGAGATTTATGGGTTGCAAACTAAACTTGCAAATGCTGAAGACCGAATCTCATACATGTCTGCGTCACAATCTTCTTTAATTAATAAAATAGCTGCTAAACCTGATGATATTGAAAATAAAATTGTTACTACAGCAAATGCCATCCAAGTTAGAATTAATGAGAATATAAGATTAATGGCTGAACTGCGTGCTAGGTGGGATAGAGAAGAAAATGAAAAACTAGCTAAAAAGGAAAATGTAGCTAAAGTTTGGACTATTACCACCACTAGCAATGCTAATGATTCATATGTTGCTGCACCTCCTACTATCAATGGTAAAATAATTGGTGTTAGCAATGCTTCTACTCCTAGTGCAAAGCGCGCAAAATTACCCGAAACTGCTAAAACTGCTGAAACCGCTTGTGATAAAACTCGCTGAAATTTTTTCCAACCTTGGGGATGATAATCCCATTGCTTTAGATTGTAATGATTTAGATTTTGATGATTGCCACATCTCTGAAGTTATAAAGTTCTTGCAAAAACTTGCTAAGAGTCCCAATGCTAGTACTATAAATTTGGCTTTCACAAAACATATTACAAATGCTCTCATAAAAGCTAGAGAAGAGAAACTAAAACTTGAAACTTCTATTCCTAGAAAGCTAGAGGATGGTTGGAAGCCCATCATTAAAATGAGAGTCAAAGATTTTGATTGTAATGCCTTATGTGATCTTGGTGCAAGTATTTCTGTTATGCCTAAAAAAGTCTATGATATGCTTGACTTGCCACCATTGAAAAATTGTTATTTGGATGTTAATCTCGCTGATAATGCTAAAAAGAAACCTTTGGGGAAAGTTGATAATGTTCATATTATGGTTAACAATAACCTTGTCCCCGTTGATTTTGTTGTCTTGGATATTGAATGCAATGCATCTTGCCCCATTATATTGGGAAGACCTTTTCTTCGAACCGTCGGTGCTACTATTGATATGAAGGAAGGTAATATTAAATATCAATTTCCTCTCAAGAAAGGTATGGAACACTTCCCTAGAAAGAGAATGAAGTTACCTTATGATTCTATCATTAGAACAAATTATGATGTTGATGCTTCGTCTCTCGATGTTACTTGAGTTACACTTTCGCGCCTAGCCGAAAGGCGTTAAAGAAAAGCGCTTATGGGAGACAACCCATGTTTTTACTCCAGTATTTTTGTTTTATATTTGTGTCTTGGAAGTTGTTTACTACTGTAGCAACCTCTCCTTATCTTAGTTTTATGTTTTGTTGTGCCAAGTAAAGTCTTTGATAGAAAAGTAAGTACTAGATTTGGATTACTGCGCAGTTCCAGATTTCTTTGCTGTCACGAATCTGGGTCTATCTCCCTGTAGGTAGCTCAGAAAATTACGCCAATTTACGAGCATGATCCTCAGATATGTACGCAACTTTCATTCAATTTGAGCATTTTCGTTTGAGCAAGTCTGGTGGCCTAATAAAATCCATCTTTACGGACTGTTCTGTTTTGACAGATTCTGTCTTTTATTTCGCATTGCCTCTTTTGCTATGTTGGATGAATTTCTTTGATCCACTAATGTCCAGTAGCTTTATGCAATGTCCAGAAGTGTTAAGAATGATTGTGTCACCTCTGAACATGTGAATTTTTATTATGAACTAACCCTCTAATGAGTTGTTTCGAGTTTGGTGTGGAGGAAGTTTTCAAGGATCAAGAGAGGAGTATGATGCAATATGATCAAGGAGAGTGAAAGCTCTAAGCTTGGGGATGCCCCGGTGGTTCACCCCTGCATATATTAAGAAGACTCAAGCGTCTAAGCTTGGGGATGCCCAAGGCATCCCCTTCTTCATCGACAACATTATCGAGTTCCTCCCCCGAAACTATATTTTTATTCCGTCACATCTTATGCACTTTGCTTGGAGCGTCGGTTTGTTTTTGTTTTTTGTTTTGTTTGAATAAAATGGATCCTAGCATTCACTTTATGGGAGAGAGACACGCTCCGCTGTTGCATATGGACAAATATGTCCTTAGGCTCTACTCATAGTATTCATGGCGAAGTTTCATCTTCGTTAAATTGTTATATGGTTGGAATTGGAAAATGATACATGTAGTAAATTGCTATAATGTCTTGGATAATTTGATACTTGGCAATTGTTGTGCTCATGTTTAAGCTGTTGCATCATATACTTTGCACCCATTAATGAAGAAATACTTAGAGCTTGCTAATTTGGTTTGCATATTTGGTTTCTCTAGAGTCTAGATAACATCTAGTATTGAGTTTTGAACAACAAGGAAGACGGTATGGAGTCTTATAATGTTTACCATATGTCTTTTATGTGAGTTTTGCTGTACCGTTCATCCTTGTGTTTGTTTCAAATAACCTTGCTAGCCTAAACCTTGTATCGAGAGGGAATACTTCTCATGCATCCAAAATACTTGAGCCAACCACTATGCCATTTGTGTCCACCATACCTACCTACTACATGGTATTTATCCGCCATTCCAAAGTAAATTGCTTGAGTGCTACCTTTAAAATTCCATCATTCACCTTTGCAATATATAGCTCATGGGACAAATAGCTTAAAAACTATTGTGGTATTGAATATGTACTTATGCACTTTATCTCTTATTAAGTTGCTTGTTGAGCGATAACCATGTTTCTGGGGACGCCATCAACTATTCTTTGTTGGATATCATGTGAGTTGCTATGCATGTCCGTCTTGTCTGAAGCAAGAGAGATTTACCACCTTCATGGTTGGAGCATGCATATTGTTAGAGAAGAACTTTGGGCCGCTAACTAAAGCCATGATTCATGGTGGAAGTTTCAGTTTGGACATATATCCTCAATCTCATATGAGAATAATAATTGTTGCCACATGCTTATGCATTAAAGAGGAGTCCATTATCTGTTGTCCATGTTGTCCCGGTATGGATGTCTAAGTTGAGAATAATCAAAAGCGAGAAATCCAAAATGCGAGCTTTCTCCTTAGACCTTTGTACAGGCGACATGGAGGTACCCCACTGTGACATTTGGTCAAAACATGTGCATTGCAAAGATCCGGTAGTCCAAGTTAATTAGGACAAGGTGCGGGCACTATTAGTATACTATGCATGAGACTTGCAACTTGTAAGATATAATGTACATAACTCATATGCTTTATTACTACCGTTGACAAAATTGTTTCATGTTTTCAAAATAAAAGCTCTAGCACAAATATAGCAATCGATGCTTTCCTCTTTGAAGGACCATTCTCTTTACTTTTATGTTGAGTCGGTTCACCTATTTCTCTCCACCTCAAGAAGCAAACACTTGTGTGAACTGTGCATTGATTCCTACATATTTGCATATTGTACTTGTTATATTACTCTATGTTGACAATTATCCATGAGATATACATGTTACAAGTTGAAAGCAACCGCTGAAACTTAATCTTCCTTTGTGTTGCTTCAATACCTTTACTTTGATTTATTGCTTTATGAGTTAACTCTTATGCAAGACTTATTAATACTTGTCTTGAAGTACTATTCATGAAAAGTCTTTGCTTTATGATTCACTTGTTTACTCATGTCATTACCATTGTTTTGATCGCTGCATCCACTACATATGTTTACAAATAGTATGATCAAGGTTATGATGGCATATCACTTCAGAAATTATCTTTATTATCGTTTTACCTGCTCGGGACGAGCAGAACTAAGCTTGGGGATGCTTGATACGTCTCCGACGTATCGATAATTTATTATGTTCTATGCCATATTATTGATGATACCTACATGTTTTATGCACACTTTATGTCATATTCGTGCATTTTCTGGAACTAACCTATTAACAAGATGCCGAAGTGCCAGTTCCTGTTTTCTCGCTGTTTTTGGTTTCAGAAATCCTAGTAACGAAATATTCTCGGAATTGGACGAAACGAAGACCCAGGGGCCTATTTTTCCACGGAGCTTCCAGAAGACCGAAGAACACACGAAGTGGGGCCACGAGGTGGCGACACCACAAGGCGGCGCGGCCCAGGGGGCCCGCGCCGCCCTATGGTGTGGCCCCCTCGTCTGGCCCCCGACTCTGCCCTTCCGCCTACTTAAAGCCTCCGTCGCGAAACCCCTGATGCGGAAAAACCACGATACGGAAAACCTTACCGAGACGCCGCCGCCGCCGATCCCATCTCGGGGGATTACGGAGATCTCCTCCGGCACCCTGCCGGAGAGGGGATTCATCTCCCGGAGGACTCTACACCGCCATGGTCGCCTCCGGAGTGATGAGTGAGTAGTTCACCCCTGGACTATGGGTCCATAGCAGTAGCTAGATGGTTGTCTTCTCCTCATTGTGCTTCATTGTTGGATCTTGTGAGCTGCCTAACATGATCAAGATCATCTATCCGTAATTCTATATGTTGTGTTTGTCGGGATCCGATGGATAGAGAATACCATGTCATGTTAATTATCAAGTTATTATACATGTGTTGTTTATGATCTTGCATGCTCTCCGTTTCTAGTAGAGGCTCTGGCCAAGTTTTTACTTTTAACTCCAAGAGGGAGTATTTATGCTCGATAGTGGGTTCATGCCTGCATTGACACCTGGAAGAGTGACAGAAAGTTCTAAGGTTGTGTTGTGCTGTTGCCAATAGGGATAAAACATTGGCGCTATGTCCGAGGATGTAGTTGCTGATTACATTACGCACCATACTTAATGCAATTGTCTGTTGCTTTGCAACTTAATACTGGAGGGGGTTCGGACGATAACCTGAAGGTGGACTTTTTAGGCATAGATGCAGTTGGATGGCGGTCTATGTACTTTGTCGTAATGCCCAATTAAATCTCACTATACTTATCATGTCATGTATGTGCATTGTTATGCCCTCTCTATTTGTCAATTGCCCGACTGTAATTTGTTCACCCAACATGCTTTTATCTTATGGGAGAGACACCTCTAGTGAACTGTGGACCCCGGTCCATTCTTTTAATACTGAAATACAAATCTGCTTGCAATACTTGTTTTACTTGTTTTCTCTGCAAACAATCATCTTCCACACAATACGGTTAATCCTTTGTTACAGCAAGCCGGTGAGATTGACAACCTCACTGTTTCGTTGGGGCAAAGTACTTTGGTTGTGTTGTGCAGGTGCCACGTTGGCGCCGGAATCTCTGGTGTTGCGCCGCACTACATCCCGCCGCCATCAACCTTCAACGTGCTTCTTGACTCCTACTGGTTCGATTAAACCTTGGTTTCTTACTGAGGGAAACTTGCCGCTGTGCGCATCACACCTTCCTCTTGGGGTTCCCAACGGACGTGTCAACTACACGCATCAGTCGCCGACCACGAAGACGAACATCACCATGCCGCCACCACCATGGATTATCACCTCTTACTTGTCACCTATCAACACCACGTCGTCGTCCATGAAGATGGCAAGTGGGAAGTTGAGCAATAGTACTCCAAAATATACTCACGCATACGTATGAATTACAGTATACTAGTGAGTCATTTATTTATCCGTCTATGTCAACCGAAGCAAAACCTTTCAACACGAAAATCATGCGGGATGGTGAGGTGAACCTACACCTCAAAGGAAATTTCAAACGGTTAAGCATATGCGAAGAATTTGAAAAAATTCGCTCAAAATTTCATACACGAAATTCACGATTTACGACTGATGAAACTCAAAACCGATTGTCGGAATTGATTTATATCATGGACACGCATGTTTTCATGTACAACTTATTTTTATTCGGAATATGATTTGTGTTGATTTGAAGAGAAGGTGTGTGGAGTAGTGTAATAGAGAGTGAGCATAAACAAGAGCACGTGCACATGTTGTATCCGTCGAGCCCAAAAGTCACGACAACGGGATAGACCAGCTAGGAACGCCCGATTCGGCCGTTCTTCCGGGGCCTGACCCGAGGGTGCTTTAAGAATCGTGCGATGCAACAACGCGGGTGAGTTTAGAAAACCAAACGGTCCTTTTTTGCGCCCCCATACGAGCCAAGGGGCACCTAGGTAACCAAATGCGCCCTAAAGTATCTATGTTGATAGTTAGAATGTTTTATTCAAATGCAAACAAAAAATTGCTAATTTATACGGAATATTTTGCAAAATTTATGAAATTTCGCAAATTTCATAGATTTCTTGGGTCAGCGAATTTTTTACCTAAACAAAACATTTTTCCCTGGGCTGCTCATCAGTAGAAGTTCATTTCATCTACGTCGAGCAATAATTTGAGTTTCAGTTCGACTAATCATGAAACTGTTTACATGTCCTGCCCCATTGCACACGCCACATAGTTATGTATTTGTTAATTCAATTTCCGATGTTGTCTATTTGTGGTTTTGTACTCTTTTGTTATTATATTTGACATGTCACAAAATATTGTAAGAAATAAGGGGGAGACATTTTTTGAGATTTCGCATGTATTCATCAGGAGCAGAGTACAGATACAAGAACAGCGGAATACATACGAAACGAAGAAACGAAACACAGCAAAGCAACGACCGCACTGCCGTCGCCGGAGTAGAAGACGCCGAACCACCACCTAGCCTCAACCGGAGCGCACCTCCACACTTGAAGACGTCCGCAAGATTCGCCCGCCACACATTGACGGTACCTGAGACGATGAACGGGCATAGCCAGCACCCTCTCCCACCAACTCCACCACCGTCTGGTAGACTCTTCCTTCGATGAAGCCTTCAAGACCTGCTCGCTAGCGCCGCTACTCCCCCCTACACACCACCTCACATGCTTCACACCGCCACTAGAGGAGGCAACGGCGCAACGAGGACGAAGCCGGAGGACGGGATCCCCATCGCACATGGTCAACGCCAACGCCTCGCTGACCAGATGTAAGGAACGGAGGCCCTCAAGGTCCGACGACCTCTGAGCACCAAAAGCCACCAGATCCCCAATGAAGGAGAACGTATCCTATGCATCCATCTATTTGGTGAAACCTATGCACCCAACGTATAAATTACATGAAAAAAATTATAGAAAAAATCTGAAAATAATTTAGCACGTAGATACAACATATATATGCAATGCTACGAAACAAAACTTGATCAAAACTTATACAGATCTTGAAAAATAAAAATAGCAAATTTAGCTCCTGTGATATTAATGGACTGAATTCACAGCCCAACTAGAAATAAGTACTGTTTAAACATGATTTGTCTTTTTAGTTCGTGATATGTGCCTGGATCTTGAAATGGAAATTTTGTGGCATTGTAGATCTATGATATATGTACCTTTATAAACATATTTTTTAGAGTATGTTTGCATGTATTTTGTAGGTTGGTGCACAAGTTTCACCAAATGGATGGGTGCATAGGATACGTCCTCCCCAATGAAGCCACCTAGGACACCGATGGAGAGGGGAAAGATCGGCGGCACCACACCTCGCACCGACATCACCACCACCTCCACAACGATGCCGACCGGAGACCTAACTAAACCTACCCTATTTACACGCCAAGGCAGAGATCCGGGGTTCCCCCACCCTGCCGCCGCCGGAGCAGCCGACGGAGGGGGAGGGAACCCGTGGCTTGCCGGCGGGAACATGGAGGAAACAGGAGACGCCTCTCTCACTCTACTGTTCACGGAGAAGAGGGGATAAATCAAAGAGTGATTTTCGATAGGAACCCAAAAGGGGAGACATTTTTGCTCACGAGCACAACTACATCTGATATCTCCATCGCTCATTGACGAGGGAGCTCCTCGGCAATGCCCACCATGAGGGGCTTAGGGTTGACGAAATCCTGCAGGTTAGCACGAGACATCGGATACCAAACGACCAGGGAGCGAGATTTACCCAGGTTCGGTCGATGAGGTAAAACTCTTACTTTCTGCTTGTCTGACCTTGATTTATCGAGTAAAATAGGTTACAATGGGGGAGCTGATAGATTGGTATGAACTCGCCGAGAGGCAAGGTTTCTAGGGTTTCTGTTGTTAGAGATAGAGTTTGTATATGAGTCAAATAGGAAGTCCTAGTCCAATACGTGTAAACCCACCGACATTGTACCTATTATAAATATATGAGATTGAGGGCACTCGAGGTATCCGAGTAGCCAATCTACCTGATCAAAATATACCTGTTTACATGGTATCAGAGCGAGGCCAAGGTGACGAACCTGCTTGTTGCCCTCGCCAACACCAAGAAATTACAGATGACGACGTCGGAGTTTCTCTCCAAGATGCAAGGGTTCGCTGACGAACTCATTGCGGCTGGTCATCCTCTTCAGGATCGACAGCTCGTTTCCTACATACTTGCTGGCCTTGGCGCCGACTACAATGCGCTAGTCGCCGCGCTCGGCGTGGCCAACGCGTCGATCTCCCTCAGCCAGCTCTACTCGCACATATACGCCTATGATCAGCGCCAACTTATGCTCCAAGCCCCTGCTGCCCCGGAGTTCGAGACCTCCGCCAATGCAGCCTCCAAGCAGTGGCGCCCCCGTTCTGCCAATGATGGCAACTACACTGGTCGCAACCGCGGTGACCGCGGTGACCACCGTGATGAGCGACGTGATGACCGTCGCGATGGACGCCGAGATGACCGTCCGTTCCAGAAAAACCGAGGCGGTGGCCGAGGGCCTTCTGGTGGTGGCCGTGGCCGTGGGCGTGGACGTCGCCGTACCACTCCTTGGGTTGATGTCACATGCCGGATCTGCAATAAGGAGGGGCACTACGCCAAGGATTGCTGGTCTCGCTATGCCAATGATGATGACTATGGTGACAAGGAAGTTCATGCCGCATACGGCGTCAACACAAATTGGTATTAAGACTCGGGTGCTACTCACCATATCACAGGTGAACTCAACAATTTGGCCATACGGGACGCCTACAAAGGACATGACAGGGTCAACACCGCCAATGGGGAAGGTATGAGTATTTCACATGTTGGTCACTCCATAATTCGTAACCCTTCTAAAAATTTCCACCTTCGTAATGTCCTACATGTCCCCAATGCGTCCAAAAATTTGCTATCCGTTCATCGCTTCACTCTAGATAATCATGTGTTTATCGAATTTCACCCCTTCTTCTTTTTAATTAAGGATCAGGTCACCCGGAGAATCATCAATAGAGGACGGTGTGTTGACGGCCTATACCCTCTGATTTCATCCTTGGTCTCTTCACCATACTCGAAGCATGCCTTTGTCGCCGCCAAGCCGTCGCAGTCCCAGTGGCATAGTCGTCTAGGTCATCCCTCTCTAGTTATTGTTAGGCAAATTATAAGCAAGAATAAACTCCCGTGTATTAGAGATAGTAGTACCTCTTCAGTTTGTGATCCTTGTCAACAAGCTAAAAGTCATCAGCTTCCCTACCCTATATCCACCAGTGTTTCTTCAGTTCCTCTACAATTAGTTTTCTCTGATGTATGGGGTTGATGACCCACAAGTATAGGGGGTGTATCGTAGTATCTTCGATAAGTAAGAATGTCGATCCCAACGAGGAGCAGAAGGTGTTAACAAGCAGTTTCGATGAAGGATTCACTGTAAATGCTCACAGACAAGTATTCAGGGGGTTTTGATGTAACGGATGAATAAAGTACAAGTAAGTAAAATGCGAGAGAAATAATTGCGGTGAATGGCCCAATCCTTTTTAGCACAAAGGACAAGCCGGTTTGTTTACTTATAATGACCAAACGTTCTTGAGGACACACGGGATTTTAGTCTAGTGCTTTCGCTACATACAGGCTGATTAATCTTCATTGTTTTGATAAGTGTTGTGTGGGTGAACCTATGCTAATGTACCGCCCTTCCTAGGACTAATACATACTTGTGATTATACCCCTTGCAAGCATCCGCAACTACAAGAAAGTAATTAAGATAAATCTAACCACGGCCTTAAACTGCGAGATCCTGCGATCCCTCCCGCATCGATATACCAACGGGGGCTCGGGTTTCGTCACTCCGGCAACCCCGCAATTGGCAAACGAGTACAAGATGTATTCCCCTAGGCCCATAAATGGTGAAGTATCGTGTAGTCGACGTTCACACGACACCACTAGAAGAATGACACCACAACTTAAATATCATAACATTGAATATTACTCAACCATAATTCACTACTAACATTTAGACTTCACCCATGTCCTCAAGAACTAAACGAACTACTCACGAGACATCATATGGAACATAATCAGAGGTGATATGATAATGAATAACAATCTGAACATAAACCTTAGTTCAACGGTTTCACTCAATAGCATCAATAACAAGTAGAAATCAACACCGGGAGAGTTTCCCCTATCAAACAATCAAGATCAAACCCAAATTGTTACAGCGGTGACGAGGTGCTGCGGTGGAGACGGAGGTGATGATGATGAAGATGATGGTGATGGTGATGGAGATGATGTCCAGCTCGATGGCGGTGACGATGGCGTCGATTTCCCCCTCCGGGAGGGAATTTCCCCGGTGGATTCCTGCCCACCGGAGAGCTCTTTTCTCTCTGGTGTTCTCCGCCCCGCAGAGGCGGCTGTGGCTCTTCGCGACGTACCCTCTGGAGCTTAGGTTTTCGGGACGAAGGGTTTCGCGAAGAAAAGGAGGCGAAAGGGGTTGTGGGGCCCCCACACCACAAGGTGGCGCGGCCAGGCCATGGGCCGCGCCGGCTCGTGGTCCGGCCCCACCTTGGGTCTTCTCGGCCCCCCTTCTGGCTTTCTCCGTCATCTGGAAAAATAGGATTTTTGGTATAATTTCCTTCCACGAGTTGATCTTCCGAAATATTGCATCCTGACGGTGCTTTTTCCAGCAGAATCCTGGCTCCGGTGCGCGATCTCCAAATAATCATGAAACATGCAAAATAGATGAAATAACATAAGTATTGTGTCCCAATATGAAATATATCAATGAATAACAGCAAATTATGATATAAAATAGTGATGCAAATTGGACGTATCAACTCCCCCAAGCTTAGACTTCGCTTGTCCCCAAGCGAACTGAACTCGGTAAACAGGACCACATGTTTATGGAGTGAAGAGTCGATAAATAAAATACGGACAAGAAGCATCATATTCATTCACACAAGACATTATAGTAAACAACTTCCTCATAACTCAACTTGAAACAAGTATAAGGTAATCACAAATAAAGGTGCATAAGAAATCATAATTGGTGATGGCAAACTTTGTTCTTGGTCAGAGAACAGTTAACAGATTATACTTATCTATTGAGCAGCGCTCTCATGTTAAAGCTTATGGTAAACTTGCATACTCAATCATATTAATCATTGATGAATTTCGAAGCTATATTCATTCAGGTAAAACTTGTACTAAACAAGAAAGAATAAAAGACATGATGAAGCAAATCACAATATAATAATTTGATCACAACAACTCAAATGCTTGCTTGAGATGGAGGGAAATAGGTTTACTGACTCAACATAAAGTAAAAGACAGGCCCTTCGCAGAGGAAGCAGGGATTAAATCATGTGCTAGAGCTTTTCAGTTTTGAAATCATATAAAGAGAATAAAAGTAAAGTTTTGAGAGGTGTTTGTCGTTGTCAACGATCGGTAGCGAGTACTCTAACCCCCTTGCCAAACGGACCTCCAAAGAGCGGCTCCCATGAAGGACGTTATCTCTACCAGCAAGGTAGATCATCCCTCTTCTCTTTTGTTTACACATGTATTTTAGTTTATTTAAGGATGACACTCCCCCAACCTTTGCTTACACAAGCCATGGCTAACCGAATCCTCGGGTGCCTTCCAACAATCTCATACCATGGAGGAGTGTCTATTGCAAAATTAAGTTGCTTATTGATGAATCAGGGAAAAACATGTGAAGAGAATTATTAATGAAAGTTGATTAATTGGGGCTGGGAACCCCGTTGCCAGCTCTTATTGCAAAATTATAAGATAAGTGGATGAAGCCACTAGTCCATTAGTGGAGGATGCCTAACAAGACTGAAAGATAAAACACCACATATACTTCCTCATGAGCTATAAAACATTGACACAAATAAGAAGTAATAAATTTTGAATTGTTTAAAGGTAGCACATGAAGTATTTACTTGGAGTGGCAGAAAATACCATGCAGTAGGTAGATATGGTGGACACAAATGGCATGGGTTTGGGTTCGGGTTTGGATGCACGAGAAGTATTCCCTCTCGATACGGGTCTTTGGCTAGCAAGGTTAAATAGCAAGCATAGGAGTTGAGGGAAACAAACAAATATACATGTGATAGAAACAATCATGCATCTTACTTGTAAGTACAAACAATCTTAACTTCATAATAATAAGCTATGAGCTAACAAGAAAGGGAGACAATGAAACAACTATATGTATTTCTCTTTTCTACTTAAACCTCAAGGTGTTGTTGCTATTGACCAATGCTAAGTTTGCCAAAACCAAATAGATTTACTCAATGCTCCCAAAGTGGTACCAATACTAAAATCAAGATCAATCATATAGTAGAAATTGCAAACTAAAATAAGGTGTGCAATATGTAAATGATAAGACTTCTCATTAATATTTCATAACGATAACTCACACCAAGGGATACATAGACAAACTAAAGGAGAGATACTTCCACACTGCAACCCATCTTATACGATAACCTCCCTACTCATGATATGACACTACTTGATAGTAAAAAGTAAAAGGTAGTGATGATGTGATACCGCGACACTCCCCCAAGCTTGGAACAAACCAAGGGGATGCCAATACCGATGATGAATTACTCCTTTGGCGATGGTGGTGATGAATTCCTCATGCGCTTCTTACAGATCTCCTTCAGCTTCAGCTTCTCAGCTTGGCAAATCTGCACTAAGTCTCGAAGAGATTCATTGTTATACGAAATCGGCGGTGGCGACCTGGTGACGGGCATCAAGTAATATTCTAGCATTCTACGGAGTCGGTAATTCTCCTCCCTGAGTATCTCCACTTCTCTTCTAAGAGCCCGGTATTGACCACAAAACTCATCGGTAGTCCGTAGAGCTTCTTCCGAAGACAGGGAAAGAGTCGAGGCCAAGAGCAGGTGGTAAGGGTCCCTGCAAGTTATGAGAGAAAGAACGTCGAGTATCAACAGATCCCACCAAGACTTGCTTACTCCCAACAGCTTGTTGCTCTTGTTTTGACGGCACCCTTTTCACTTCTTCCTTCGAAAGCCCTTTGCCCTTGTTGTCGGAGGCCATGGTGCTCCTAGATTGAAAATAGATCCTGGCAGAAATAGCTCGAAACAAAACACGTCGAGAAAACGATATACGGGCCTCCAGGGGTCCGGGGGATTATATATTTTTTTTATAGAACAAACGGAAAGTACCAGGTCGAACCAGAGTCGGAAAGGGGCGACGAGGCGGTGTCCTCATAGGGCGGCGCGGCCAGGCTGGGGCTCGCGCCGGCCTATGGGGGCACGCTCTCGTGCGTCTCCTCCACTCCGTTTCGATCTCGTAATTTTTCATATTTTCCAAAAACATCAAAAACATTGTTCGGAAAGTAAATCGCGAACTTTTTATTACCTGTCATCGTTACCTATTCAAAGTCGAGTTCGGCGGATCTGTCAATTTGTCCTTTGATGAAAGCCTCCGGTGTTTCCACTTGAATAATATCAACATCAACATTATAAGAATCACCCGAGATATAATGCTTGAGTCTTTGTCCATTCACCACTTGCGTAGCATTGCCTTGGAGAGAGCTAATTTTAATTGCTCCCGAACGATACACCTCCTCAACAACATATGGTCCTTCCCATTTCGAGAGTAATTTCCCTGCAAAGAATCTGAGACGAGACCGATACAATAGGACTTTATCCCCAATATTAAACTCTCTTTTGATAATCCTTCTATCATGCCATTTCTTAACTTTCTCTTTAAAGAGTTTAGCATTAGCTTCACTTCTCCATTCATCTAGAGAACTTAATTGCAGCAACCTCTTATTACCGGCTAGTTTAGGATCTTTATTTAGTTCTCTAACAGCCCAATAAGCTTTGTGCTCTAGTTCTAAAGGTAAATGACAAGCTTTTCCATAAACCATTTTATAAGGTGACATTCCCATGGGGTTTTTATAAGCAGTTCTATAAGCCCATAGTGCTTCCTTCAATTTACTAGCCCAATTCTTTCTAGATTTATTAACGGTCTTTCCCAAAATAGATTTAATCTCTCTATTTGATAATTCTACTTGACCACTAGTTTGAGGGTGATAAGCGGAAGCAATTCTATGATTAATACCATACCTAGCAAGAGTTTTTCTAAAACCTCCATGAATAAAATGAGAACCTCCATCAGTCATAATATATCTAGGAACTCCAAATCTAGGAAAAATAATATCTAAAAGCATTCTTAAAGAGGTCTCACCGTCAGCACTTTTTGTAGGTATGGCTTCCACCCATTTAGTAACATAATCAACGAGCAACAAGTATATGAGTGTTACCTTCTGAAGACGGAAAAGGTCCCATGAGGTCAAATCCCCAACAATCAAATGGTTCAATAACAAGAGTATAATTCATAGGCATTTCATTGCGTCTGGAGATATTACCAACCCTTTGACATTCATCACAAGATAAAATAAACTTCCTTGCATATGTGAAGAGAGTTGGCCAATAAAAACCTGATTGTAAAACCTTTTGCGCGGTTCTATCTCCGGCGTGATGTCCTCCATAAGCACTACCATGACATTTACTCAATATCTCTCGTTGTTCATATTCGGGAACACATCTTCGCAGAATACCATCCACTCCTTCTTTATATAAGTGTGGGTCATCCCAAAAATAATGTCTCAAGTCATAAAAGAATTTCCTCCTCTGCTGAGCTGAAAAGGTTGGAGGCAAGTACTTGGATACAATAAAGTTAGCATAATCAGCATACCAAGGGCTATCTCGCGAGCTCACCTTTATTACAGCCAATTGTTCATTTGGAAAACTATCATTAACGGGAACAGGATCATAAGCAATATTTTCCAATCTAGACAAATTATCAGCAACAGGATTATCAGCACCTTTCCTATCTACAATATGTAAATCAAATTCTTGCAAAAGAAGTACCCATCTAATAAGCCTTGGCTTAGCATCTTTCTTTGTCATAAGATATCTAATTGCAGCATGATCAGTATGAATCGTGACTTTTGAATCAACAATATAGGATCTAAACATGTCACAAGCAAAGACTACAGCTAATAATTCTTTTTCAGTTGTAGCATAATTTCTTTGAGCAAGCATCAAGAGTTTTACTAGCATAATGAATAACATTCAGTTTTTTATCTACTCGCTGTCCAAGAACAGCGCCTACAGACAAAATCACTAGCATCACACATAATTTCAAAAGGCAAATTCCAATCAGGAGGTTCAACTACGAGGAGCGGTTGTTAAGGCTTTCTTTAGAGTTTCAAAAGCTTCCTTACAATCATCATCAAAAACAAAAGGTACGTCTTTTTGAAGAAGATTAGTAAGAGGCTTTGAAATCTTGGAGAAATCTTTAATAAATCTCCTATAAAACCCAGCATGACCAAGAACACTACGAATACCTTTAACATCCCTCGGATAAGGCATCTTCTCAATTGCTTCAACTTTAGCTCTATCAACTTCAATACCTCTCTCAGAAATTTTATGTTCCAATACAATTCCTTCATTAACCATAAAGTGGCATTTCTCCCAATTAAGAACAAGGTTAGTTTTCTCACATCTCTGCAAAACTTTATCAAGGTTTCGCAAGCAACTATCAAAAGAATTCCCATAGACGAAAAAATCATCCATGAATACTTCCACAATACTCTCACAAAAGCCATGAAAAATAGCAGACATGCATCTTTGAAAAGTAGCAGGAGCATTACATAAACCAAAAGGCATACGCCTATAAGCATAAGTTCCATAGGGACAAGTAAAAGTGGTTTTCTCTTGATCTTTAGTTTTAACAGACAATCTGTGAAAACCCGTAATAACCATCAAGAAAGCAAAAATGAGTATTTTTAGACAACCTATCTAGCATTTGATCAATAAATGGTAAAGCGTAATGATCTTTCTTAGTAACTTTATTAACTTTTCGAAAATCAATGCACATTCTATACCCTACAACTACTCTTTGAGGGATGAGCTCATCATTATCATTAGGCACAACAGTCATTCCTCCTTTCTTAGGAACGCAATGCACAGGACTAACCCATCTACTATCAGCAATAGGATATATAATACCAGCTTCAAGAAGTTTTAATACCTCATTCGTTACCACCTCCTTCATCTTCGGAATTAGACGACGCTGATGTTCAACAACAGGCTTTGCATCATCTTCCATATTAATAGCATGTTGGCAAATAGAAGGAGAAATCCCCTTCAAATCATCAAGAGTGTAGCCAATAGCTCCTCGGTGTTTCTTCAATATTTCCAATAAGCTTTCTTCCTCAATCTCTGAAAGCTTAGAACTAATAATAACAGGATATATTTTCTTATCATCAATATGAGCATATTTAAGATTATCAGGCAAAGGCTTTAAATCAAAAACAGGATCTTCCTTTGGTGGCGGTGTTGTACCCAAATCTTCCACCGGTAAATCATGCTTGAGAATAGGTTGGCGAAGAAAAATTTCCTCAAGCTCATCTCTTTCTTTCCTACAAACTTCACTCTCGCTATTCTCCAAATGTTGCTGCAAAGGATTATTAGGGACAAGAACAATAGATGCACACTGCTCCATTTTAAAATCATCACTAGGCAAATCAGCTTTATAAGGAGTTTTGGTAAATTTAGAGAAGTTAAACTCATAAGATTCACCAGCAAATTTAGTCAAAATTTTCTCTTGCTTGCAATCTATAATAGCTCCACAAGTATTTAGAAAAGGTCTACCAAAAATGATAGGACAATAATCACTAGCAGTAGAACCAAGTACCAAAAAGTCAGCAGGATATTTAATCTTACCACATAGAACTTCCACATCTCGAACAATACCAATTGGAGAAATAGTTTCTCTATTAGCCAGCTGAATAACCACATCAATATCTTCAAGTTCACAAGAATCAATTTCGTGCATAATCTCCGTGTAAAGCTCATAAGGAATAGCACTAACACTTGCACCAATATCACATAAACCATAATAGCAATGATCACCAATTCTAACAGATAGCATAGGAACACTAACTTGTTTGGGTTTATTAGGATGTGAAACAATATTAGAAGCATCTTCACAGAAAATAATATGACCATCCTCCACATTTTCAGTCACAAGATCTTTAACTATTGCAACTGCAGGTTCAACTTTTATTTGTTCTTCAGGTTCTATAGGTTTCTTTTCACTTTTATGAACCGCACTATTTATAACAGAGTACTCCTTCATTTTAGCGAGGGAAAGGAGTTTTTTCAATATAAGCTTCGGGAATAACATGATCAACGGTTTCAACTACAACGCATTTATTAATAGATGAATCAATTTTATCTTTATACGGTTCATGATACTTATCAAAATTCTTCTTAGGCAATTCATAATGAGAGGCAAAAGCTTTATAAAGATTTGCAGCAACTTGAGAATCAAGACCATATGTAGCACTCATATTACGAAATTTATCGAGTATCCATAAAAGCTTCAATGCATTTATAATCATAAATTATACCTGATTCTCTATCCTTGTCGTTCTCCCAACCTTCAGTATTTTCTTGGATCCGATCAAGAAGGTCCCTTTTAAACTCTTCTTTGTTGCGTGTAAATGATCCGAACAAGAAGTATCCAGCAAGGTCTTGTCTTGAAAAGGAAGTCTTGCATAGAAATTATCAATAATAACATTACCAGGAAGCTCATGAATGGGGCATTTGAGCATTAAAGACTTCAATCTCCCCAAGCTTGGGCAATACTTTCTCCATCATGAGGCCAGAAATTATATATGTGGTTACGATCTTTGTGAATTTCACTTGGAGGATAGAATTTAGAATAAAATAAAGGCACAATGTCCTCCCAATCAAGAGAATCACCATTCTTCAGCAATTTATACCAATGCGCCGCTTTACCAGACAGCGATATAGAGCATAGTTTCTTTCTAACTTCATTCATAGCAATACCTGCACATTTGAATAACTCGCATAATTCATGTAAAAACAGTAAATGATCACCGGGATGGACAGTTCCATCCCCTTCATAGCGGTTATCCATAACACGTTCAATAATTTTCATAGGTATTTTATATGGTATCACTTCCTCACCTGGCGCCTCATCCACTACCGTTGCAGTAGTAGTAGATTTCCCAAATAGAAATTGAAGAGAAGATCTCTCCATAATGACTTATAGCGAGCGAGGCGAAATAAAATCAGCACAAACGAGTAAAGGTTTTCCTTACCAATTCCACTTACCAATAGCGCTTCACTCCCCGGCAACGGCGCCAGAAAATAGTCTTGATGACCCACAAGTATAGGGGGTGTATCGTAGTATCTTCGATAAGTAAGAATGTCGATCCCAACGAGGAGCAGAAGGTGTTAACAAGCAGTTTCGATGAAGGATTCACTGTAAATGCTCACAGACAAGTATTCAGGGGGTTTTGATGTAACAGATGAATAAAGTACAAGTAAGTAAAATGCGAGAGAAATAATTGCAGCGAGTGGCCCAATCCTTTTTAGCACAAAGGACAAGCCGGTTTGTTTACTTATAATGACCAAACGTTCTTGAGGACACACGGGATTTTAGTCTAGTGCTTTCGCTACATACAGCCGATTAATCTTCATTGTTTTGATAAGTGTTGTGTGGGTGAACCTATGCTAATGTACCGCCCTTCCTAGGACTAATACATACTTGTGATTATACCCCTTGCAAGCATCCGCAACTACAAGAAAGTAATTAAGATAAATCTAACCACGACCTTAAACTCGAGATCTCGCGATCCCTCCCGCATCGATATACCAACGGGGCTCGGGTTTCGTCACTCCGGCAACCCCGCAATTGGCAAACGAGTACAAGATGTATTCCCCTAGGCCCATAAATAGTGAAGTATCGTGTAGTCGACGTTCACACGACACCACTAGAAGAATGACACCACAACTTAAATATCATAACATTGAATATTACTCAACCATAATTCACTACTAACATTTAGACTTCACCCATGTCCTCAAGAACTAAACGAACTACTCACGAGACATCATATGGAACATAATCAGAGGTGATATGATAATGAATAACAATCTGAACATAAACCTTAGTTCAACGGTTTCACTCAATAGCATCAATAACAAGTAGAAATCAACACCGGAGAGTTTCCCCTATCAAACAATCAAGATCAAACCCAAATTGCTACAGCGGTGACGAGGTGCTGCGGTGGAGACGGAGGTGATGATGATGAAGATGATGGTGATGGTGATGGAGATGATGTCCAGCTCGATGGCGGTGACGATGGCGTCGATTTCCCCTCCGGGAGGGAATTTCCCGGCGGATTCCTGCCCGACGGAGAGCTCTTTTCTCTCGGTGTTCTCCGCCCCGCAGAGGCGGCTGTGGCTCTTCGCGACGTACCCTCTGGAGCTTAGGTTTTCGGGACGAAGGGTTTCGCGAAGAAAAGGAGGCGAAAGGGGCTGTGGGGCCCCCACACCACAAGGTGGCCCGGCCAGGCCATGGGCCGCGCCGGCCTGTGGTCTGGCCCCACCTTGGGTCTTCTCGGCTCCCCCTTCTGGCTTTCTCCGTCATCTGGAAAAATATGATTTTTGGTATAATTTCCTTCCACAGTTGATCTTCCGAAATATTGCATCCCGACGGTGCTTTTTCCAGCAGAATCCTGGCTCCGGTGCGCGATCTCCAAATAATCATGAAACATGTAAAATAGATGAAATAACATAAGTATTGTGTCCCAATATGAAATATATCAATGAATAACAACAAATTATGATATAAAATAGTGATGCAAATTGGACGTATCAGGGGTCCTGCACCTACCTCTGTTGGTCGTCATGACTATTATGTAAGCTTTATTGATGACTATAGTAAATTTACATGGACTTACTTTTCTCAAGTCTTATTCTACGCTTGTCAGTGCTTTCTCCGATGCAGACTGGGCTGGTTGTGTTGATGACCGTCGGTCCACGGGGGGATTTGCTGTGTTTTTTGGACCGAACTTAATTTCTTGGAGTGCTAAGAAACAGGCTACAGTCTCTAGGTCAAGCACTGAAGCAGAGTATAAGTCTGTTGCAAATGCTACTGCTGAAGTAATATGGGTGCAGTCATTACTTGCTGAACTAGGAGTTCGACTGACACAGACGCCATGCTTATGGTGTGATAATATGGGAGCGACGTATCTGTCAGCAAATCCAGTCTTTCATGCTAGAGCAAAGCATATTGAAATTGATTTTCATTTTGTCAGAGAACGAGTTTTGAGAAGACAATTGGAGATTCGTTTTATCTCTTCTAAAGATCAAGTTGCAGATGGGTTTACAAAGCCTCTTTCTGTTCAAGCTTTTGAAGTCTTCAAACATAATCTCAACTTGTCGAAGTTGTGATTAAGGGAGGGTGTTAGAGATAGAGTTTGTATATGAGTCAAATAGGAAGTCCTAGTCCAATACGTGTAAACCCACCGACATTGTACCTATTATAAATATATGAGATTGAGGGCACTCGAGGTATCCGAGTAGCCAATCTACCTGATCAAAATATACCTGTTTACATCTGTCTTCTAGATTGTATGTGTTTCGTGTGTTGTTGTTCGGCAAGCCCTCTCCTGACTTTTATATAGTAGGCCAGATTCCGAGAGTTCTATCCGAACTCGACTAGGTTACGTCAAGATCTAGTTTATCCTTTCTTTTATCGTCAAGATCTTCTTACCTTGTTTGTCAAAAATCTTTATAGGCTTCTTGCTGAGCTAAAGGAGATAGACTAATGTCGCGTACCAAAGGCTAATGCCCATATCACTCATGTCAGCATTAAGATATGTTCTTGGTGTATTTTCTACGGTGCTACACTGTGGTAGAAGCCACGTAACCCATGTTAAACTCAAAAGGCATTAAATGAGAGTAGCACTCTGTTGCAACATTAGAGCATGTCTAGTAGAGCCCCTAAATTCTCAAACCTCTATAGCAGTTTTACAGGTTGAAAATAGCCATTTTTGTGCACTTTTACAGGTTGAAAAACAGGGGTAAAGAGTAGAACCCCTAAACCCCTAAAGAATGCAGTTTGAGGGTTCTAGTCTTTGGCTCAACCCCAACCTCTAAAACTGTCATATGCCATATCACAGTTTTCATCACATATCATCATTTCACATATCACAAATATCATCACATTTCACATAAAACAATAATCATTCTAGTTATTATTACAACACCAAATAGTACATTTAAGCACATAAAACAATAATCATTCAAATTGTTACAACAATGTTGGACCATACAACAACAATTGTTCGAATCAAATAGAACAAAGGTAAATCATGCGCCACGGCGCTGCCCATCCAACTGCCACTGGTGCTCGACTAGATCATCACGGAGACGACCATGAGTGGCTGCATCTTCAATCTCACGATGTCCAATGCATGCAATCAAGGCTACCTAGCATCCCCGGCCATCCCCTTTTTTCATTGGTTTCCATCAATCTTTTTGTATCTTCCTCGTTTGGTGCTCGAAGGTATGTCTCACCATACAACCGGATAACTAACTTAGCAAATCTACGGACGGATTCCGTGGTTGTATCTTGCCCAATGCGAAGATACTCGTCCGTGTAGTCCGCAGGTACACCATAGGCCAGTACCCGCATTGCCGCCGATATCTTTTGGTATGCACTAAACCCCATGATACCGGCGGCGGATCTACGACGCTTGAAATATGTGGAGGCCGCCTCACAGTCGGTGACAATCTTCACAAATAGACTACGGTGCATTCGGTACCTTCTGCGGAAGAGGCGAGGAGGGTATGTAGGTACCTCGGCGAAGTAGTCTTCCATCAAATGCTCGTGTCCGAGAGCGCGGTTCCGGTAGATGGTGGTTCGCCCCATCGTCGACCCTCTCCTCTGATCCATCAGCTTCGCGCGGTCTTCAAACGATTGCACCTCGACGAGGAGGCTCATCATCTCGACATCATCGTCTTGCAACAACTCATCAATGTCGGAATCGTCGGATGTCGACCAATCCGACGAATCCGACATCGAGTCCGTGACAACGTCGTTGTTCATCTCCATCTGCAAAAAAATCAACCGTCAATTAGTGCTACAAAATGAAACAAAAGAAATGAAACAAAAGAAAAAAAAAGAACATACCTTGATCGGGGCGGCTAGGAGCCGATGCGGAGGAGGCCGGGGCGCGGCGGGGCAGGCGGAGGAGGCCGGGACGCGGCGGCAGGCGGAGGAGGCCAGGACGCGGCGGCGGCGGGAGGCGGCAGGAGGGCCGAGCGGGAGGAGGTCGGGGGCGGGGCGGCAGGAGGGCCGAGCGGGAGGAGGGCCGAGCGGGAGGAGGGCGGGGCGGGAGGAGGGCGGGGCGGGAGGAGGGCGGGGCGCGGCGGGGCAGGCGGAGGAGGGCCGAGCGGAGGAGGCCGGGACGCGGCGGAGCGGAGGAGGCCGGGACGCGGCGGAGGCGGGGCGGAGGAGGCGGGGCGCGGCGGAGGCGGGGCGCGGCGGGGTTGGAGGGCGGCGGCGGCGGGATCGGGGGAGGAAGAGGGAGGAAGAGGGGAACGAGCTGAATGTTCCCTCCCGCGCGTGTCCGAGACGACTACTGGTCGGGGACGGGTTGGATTGCCCAACCCTCGTTTCTACAGGCCAAGAAGGGATTCCCAGGTCCGACCTGGGAATTTTTTTTACAGTTTTACAGTTTTAGGGGCTCTAGTCTTTACGATTTTTTCATCAAAAACTGTAAAAAAACGGTTATTTTTACAGATTTAGGGGTTTAGGGGCTCTACTAGACATGCTCTTAGCACGTGAGCATGCATGCTATGGTGAGCGAAGTTCTCTTAAACCTATGTTTGAACTACTTGGACCACAGATTAACCTTCGGGATACGCGAGACGCCGCCATTTGATACGTGCGCTTGAATATCGCCTGCATTAAATGCGACAAGTCGACAACAATGCTACACGGACAGTCTTCCCCTGCAATTAAATGCGGCAACATCTCCCCCAGCCCACGTCCTGTGTCAGCATTTGGATTCCCTCGAGATGATTGAGTCAGGATTTTCATGCAACTTCCCCCCCGAGCCCACGCGTTTTCGCCGGTCTTGTCTATATATATTACCTCATGGATTTCATTAAGACATCAACAAGGAGCAGCAACAGTATAACCCAACCACATCGCCTAGAATTTCCACTGCATCGTCTCTTTGCAGTCAGCCACCCACTGTTCTTCATGATGGCGCGCGCAATCTTGTCCATCATCCTACTCACTGTCCCCATCGCCGTCGCCGGCCGCTGCCTTCTCGAGGCCCCTGCAGCAGCAACGACATTTCTGGAGCCCCCACCTGCCCCAGCAGCAGCATTTCTCCAGCCACCGCAGCCGCCGGTGCCCGCCGACCCTGCAATTCTTCCGACCACACCGGCAACCTCATACTACATCAATGTCATAAAGATTGTGCTTCTCGCCGTGGCCGTCTCCTTCCTCGCAGGCTGCTTCCTATGCGCGCTCTTCATCGTCATCGTCTCGCGCTCGAGGACGCAGGCGGCCAACGGGCCTGCCCCTCAAGACGTCGGGGAAGGTCCTCCCACTTCCACTATGGAGAGCACTGCTCTGCAGTGCCTGTCCTGCCTCACCAGGGTTGCGACATCTGTATAATCCACACTTAATTTCGGCATGTTTTGGGTTGAACCAACGTGGTCGGAGTATTCAGCGATAGCTTCTGTTCGTTAATAAGTTCTTTCTTTTCTTGTTCATCCATGCCAACCCCTGTTTCATTCAGATTTCAGTGTATGTACTTTGGCCTTTTTTGTCAGTCGCCATCAAGATGAAGTGACCAGTCTCGCCTCCAGGACTCTGCTTCACGGGAGACAATGGCGAGAGATTCGGTCGGGAAAGGCTGGTTCGACTAATTGAGAGATTTTGTTTACCTTGAAAGGAAAAGAGCCGTGAACACGAGTAGTCTACACTACTTAAAAAGGAGGAACATGTTCCTTATTCTGCCACTACCACCACGCCCTTTGGTCGTCCTCGACGTATTACCTTCGTCGCCTCGCGCGACGGCCCCACCCCTAACCAAACCCGTGACTACCCCGCCCCTCCCGCACCCCAACCATCTACTCCCTCCAGCATCCAGCCGCTTCCTCACCCCACCATCCAACCATCTCCCCTGCATCCGGCGCCACACAGCCGCCGGATCCGGTTGTCATCGCATCCTCAACGGCCGTCACCGCCTCCATAGGGCAGATCCGGCATCCAGCGCACGAATCCGGCTGACACCGCCTCTCCCTCGACTGCCCATGTCCTCTACCGCACATCTCGGGGTTATGGAGGCCCGAAGCCGTGCCCGGATCGCGGGCAGGAGGAGCAGCACGAAGGGGCAGCTCTGGGCATGGAGATCCCGATCTGAACTCCTTGGGGTCTGGGCATGGATCTCGGCATAGGTGCCCGAGATCGTGCGGATGCCTGGCCGCCACCCTCACGCGTGGCCTGGACCACCAAGTGCGGCGACGATGTGCGGAAGAGCTGTTTGGCCTCTTGCTGATGGTGGACAGCCACGACGGGCGCCGCTTAATCAGCCCGTGCGGGCGGCGGTGGGGAGAAGGTGACCAGGCCGGTGGGGAAAGTTACCTTATTCCTCTCCCACTTATCCCTCCGCTCCATCCCTCTTCAACGCTCTGATCACATCTCAGGAGGTGCGCTGCTGCGCGCCACTTGCTCGACTACCCCAGATGCCATAGAGGCGATTCCGATGAACAAGATGACGGCCAGAAGCAACGTATGCTCTCTTCAGCCTATCACCTTTCCTTTTTATTTCATATTTCTATGAGTCCTAGGCTTGGATTCCCTATTTGTACAGCCCTAGGTTTGAGAGGCAAAATGGACCCTACTGCAATTGTTGACATCTGAGTTTTGTATCTTCTCGAAGTCTACTTTCATGTATGGAGTTCATCCATGTCTTGTTTCAGTTACACCAATTCTATGAAAATTTCGAGAGAACTAGATGAGATGAGAAAGGACGGAGTTGATTGCCTCACGAACTCTAGGGAGGGATCTGTATGCTCTGTACGTAGAGCCATTGACCCCTGCCTCCGTTGATGGATGGCAGTCTCCTTTCTGCTGGAAAGGGAAGATCCACTCCAGTTCACACCCAACAACACAGATAAATAATTTTTCATTTTGGCATTGAATTTGGATATCTCAAAGCTTGTGATCAGGGAAAAAGTTAAATGTGTTCCATTCTATGAAGTGAGCGGCCGAATCTAAATACATATTTAATTTTGTGATAATTGATCTATCCAGTTAGTCACGGATTGATTTGATTGTACATCCTCCGTCCCACGAAGCTTGTCTTAACTTTGTCAAAATTTGAACATATCTAGGCACTATTTAGCATTTAAATACGTCCAAATTTTAGCAAAGTGAGGACGAGCTTCATGGGACTGAGGGAGTAATTCTAATATCAGAGTGTTATACCTTATCGCTAGAGGTTCAACTGAAACCACATGCCCAAATTTAAGCCAATTCCCTATGTTAGTACCGTAGTGGCTTTAATACGGCGAATATATGGCATGTAGTGTTGGCATGCTGCTGGCAGGGTATTGTAGGGTCTTGATTTCTCTCGGTCGTTTGAGGGATGTTGATGGGAAGCGGTGTAAGCACTATACATGCAAGAAGTCGAATCAGTAAGTTGCCCCTGTGACCCTGTTCTATGTGTCTTTAATCATTGTACTTCATGCAGTTACTATCTTGATATTGTACTGCTAAAATCTCTGTTGATCGAATATTAGCTAAGGCCCTAGCATATTTTTCTACTAACCGTTGCTTCCAGTTGCACTGTTATTCTGAATTTTGTGCATTGTAATTCTGTACTGCACTTGCTAACCAAAATGACATCCAAAGATTTGCTGGAGCTGCAGGTTCATCTCAGCTACCAATTTTCAATCAGATTGTCAAAAGAGATCAACACACAATCACTATTCACTGTATGCAGTACCAGAGACATTTCCAGACAGGTTAATCTTTTGCCTTTTGAACATATACATTTCATTCTTTTGACAATATTGACTTCGTCTCTATGTGAAAAAAACACATGTAACGAAGTATAAGGTTAGAAAATTAGTACTCCCTGCTGCACGAATTACTTGACGCACAACACAGGCAAAGCGAAGCTCATCAACCTCATGGTATGCGACCATTAAAGGGGGCTAGAGGGTGAGAAAGCTTTTATGTTATGGATTGCGCTCAAAGTGTTCGAAGTTAATTTAGAAAGCATCAACCCGATAGTATGAAGAATTGGGGAAGTAAAGAAAAGTGGAGAAAATATTAAAATGGAAAGGGCTAGAAACATGTATATATTGTAGTTAGTTTCATTTTTTTAATCCTATAACTTATACATGTGACGGGAAGGTGATTACACTTTGAACTGTGACTTCCTTTAAGATACGATCTATGACACACATACATATCTTAAGGAAACATACAAAGTCGAGTTTCGTCTAGGAGATGGACCTCTTTCACCTCCCCATTTATTATTCCTGAAACATGACATATTTCACGGGTTTCAAAACATGTTTTATCCCAGTAAATTTCTTGCTCTCTTATTTCACGACTTCTGTATGGTTTTATTTTTCCATCCACTAAGATTCGTTTTAGCTAGCTTGGTTTAGAGCTACATCATTTCGTCTATTGATTTTCTTGACATATTATTTGCAGCTAAAAGTATAAAGTGTACTTATGTTGGCATTCTTTGACTGCAGAAGAACATTGAACCATGTATTAGTAGGCGTAAAAATAATCAAGGCAATGGTCCGATGGGCATATTAATATGTGTATCCTACATTATCAGGTATACATCGTTAATACGTTACAAATACTACTGCATTATCAGGTACTATGTGTACCCTGCATGTCACTCTTATCAAGCACATTAATACATTGTCTAAATATTCATATTATGCGTCATCTTTTTGTCCAATGCACAGAACCAGAATTGTGGGTCTTGTAATAAAACGTCTACTTCTTATTGTTGCCACTGTAATCTTGATCTGATGCTTGATAATTGCCATCATGGGAAGCGCTTTTACTTGATTAGTATGTCTTTCTAGCACCAATAATTGCCATGTTCGATGCAGTTGGGGAAGGCAAAGAAAGTCCATTTCTTCATTGATTTGTGGTACATTTTTTCTTTCGATTATACATGATATTACTTTGTGTTTATTCATTCTTGCTTGGTAGAACATTTTCGACATTGCAGTATCCGATAGATGTCTTACATATGATTCACCCATAATTTGTGGGTTTCCATTATTCTTGTTCTCCATGTATTCGCTTTCTGCTGAAGTAGTTGCTGACTACCTGTCTATAACAGAGAAAGAGAATGCCTTCACCAGATTTTTTGGGAACCACTTCAGCAGGATAAGCATGAGGACATTACTCATAGACTAACGCATGAAAGTAAGTGTATCTACTTGAACAAATCCTAGAAGATAAAGGTACAAAAAAAATGATTCGTCTAACTGATTGCTCTCTTACCCTTTATCGATTAGGTGAAAGACTTCTTGTTCCTGAAAGCTTACAACTCAGTCAGTTACACTGATCTGTGCCAGTATCGCAAAGAGCTCAATTGACACAAGTGTAGCTACTTGGTGTTGCCTGCTTGTTTTTAGTTGCATAAGGTCCGTTGATTTTATTTTTATCTCTTACTTATTGAAGTTCATTTTTCTTGGTTCTGATCTGATATGTTGTAAAATGTTCAAACTTAAGTAAATATATGACGATATATGTCCACTCCAAGTAAATGAGCTCTGCTACATCGCTAAGAATAACTCAAAGATGAGGTCCATGGTTCAGTGCAGATTGAATTTCCTTTCCTGTTTGTTTCATATTCTTGTGTTCTAACATAGATAAACATGTTTTGAAAATGGATGGTTCTACCGTGAGTTGTTTTAGATATCGCTGTCCCTATTGTGAAATGTTTAAATTCTTTGTTAAGTTCTGGTCTCTGGCTACTGAAAAAGCTCAAGGGGGCGGAAACGCATCCATCCGCTTATTTTCACTAACAATCAAGACCCACATATTACCTTTTATATAGGCTTTGCAACGTATGATGTGGAGAAGTCAATCCAACCCGTTGCCTGTTACTCTGTTTTCTTTCTTCAGTCGTAGACATTAGAGAACCTCAAGAATATCATATCTTTCATCAACGAGTTTTTTTTTTTCATTTTGATTTTAGTATTCACCGCTGCTGTATTCAAAATTCATTTTCGTCTGGTGTATTTCAATGATGTCCCTTTAGAAAGGTCCCAAATACCAGTGAGCTTATGTCAAAATAAATATTGTATCTGTTTCATTTCAGGCACATATCAGTATATGGTTCTTCTTATGTAATGTCTGTGTTGATCTACAACTGAATCTTGAATTCACTAGATGGATGTCGGACAAAATGCAGTCAACTTGTATGACTTTGCTTTCAATGTAAAAACAAATTGTGAAGATTTGGTGGAATGAAAATAAATATTATCAATTTCTTATGGAAATTATGTCATATCCTCTGTCTGCCATCTTTATGTAACTTAAGTAAGAAAGGAGCAATGGAAAAAGTTATATATGAGGGATGTCAATGTTCTGTAGGTGTGAATTGTAGTACCTTTTATTAAGATGTAAATCCCAAAAAAAGTATGGTATATGTGTGCTTAAGCAGCAGAAGAATGTTTCTTAATTGATTCATTGTGCCCACGTAGAATGTTTGTTAATAAATTTGGTTGCATCACTAGCAACTCTCTTATTTGGGGCAAATACTGTTTTTTAATTGACTCATTTGCAAAATAAATTCATGCCATGGAAGATGTATATGTCAATCGGGTACTGGCTTGGATGATTTTGTTAGCTCGGGAATAGATTCGTTTTCATGGTCATGTCACCGTCTAGCACTATTTACTTGAGTTACTTTTGTCTCAACCAGAAAAACTTCAGTGTTGATCTACATTAGAATTGCTGCACATGTAGTTTTATGCCATCTAAGCCATTTGGATTTTATTTATCAGAGTAGCTGCCAATTTTTTTACGTAACAACGGGCACGTATCTAATTGAATATATTGCTCATGAGGACACTTCGGTACTGGATTGTGCTTGCTGTTATATAGAACGAAGTGGAAACACGGTTGATGAATAATCAAATTGTTCTATCTGTTTTTCATTTCCTTCATTTCGAGGGTTATCTCCTAGATCTTGGATATTAAGGTATGGTTTTATCTTTAATTTTTCCCTTGGAGAAACGTCTATTCTATCTACAACAGTGGTTGCTGCTATGTTATCTGTGAAATTGATATTGAAATAGATTCTGACATGATAAGAAAAGCCCACTCTATCTTTGTGAAACACTAATTTATTCGTCTCGGATCGTGGGCACGTCACAAGTGGTGCGCCTGGGCAACAGATTATGGGGAGATGAGTCACGACACATATGAAGAAACCACCAACGCTGGGTGGCTGAGTGCGGAGGCAGCATCTCGCTAGGTAATGGTGTCAAGGGACCTTAGAGAGGAGGCTTCGTCTGGAAACGTGTGAAATATGATTATATGTTTCGGGTGATGCATGCTGAGAAATGCCCCGGCGATGGCAAATTGGCTTGGAATTCCAGAATTTTGGGATCGATCGTTGTTCGAGTAGTGCCCAAAGGAAAGCACAAAATTGTATGGAACCTTGTGGAGGGCGAAAATTTATTAACTTATACATATAATTATCATGCTTTTTTCCTCATAAGAGATTAAATATATTTGTATTATTTTCATAGTGTGTTGTGAATTATATATGCGCGTTGAGAAATGCAATTTGAGTACCCGTAGCAACGCACGAGCATTTGTACTAGTATATATAAAGAAACCGGTCACTTAAGCAATCGCCGCATTCCATAGAACATCTGATAGTTTTCACCTATGCATGCCACGTGCATGCACATGGGGATGTCAACCCACGCACAAGGTAAGAGCGAGGTGCATAATTACCGTTTACCCGCAACCTCTGGGATGAGAGAACACAAAGCCCATAAGAAAACTTCATCGTTCGGAAGTACGAAGAAACTTCATCGCATGAGCGTTGGGCGGGACAAACTACATATGTGTGTCACGTTCAGGGCCGGGCCGGTAAAGTTCGGAGCCCCTGTGCGAAAATCTGAAATAGACCTTGTCAGTTTAGGAAATCTCTACTATTAAGAGCAAACTGGTGAATGTCTGGTGTCATATTTTCAGGATGGACAATAATACCCCCCACATCTTTATCCTACCAAGATGATTTATCTCAACTAACAAAACAACTCCAGCCCGTGTCACGTTACACACCCATCCACGCTTAGCCACTTTATTGGGAAATAATTCCCTGGGGCTGGGCTGCACGGGGTCCCTTATGAGATTTCAACACATCAAACCAAACCGTCCGCATGCAGTTCCGTCTAGAGGAAGGAGGACCGGGCCTTCGTGCGCCTCTTGGGTGATGCGGCGACCGGCAGTCACGCCGCCAAGATCCGTCCGGAGGCCGGAGGTGCAGCGGCAATGGTGCTTCCGGGATCGGTTCTTCCCGATCCCCGCCTCCAAGATCCGCCCGTGTGTGCAGCGGCACCGGTCGTGTAATCGAGTTCGATTTGAACTCGTTCTGGTTCCATATGTACAGATGGAGAAAGAACAAGAAAGACGATCAGATCCAATCCGGGTTGTATTTTACTCTCCGATGAACCACCCCGTGGAAGGCCATGCTGGATGAGATGCCCTTGTCGGCGGCCTCCATCCTACACCGGCATGGTACACATTCCAGCGTTGGTTTATCCCCTCCCGGAGATGTACGGCCAGCTCGCCCAGCTCGGTCGGGAAAATACACAGCCGGGAGAAGAAACTGAAGGAAAGTGATGGCCACGCCAGGGAGAATGTCCAAGCAATACAACTGCCGTTGAGGAGAAGCGACTTTGCACATGAAGCAGGCATGCCAGTCAGCGTCTCCAGGTTAAACATTACTCGTGGTTTAGTTCACTCTGAAGAAGCGTTTGAAGAAGGGTACAACCGTAAATGTTATAGAGAGGTATACATTCTGCTGAAACACCGGTCGTTGTGCAGTTTGATTTGAAGAAACATACAATACGAAGAGATTACTCTGTTATCCGGAGGTTTATGTAAGTATAAATCGCAAAAAAAAGGTTTATGTAAGTACAGAACTGCCGATCCTCCATAGCTAATTTAGCTGGGATTTAATGACATGGTTTACTGCTTGGGAGACAATCTGATCGGGCACATTGCAAATGCCATGCGTCTCTACAACACATGGATCTTGCCATGAGAAACATTACATTTGATCATGTCATAGCTGGGGCGGCTATACTTCACTAAACAAGCAGATACAGATTTACTAACGAATGGATTCTGCCTACTTAGCGGGGGGTCTTTATCCGGACGAATCCAGGCTACGTCACCAACCATGATCGATTTTATTTGTGTACTTTTTAAGTGCTAAATTATTATTACGTTCGTTAGGATAGTTGTGTCATATTTTTTGATGTGTCCAGATTTACCCGGATTGATCGATTTCAGGGTAGAATTTGGCTGTGCCGACGTTTTACATCCAAAAGTTTGTCCTAATCCCATTCCCAACACAACTTACTCGAATTTGAAAGGGCGGTGAAGGCCTATGCGTTGCTGGTATATGAGAGGATGGTTGTGCATCTCCGTGATCGCCGGTGTAGAAGTGAACGATTTGTACATCTGCCTGAAAGAATTTGTTTCCGTTCGCATCTCTAAAGAAAAAAGAACTCTTCGTAAGCTGATCCGTACTACCACCGAATCCTTCATATGTTGTATCAGTATAAGTTCAGGATCCGTACTGTTTGTGAAAAAAACACACGATCATATTATATCCGGTACCACGCGCTCGCCCACCTCCTTGCCGAGCTCCATGGACTGGCGTCGTCGCTCATGCCCAACGGCGTGCCCTGTCGGCGGAGTATCCTTGCGCCACGACATCCTCCTCACACGCGTCCCCGCGGCTCACCTTTAACAGTGTTGTGACACCGACGTCTTCCCCGGCGCCGGCCACTGTCGGCATGAGCACGAGCAACCAAAGGCAACTCTCCTTGTGGGCGTATAGCTCGCCAAAGTTCACCATAGTTGCATGCTCATTTGCGTCGACTTGGCTGTTGTATGTAGCGTCTTGATTTGACCGGACATGGACGCAACAAAAGGCAATTGTCCTTGTTGCCGTACAACTCATCTCGTCCACCGTAGTTGTATGGCCGTTGGGGTCGACCAAGTCCTTGTATGTAGCGTCTTGAGTTTACGGACTGGACGCGGTCGCCACGACAGACACAATCAACGGAGATGCATGCCTCCTATGCGGTGACTAAGAGGAGCCCTGCACTATGCCAATGAGTCATGCATGATGATCTCGCTCGCGATGAAGGAGAATGTGACGACGGTGCCCTCCACGATGGTGTGCACCTGTGCATCGCCGACGCCGGGTTATGGTCAACGGCGAAACTGAACGTGTGGCTGGCGCTAACCGAGGAAGATGGCACAAGCACGTTGTAGTCGGTGGCTGCCATTGCCCTTGGGCACAACGTGTAGATATCCTGCCATTGAAGATGAGGATGTCGGTGGTTATAGTGTTCTTGTCCTTGGTCCCACCGCCAGAGAAGAGGGATTAGGGCGTCCAGGCCAGGGTGCACACTGACAACGCGTGGACAGCCACACGCGAGCCGGGTGAGCCGACACGCGATGGAGGAGAATGACACGAGAGTGTGAGGCGGTTGTCATCAGGTCCCACCTTGTCGCGATGAACACCATGGCCTTCTTTAGGAGCGCCAGCTTGGTGCCGACCATGTTCCCGCTGAGGCCGAGCACCATCACAACATCGAGCGGTGTACACGGATGTGCTGAACAGAGGAGGTTGCCGCTGGTGTACAGATGACGTTTGAATGTTGCAGATCATCACCTTCCCGACGGCTGCATCGGCGCCATAGATGCAAAATTTACGGCCTTACAGTTTGTACATTCACCTGGTACATTTGTACGTGTACTAATGCCTTATTCTAATGCCTTATTTCGGTGTAAATGGTATGGAAAAGTAGATTAACAATAAAGTTTTAAGATTCCTATTAAATGGCTAGGTGTGAAAATCTGGGAAGGGGCATTAGATGGTAGGTTGTGCGGTCGATTTTTGGGTGCCAAGCCGAATGAAATCTATAATATCTTACAACGTCATCATCTAACCACGTGTGGTTCTGCCAGTGAAGACAATCATCACGTTGAGTTGAACCTGTGGCTGCAATGACTGGCCATGACGGTTTGGCGGTGGTGCCCGATGCTACGGTAGCAGGAGTCACGACATAGGAAGTAGATAGCGAGGCTCTAAGGAGGGTTGATGTCTACGTTCCCCCTCCTTTCCTATAGACAATGTTGGGCCTCCAAGAGCAGAGGTTTGTAGAACAGCAGCAAGTTTTCCCTTAAGTGAATCACCCAAGGTTTATCGAACTAAGGGAGGAAGAGGTCAAAGATATCCCTCTCATGCAACCCTGCAACCACAAAGCAAGAAGTCTCTTGTGTCCCCAACACACCTAATAGGTGCACTAGTTCGGCGAAGAGATAGTGAAATACAGGTGGTATGAATAAGTAGTAGCAACGGTGCCAGAAAATAGCTTGCTGGCGTGTAGTTGATGGTGGTAGTATTGCAGCAGTAGTAACGCAGATAAGACGAGTAAACAAGTAGCGATAGCGATATTTAGGAACAAGGCCTAGGGATTACACTTTCACTAGTGGACACTCTCAACATTGATCACATAACAGAATAGATAAATGCATACTCTACACTTTTGTTGGATGATGAACACATTGCGTAGGATTACACGAACCCTCAATGCCGGAGTTAACAAGCTCCACAATAATGCTCATGTTTTAGTAACCTTTAGTGTAAGATAGATCAACAGACTAAACCAAGTACTAGCATAGCATGCACACCGTAACCTTCATGCATATGTAGGAGGAATAGATCACATCAATACCATCATAATGATAATTAACTCCACAATCTACAAGAGATCATGATCATAGCCTACGACAAGAACCACACGGTGCACACACTAGTCACCTTTACACACGTGCAGGAGGAATAGAACTACTTTAATAACATCACTAGAGTAGCACATAGATGAATTGTGATACAAAACTCATATGAATCTCAATCATGTAAAGCAGCTCATGAGATCATTGTATTGAAGTACATGGAGAGAGATTAACCACATAGCTACCGGTACAGCCCCGAGCCTCGATGGAGAACTACTCCCTCCTCATGGGAGCAGCAGCGGTGATGAAGATGGCGGTGGAGATGGCAGCGGTGTCGATGGAGAAGCCTTCCGGGGGCCTTCCCCGCTCCGGCAGGTTGCCGGAACAGAGACTCCTGTCCCCCAGATCTTGGCTTCGCGATGGCGGCGGCTCTGGAAGGTTTTCCGTCTCGTGGTTCTTTCTGTCGATGTTTTTAGGTCACGACGGCTTATATAGGCGAAGAATCGGAGTCGGAGGGGCCACGGGCTGCCCAAACCATAGGGGGCGCGCCCCCCTGGCCGCGCCGGGGTGTGGTGTGGGCCCCCCCTGGCACCTCTCTGGCCCTTCTCCGGTGCTCTGGAAGCTTCGCGAAATTATAAGATCCCCGGAATTGATTTCGTCCGATTCCGAAAATATTTCTTTACTAGGATTTCTGAAACCAAAAACAGCAGAAAACAGCAACTGGCCTTTCGGCATCTCGTCAATAGGTTAGTTCCGGAAAACGCATAAAAATGATATAAAGTGTGAACAAAACATGTTGGTATTGTCATAAAACAAGCATGGAACATCGGAAATTATAGATACGTTGGAGACGTATCAGCATCCCTAAGCTTAGTTCCTACTCGTCCTCGAGTAGGTAAACGATAAAAGATAATTTCCGAGGTGACATGCTACCAACATAATCTTAATCATACTATTGTAAAGCATATGAGATGAATGCAGCGATTCAAAACAATGTTAATGCAATGAGTAAACAATTGAATCATATAGCAAAGACTTTTCATGAATAGTACTTTCAAGACAAGCATCAATAAGTCTTGCATAAGAGTTACTCATAAAGCAATAAATTCTTAGTAGAGACATTGAAGCAACACTATGGA
Organism: Lolium rigidum; assembly: GCF_022539505.1. Classification (NCBI taxonomy): domain Eukaryota; kingdom Viridiplantae; phylum Streptophyta; class Magnoliopsida; order Poales; family Poaceae; genus Lolium; species Lolium rigidum. Next base: position 312,127,984 of record NC_061510.1, on the reverse strand, counting down.
AGATAAAGTTTAAGCAGTTGCTTTCAACTTGTAACATGTATATCTCATGGATAGTTGTCAATGCAAAGCAATATAACAAGTGCAATAAGCAAGTATGTAAGAATCAATGCACAGTTCACACAAATGTTTGCTTCTTGAGGTGGAGAAAGATAGGTGAACCGACTCAACATAAAAGTAAAGAGAATGGTCCTTCAAAGAGGAAAGCATTGATTGCTATATTTGTGCTAGAGCTTTTATTTTTAAAACACGAAACAATTTTGTCAACGGTAGTAATAAAGCATATGAGTTATGTACATTATATCTTACAAGTTGCAAGTCTCATGCATAGTATACTAATAGTGCCCGCACCTTGTCCTAATTAACTTGGACTACCGGATCTTTGCAATGCACATGTTTTGACCAAGTGTCACAATGGGGTACCTCCATGCCGCTTGTACAAAGGTCTAAGGAGAAAGCTCGCATTTTGGATTTCTCGCTTTTGATTATTCTCAACTTAGACATCCATACCGGGACAACATGGACAACAGATAATGGACTCCTCTTTAATGCATAAGCATGTGGCAACAATTATTATTCTCATATGAGATTGAGGATATATGTCCAAACTGAAACTTCCACCATGAATCATGACTTTAGTTAGCGGCCCAAAGTTCTTCTCTAACAATATGCATGCTCCAACCATTAAGGTGGTAGATCTCTCTTACTTCAGACAAGACGGACATGCATAGCAACTCACATGATATTCAACAAAGAATAGTTGATGGCGTCCCCAAAAACATGATTATCGCACAACAAGCAACTTAATAAGAGATAAAGTGCATAAGTACATATTCAATACCACAATAGTTTTTAAGCTATTTGTCCCATGAGCTATATATTGCAAAGGTGAATGATGGAATTTTAAAGGTAGCACTCAAGCAATTTACTTTGGAATGGCGGAGAAATACCATGTAGTAGGTAGGTATGGTGGACACAAATGGCATAATGATTGGCTCAAGATTTGGATGCATGAGAAGTATTCCCTCTCGATACAAGGTTTAGGCCAGCAAGGTTGTTTGAAGCAAACACAAGTACGAACTAGTACAAGCAAAACTCACATACAAGACATATTACAAGCATTATAAAACTATACATCGTCTTCCTTGTTGTTCAAACATCTTACTAGAAAATATCTAGACTCTAGAGAAACCACTCATGCAAACCAAATTTTAACAAGCTCTATGTATTTCTTCACTAATAGGTGCAAGGTATATGATGAAAGAGCTTAAATAAGAGCACAACAATTGCCAAGTATCAAGTTATTCAAGACATCATACCAATTACTACATGTAGCATTTTCCAATTCCAACCATATAAAAATGAACGAAGCAGTTTTAACCTTCACCATGAACACTAAAAGATAAAGCTAAGAACACATGTGTTCATATGAACCAGCGGAGCGTGTCTCTCTCCCACACAAGCATTTATTCCAACAAAAACAAAAACAAAAAACAAAAGCACACAGACGCTCCAAGTAAAGTACATAAGATGTGGCCGAATAAAAATATAGTTTCAAGAGAAGGAACCTGATAATTTGTCGATGAAGAAGGGGATGCCTTGGGCATCCCCAAGCTTAGATGCTTGAGTCTTCTTGAAATATGCAGGGATGAACCACGGGGCATCCCCAAGCTTAGAGCTTTCACTCTCCTTGATCATAGTATATCATCCTCCTCTCTTGACCCTTGAAAACTTCTTCCACACCAAACTTTAAGCAAACTCATTAGAGGGTTAGTGCATAATCAAAAACTCACATGTTCAGAGGTGACACAATCATTCTTAACACTTCTGGACATTGCTCAAAGCTACTGGAAGATAATGGAACAAAGAAATCCACCCAACACAGCGAAAGAAGCAATGCGAAATAAAAGGCAGAATCTGTCAAAAAACAGAACAGTCCGTAAAGACAAATTTTAAAATGGCACCAGACTTGCTCAAATGGAAAAACTCAAAACTAATGAAAGTTGCGTACATATCTGAGGATCACTCACGTAAATTGGCATAATTTTCTGAGTTACCTACAGAGAACTAGACCCAGATTCGTGACAGACAGCAATGCTGTTTCTGCGCAGCAATCCAAATCTAGCATCAACTTTACCATAGAGACTTTACTTGGCACAACAAAACATAAAACTAAGATAAGGAGAGGTTGCTACAGTAGTAAACAACTTCCAAGACACAAATATAAAACAAAGTACTGTAGCAAAATAACACATGGGTTATCTCCCAAGAAGTTCTTTCTTTATAGCCATTAAGATGGGCTCAGCAGTTTTAATGATGCATTTGCAAGAGATAGTATTTGAAGCAAAAGAGAGCTTCAAGAGGCAAATTCAAAACACATTTAAGTCTAACATGCTTCCTATGCATAGGAATCTTGTAAATAAACAAGTTCATGAAGAGCAAAGTAACAAGCATAGGAAGATAAAACAAGTATAGCTTCAAAAATTTCAGCACATAGAGAGGTGTTTTAGTAACATGAAAATTTCTACAACCATATTTTCCTCTCTCATAATAACTTTCAGTAGCATCATGAGCAAACTCAACAATATAACTATCACATAAAGCATTCTTATCATGAGTCTCATGCATAAAATTATTACTCTCCACATAGGCATAATCAATTTTAATAGTTGTAGTGGGAGCAAATTCAACAAAGTAGCTATCATCATTATTCTCATCATCAAATATAGGAGACATAGCATCATCAAAGTAAATTTTCTCCTCAATGCTTGGGGGACTAAAAAGATCATGCTCATCAAAACCAGCCTCCCCAAGCTTAGAACTTTCTACATTATTATCAACAATGGTGTTCAAAGCGTTCATACTAATATTACTACCAGCATGCAAATAAGATTTTATAGGTTTTTTAATTTTCGCATCAAACAATCCATGTTTTGAATCAGGAAATAGAATAAGAAGCTCGCTCTTGTACATTATGCCAAACTAGTGTAAACAAGAAACAAAAAGATGCAATTGCAGGATCTAAAGGAAATAGCTTCGAGCACACACACAACGGCGACAGAAAAGTACTTACCTGGAACCGGAGTATGAGAGCCTTTTTACCTTTCCTCCCCGGCAACGGCGCCAGAAAATAGCTTGATGTCTACGTTCCCCCTCCTTTCCTGTAGACAGTGTTGGGCCTCCAAGAGCAGAGGTTTGTAGAACAGCGAGCAAGTTTTCCCTTAAGTGGATCACCCAAGGTTTATCGAACTCGGGGAGGAAGAGGTCAAAGATATCCCTCTCATGCAACCCCGCAACCACAAAGCAAGAAGTCTCTTGTGTCCCCAACACACCTAATAGGTGCACTAGTTCGGCGAAGAGATAGTGAAATACAGGTGGTATGAATAAGTAGTAGCAACGGTGCCAGAAAATAGCTTGCTGGCGTGTAGTTGATGGTGGTAGTATTGCAGCAGTAGTAACGCAGTAAGACAGTAAACAAGTAGCGATAGCAGTATTTAGGAACAAGGCCTAGGGATTACACTTTCACTAGTGGACACTCTCAACATTGATCACATAACAGAATAGATAAATGCATACTCTACACTTTTGTTGGATGATGAACACATTGCGTAGGATTACACGAACCCTCAATGCCGGAGTTAACAAGCTCCACAATAATGCTCATGTTTTAGTAACCTTTAGTGTAAGATAGATCAACGAGACTAAACCAAGTACTAGCATAGCATGCACACCGTAACCTTCATGCATATGTAGGAGGAATAGATCACATCAATACCATCATAATGATAATTAACTCCACAATCTACAAGAGATCATGATCATAGCCTACGACAAGAACCACACGGTGCACACACTAGTCACCTTTACACACGTGCGGGAGGAATAGAACTACTTTAATAACATCACTAGAGTAGCACATAGATGAATTGTGATACAAAACTCATATGAATCTCAATCATGTAAAGCAGCTCATGAGATCATTGTATTGAAGTACATGGAGAGAGATTAACCACATAGCTACCGGTACAGCCCCGAGCCTCGATGGAGAACTACTCCCTCCTCATGGGAGCAGCAGCGGTGATGAAGATGGCGGTGGAGATGGCAGCGGTGTCGATGGAGAAGCCTTCCGGGGGCACTTCCCCACTCCGGCAGGGTGCCGGAACAGAGACTCCTGTCCCCCAGATCTTGGCTTCGCGATGGCGGCGGCTCTGGAAGGTTTTCCGTCTCGTGGTTCTTTCTATCGATGTTTTTAGGTCACGACGGCTTATATAGGCGAAGAATCGGAGTCGGAGGGGCCACGGGCTGCCCAAACCATAGGGGGGCGCGCCCCCCCCCCTGGCCGCGTCGGGGTGTGGTGTGGGCCCCCCCTGGCACCTCTATGGCCCTTCTCCGGTGCTCTGGAAGCTTCGCGAAATTATAAGATCCCCGGAATTGATTTCGTCCGATTCCGAAAATATTTCCTTACTAGGATTTCTGAAACCAAAAACAGCGAGCAAACGGCAAGCGGCCTTTCGGCATCTCGTCAATAGGTTAGTTCCGGAAAACGCATAAAAATGATATAAAGTGTGAACAAAACATGTTGGTATTGTCATAAAACAAGCATGGAACATCGGAAATTATAGATACGTTGGAGACGTATCAAGGGTTTTCTCCCAGGGACAGATACATGCTCGGCGAGGAAGTGGAGAAGCGAGACCAGTATCGGTGGGTAAAGGGGAAGATGCGTTGGTTCATACCATATTTTTGGGATGGAGTGGTTTGGGGGCCGGGGAGGGGGGGAGGGAGGCGAGGCGGCTCGTTCAATCTAGCGGAAGGATTCCTCGTCGATGCAAGCGTGGGGGCTCGTTTCACGGCGATTGGACTTGGGCGAGGAGACCGCGGCCACCCCCATCTCTCCCCTCTTCACCACCACCCACAGCTCAATCTATCTTGCTAGCCACCTCCACATCCCAGTCCCTCCGCCCCTCACAATGATGGCCTTAAAGACGACGCTCTGCCTCACAACGCCCTAGGAGCAGCAGCATAAGGATCTTCACCGCCGCGTCATCCACCGCTTCCCAAGTGAGGTGCCCATCCCCCTCTCCCCTCGGGCTCTAATGTGATGTTAGTTTCTGTGGAATGAAATTGGATGTATCAGCTTGCTCTGCTCGCCATGGTGCAATTATGGAGGTTCTAGCGCATTTCTTAAAGCACAAAGTGCCGACTGTTGGGCCGTTGCGACATGAACACCTTCTTCCCGCTACTTCCTCCCCGTCCCTTCCCTAAGCTACAAAAGCTGGATGAGGAATTCAAGTATTTGGGTAAAGCTCCCTGTAAATTCTCGCATTTGCTTGATATATATAGTTGTTCGCATGATTGAATAGGGATCATGGCACTGGCTGCAATTGGAAAAAGTAGTAGGTGACATTAGTTTTATTCTTGCGAAGATTAGATTCAAGAATAACTGGTTTGGAAATTACCAATCTGAGAAAATCAGTTCGTAGCTGCAACGAGATTTCATTATATTATACAGGGTTAATAGGAAGTCTACTATTATGTATATGCATGTTATGTATAGCTAGACAAGGTTTTGTTTTTATTTTCGGGTTATTCTATTTTCTACTGACTTGTTATCGTAACAAAGAGTGATGAAAGATAAATGAGGAGGCAAAACAAAATACTATATGCTTGCTCGGTTTACACTATATGCTTGCTCGGCTTACACTATCGAAAATCCAGAAAAATTGGTCTGCTTGCACTATCACAATTAAATCCAAAGAAAATAAGTCAAATTATGAAGACCATGGCAACAGTAGAAATCACAAAAAAGTAGGCATCACCGATCACAAATCCAAATTTCATTCCCTCTAGATTTTACAACTTTAATTTCATATATTTGATGCTTAACTAATAATTATGGAATTTCTGATATTGCATTAATTTTGCTTGTTACAATTGACTCTTTTAGTTTCATACATATGGTTTTTCCCGACCAATTCGATAAATATTCTGAGCCGTGGCGGAGCACGGGCATTCAATTAGTAAAACTAGTAAAAAAAATAATGCACATTCCATAATATTTTACACACTGTTTAATATTTTTTTAATAGACCGCTAAATTAGTGGATGCATGGCTGATGCTCACTCAGCCGAACGGCTCAATGGTGCCGCTAATAGTTCAATAAACCAAGATGGGGCATCGGTTCCTAAGATTCACTCGTTGGTTCATTAAAGATAAATGAAGGGTAAATACTAATAATAATCTTTAGAAAAAATGAGACATAACTAAAAAAATGTGTCATAGCGATCATTCACCCCACTTTTGTTCGCTACGATCCATTCATCGACACATACCACAACTCTAACAAATATTTTGTATTTGTAGGTTTCATTGGGAGGAGCGTTGCATTTAAATGCTGACCTCATGATTCCTGCATTTTATTTCGGTATATACTACTCATGATGCAAGTCCACGTCTTTTCAGGTTACCTTTTTTCTATTGAGATGAGCACAATCAGCTTGCCAAACTCGCTTTTTAAATGAAAGAATAATGCATGTAGATTTATTTGTTTCGGCTTCCAGACTGATCATCTTTCTTCATTCGTATTCATGTTTTCCAATATATTTTTCATACTTTTCTTTTCATCCCTATGCATGCCGTGCTTCAATATTTATGCCATGCATCGAAACTTCTAATTAACGACTTATTCACGCTTCTTAATTTTTTTTGACAATCAATACCATATATATTTATAGTAACAAAATAGTACATGGTAGAGATACAACAACTATCTCAAACCATTACGAAATAATGTCTAAAAGATACTAGCAAATTTTTGAGGACTTCAAACTCTTTCTTCTTGCATGACACAATTTGTACTTTTCTGAAGACCCAAATATAGATACCAAACTGAAACATGTAAACACAAATAAAGATTCTCCCATAATTTTAATCTGAGCCGCAGTGCCAAGCCTACGTGCACACACGTAGCCATATAAATAGTCATTCAACATCGGCAAGAGTACCAACACAAGCATATCAGGGAATAACAACCGGTCAGCATGGTCGACGTCACTGGAGAGCCGAGAGTACGAATCACCGTTGTCGAGAACGTAGCAGTCGGGACAACAACTACAAAGATAATCTTCTTGCGGCAACCATACGAAAAGATCCAGAATTGATTGACCGAAGCAAGATATGAAGACCCATACCTAGAGAATTGCAATCTTTTTACACCATCATTAACGTCGGGAAAGAGATCTCATCATCGAACGAAAGACCGCAGATCACTTATTGCAGACGATGACATCTCCATTAAGGAGAAATAAAAAATAAGGTAGCTACCAAAACGGCAATACCCTAACATTATCTACTTATAAAATACTACTATTATTTTAAACTCCATGCATAGATCGGGTCCCCAATCCTACCGACGCTGACGAAGCCGATCACCCCTCCATCATCAAGGAGCCAATAGGAGGAATTGTGTTGATGTACTTCCCTACAATGAAACTGCTTAAGGGCACATGCCACAATAGAGAGCTCTTATTCACATACGTTCTCTTTAGAAGCACGAAGTTTCAATTTTAGAAGCAAGCGTCCTTATAAAAGAACATGAAGCAAGCGGCCGAAGCATATGGTTGTTTCTTTCAAAGATACAAATTTCATGTACGGAGGAAACGAAGATGTTAGAAATAACTGTAACTTTTAAGATTTCATCTACTTGCTCGCAACTTGTGTGTAGTGTCGTGTCAAAAGAATTTCGATGTTGGATGAAGAATTTGTATTAGTGTATTGGAGAAATTGAAATATATTGGCACTTGGAGCATGCTCATTGATGTATTAATAAAAGGATGCGAGTGCTTGAAAGAGGGGCTTAAAGATTTGCATATTTGTAACCTGTTTGAAACATTCTTGATAAAAAAAAGGATTGAAGCATATAATAGTTGTGACTTGAGTTATTTAAGGAAGCACTATTTCGTGCTATTAGAAGAATATTTTCTTCAATAAGAAACAAAGATCAGTGCATTGGAAGTATTTCTACACTACTTAAAAAGAAGGAACATGTTCCCTATTCTGCCCACCTCTCACTACAGCAAGATTTTTTGGTCGTCGTACCCTTCCGCCCAGCACCAACTTGGGCCGCGCCAGAAATCTCGCCCCAGTCAACCCACATGCATCACAAAATCCACGCGAATTCCTCGCCAAATCTTCGCTCCTCCCAGTCTCCCACGCACTCAATCGCCGCCGCCGCTCGCTCCGCATCAAAGAGATACCATCCTCCATCCTCTCCAGGATCACCGTCCTATCCCCTCCGCCGTCACCTTCCGTCCCCCCCCCCACTCCTACCGACCATGTCCTCGATTTCGGCCGCCTCTTCTCACCGGGAGGCCATGGATTCAGTCGGCCAGTATATCCATGCGCCTGATTCGAAGGCCAGGGCGTCGATGTCAAGCTGTATGCCTGTATGAAGACGTTCAGGGGTGTGCCATGGCCGACAAGGGCTGCATGAAGCCCCTCCAGAAGGAGTAGCACGCGCTCGGCAAGGTAAGCTCGCTGGTCCTTGTTTGATTCGATTGATGATGGGAGGCCCTAATGTGATTCCGTTTGGTTGTAGGAGCTGCTGCCCCCGATGACGTTCCCGAGTTCTACAGCCGGCTACGTCTTGGAGCTGATGCAGCTAGCTGGTCGCGTCTCTGACCTGCTGCTGTCCGCAAGGAAGCCATCACAGAGAGGTGACGATTGGGATAAGACGCAACTTGTTGTGTATTCATTGCTGCAAACTGAAATCAACAACATCATATCCAGCAACCTGATTTGTGTCTCTGATATGCAAGGGAGTAGAAAAGTCAATAGAGATATTGATTTTTTTGGTACATGTGTTGGCTGTCATAGAGTTACTCATTACTGTTCGTGCGTTCAGTGAATTTTATAGGAAAATGATGGGCTGTTGGTGTGGCTGAAACAGAAATTCGTCACACTCTATAAGCTGGTTGTCTGATAGTGTTGGTCTTACTAGCATTACTGTAATGGTGTCGTATGTTGTAGGGTAATTTGAGTGTGCTACGATTTAGGGATGCAAATACCACTTAAGCATTGAGTCTTTGAGTAGTTGCGACACTCCAGTGTTACGTCATCTATTTAGTGTTATGTGGTATCGTGGTTTTTTTTCTATCAGGATTACGTTTTATCAAGAAATTGCATCCAACGGTAGATGGTATGAAGACATTTGGGAGCACAAACAGAGGTATGGTATGAACATAAAACCTGTCCTACCTACAGTTCTCTAATTGTTAATTGGCCGTGTGTGATTCTATAAATCTCATGTGAGGTTCATGAGATCTGATGTGGTTTGGGATGTGATCTGATAGACTTGCATGACCTCTTTAGTGCAGAACTGCAGATGAGGGAAGTTGTGAGGTAAAAGATCGGTGTGGGTTGACCAGTTATTCAGATTGGAGAACATATAGTTAGATCAGACCTCTTTTACCAGATTATCAGTGACATGGAGGTTGTGGTCGAATAAATGTACTTATAGGTTCCAAAGACCTTGTACTATTTGATATGGCACCACTGGAGTAGCAGCGCATGTACCACATCCTCAGCTTACTTTTATATTAAATAAAGTAAAAAAAATATTATCGTGTCTATGTTCAAAAGAAGGATGTGAGAGGAAAGTGGGAAGGTGAGGACAGCTCCTCGGGCTGAGGGAGAGCATAATACCCGGTGGATTATGAGCGCTTCCTCCCCTTCCTCGTATCAGTGCAACGAGATGTGCTATGTTCTACTCTGCCTCTGAATAATCTGGCGTCGCTGCACTAGCTGATTGATTCTTTCGGATTTCAGGTTTGGCCGTAACTGAAAGAAGATCGACGAGCATCAAATCGTGGATTTTTTTTGCCCACAACACCCAAACGACATGGTAAAAACACTCTAACTAGAATTCCAGCTTTGGTCATAATCTAATCCCTTCCCTCATTCTTGGCTTCTTGTGTTGCTAAGCATTAACCTTCAGCATTTGTTGTGCATGTACACAGCCTCCGAATTCACTCTGTACATAAAGAATGGGACTACGGGTGTTGACTTGCTGATTATGTTTAATTGCCAGTAACTCCGGAATAGAAGTAGGATAGGCCGGTTGCTTGAACTTGGCTCGCGCAACTACACTGTGTTCTTTGCCAAAATAAGGTTCTGGTTGCATTAAGGTGTGTAGTGGAACCATTTCTACATGCACTTATTGTTATGATGCATTGAATAAATAGATGCTTTTTTAAGTTTTGTAGCCTGTGATTATAGTTTTTTCTTTTCGTTTGTAAATATTGTATAGTGGATGAAATTTTATATGTAACTATTTTGGAGAAAGGCTTTTCTTATATCATGGTTAAGTCCAGTGATGCGATTTGCATTCAATAGTACTGCATTTATTTTTTTCTCCATGTTTCAATTGTTGCATCAATTACGAATTTACAAGTACTGCTTTTCTGATTATTTTTCTTAGGATGTTTCCGTTCTATCTAATTTAAATTATCCATAGTAGTAGCTGAGATATGCACATGAAATTTAACGCAGACAAATTATTTGTATCATGCGCTACTCCGATATAATATCTGGCAGCGAAGTCTTCAACACTTGACAAGTTTGGCTTGTTAGCTCAAGACAAAGATTCTGGATAGAGCAGGCATTGCCCGTTTTCCACTCCAGATTTGTCTGGCTTCAAGTTTGTCTTCCAGCATGTAGGTAACACAATTAACTATCCTATCGATATATGATGTGTCCCTTCTTGGCTTTGGTAGTATGAACAGAAGCAGAATTGGTAGTCATGAAACTCACATAAATAATAATTACAGAGAGTAGTATGTCAACAAAATCCAGTGGGGCCATTTCAATTGCCTTGGTTTGGAGCAGAGTTGTTAGTGTATGTGACAATACTAGGGCATTTCCTATGAAATCAGCAAATTATTGTCCTTTGTCTCCAACAGAAAAGTAGGTGCCCGGATTTTGTTGATTAGTTCATACAGATATAGACTTGGTTCAATTTGAACGTATGCTTTGCAGGATGGTAGGTGGAGGTCATTGAAAGAACAAAGGGATGATCGTTGTGCTTATTCAGGCTTTGACCTTGGAGAATCCAAGACCACCCCAGCCAGTCAGTCGTCAAAGACTGTTTGGAACATTCCACCCGATAATCATGTTGCAGATACATCTGAAAAGGCATTCTAACTTCTTCTTATGTTGTGCCAGCTAGGTTTCATTTTGTTTCAGCTTCAGAATGCTCATATTAGTATTCAGCTTCTTGAAACAAGCAAATATTATCCTAGACTAAATAGGAATTCTGAATAGAATATCTGATATTTGTGGTCATTTAAGAAGACATACATGTCATGCTAGAAAGCAGTCCGTTGATTTACCTTTCGCTTTTGTTTCCCTTTTCTTCATCGTTCTTCTGTTCTTATGGCTGACCGTGCTTCTTTACTTTGCAAGTTGGGTCGTGGGAGTTAGGAAGACATGAAGATGAACCGTGAAGGGCAAGTAGAATCTGATATTGTTATATTGTAATGTATAGGGATGGATGCTGTTATTTGACAACGATATTGTGGTCATTTAAGAAGACATACATGTCATGCGAGAAAGCAGTCCATTGACTTACCTTTACCTTTCACTTTTGTTTCCCTTTTCTTCATCGTTCTTCTGTTCTTATGGCTGACCGTGCTTCTTTATTTTGCAAGTTGGGTCATGGGAGTTAGGAAGGCATGAAGATGAACCGTGAAGGGCAAGAAGAATTATGGAGGTGAGTTGTGACTTGTGAGTTGTCTCTGAATCAGAATTTCTTGATAATTATTCCGGTTCTTTTAGAGTTCCAATTGAAGGCCTAATTGGAGTTTAATGTATGATGGATCCAAGACAACAGAGTGGAATATACCTTTCTTCCTATTCGATTTATGAGCTTACATCCAGACAAATTGTCTTCAAAGACTAGAAATTTCGAGGCGTCTTTTGTTGTGTGTTCGTCGTAGAAATCAGAATTCAGTGCATTTTGTAGCTACCAGCTCTTACAGTGTCACACGTTCCGCTACAACTAGCCCTTTCTGTTATGTTTAAAACTAATACTACCAGCATTGCCTTGCAATGGTTTCTTGAGCATGTCTACATGGCGGTCCAGCAACTTTTTTTGCAGCATTATACAAACAAGTTCGTTTTTAAGAACCCTGGTAATGGTCATGTACCAACTTAACTTCTTGGCCTCTCGGTTGTATCTTTTTTTTAAGGAAGAGTGGTTGATGTAATGCTTGTGGTTGATGCAGGTAGACGACCTGAGAAGAGTTGAAGCCGTTTATCATAGTTTGGAATATTTTCACCGTCAGCAGCCACAAGAGATATCAAGGGATTGAGCACATGCAGTGATGTCACTCGGCACTAAAAAACTCCAGCTTTTGGATGATTGTCGTTTTGTGAGGCGAAAGACCCACATCTTAGCATTAGTTGTTGTTCTATAAATTTGGCACGTAAAGATGACATGATTTTCTTCTACTTTAATTATCTTGAGATAAACTAGCTGCATTTATATGAACCGGGTAAAAGTTATAACCACACTAATTAAAGCTGACAAATTCTAAATCAAAATTGGGAGGAAAGAAAAGTTAAATTCCATCTAAATATGGTTCTACATATGGTCCAGTTAGAGACTAGATTTTTTTAGATAGGCTCAGATATGCTATTAAGAGAAGATAAATTCCATCTAAATGAGGTATTAAAGCAAGACACCGATATAAAAAAATTCATATATGTTGAGATCTGCTATAAAATTTTAAAAGTTCTATGAAAATGAGATGCCACTGTTTTGGAGGGCCAAAGCTTGACCAATTTCGTGCTGGGTTCACATATCTTGATTATCTATATGAGACTAGCGTAGTAAGTTCCCCTGCCTAAAATGTCACTGTTTAGGAATTTTGGAAGCATATATTATGCTTCTCTTTAAATTTTACAGATGCCATCAGGCTTACCTAGCAGAGATTTGTTTGCATTATTTTCAAGATTTTTGGGGCTAATTAATATCTTTGATATTTTTCTTTGGCCTCATTTGCTAGAATTTTCAAGTTTTATTGTTGCTCCTGTATTTGGTGTATGTGTTCGGCTTAATAAACTTTGTTATTCTAGCTGAAATGCATGGTCTCGGAGAATTAAATAGTTGCTTAATATTAAATTATCATTGTTGTCTTGCTGCTTCTTTTAGGGGGAAAGGTTGGCATACCTCTGAGTATATTGATTAGGAGGTTTCACGTATCATTTCATTGCGATACTGGTAAATGAGAAGGGATCAGTTGCATGAGGTTGTAACAGGAGAATGAATTTGCATACAAATGGTATATCCACCCGTTCCTCGGAAGTTGCAATGGTGCAATTGCAATCACTTCTTTTATGTTCTAACGATTAACCACAGTGTAATATATGTGTGAAGAGAGGGCGCCCAACCATCTAAGTAAGCCCATGTTGCCACAAGCACGACCCCTCCCAAAGTTCGACAAACCGTTTTGACCACAAAGGTGAGCATAAACCACCAAATTATGCTGTTTCCATTGGTTAGCTTCCTGGAGGTTTCTCATATCACAAGCCTACAACCGATATTTCGTCGGAGGTCAATGAAGCAGGTGATCAGGCCAAGGTCGCTACAGCTTCATGTGAATGAATGAAAGGTGAAAAAGCACGCTTTCATTAAAAAAAATTAGGCTCCAGCTGCTCCCCCTATGTTGTACATTTTCTTTTCTTTTCCCATGGTGCTAAGATCATCCCATAAACAAGTGAGCTTGCCAGTAGCTCATATTTCTAATCCAGCGTGCATTTGATCCTATAGATGGATAAAATTTATAGTTCTGTTTTATTATAGATTTATCGTTCCCAAATAGCTGCACGGCACGGGCTTGAATCACTATGCGATTGTGAATTATATTTTGAAGTTTTGTTTGCTGTTATTGTTTTAAACGAGATGTTTGTTGTTATTTGACCAGCAAAGGAATGGCTATTCTGGATATATTCTATTTAAATTTCTTGGTATCGTGAACATGTTATTTTCACCAATAATTTAGTTGTATGTTTGTGTAGAAGACCACAATTTTCTTGATGTACATACGTAATATTTTGCATTATGCACAGCTTTTTTGCTTCAGATATTGGATGTTTCGGTAGATTGTAAACAATAGCATACCGGTATAGTGGCCGTAGTATGTATTTAGACCATCAAGGCTATTTAGTGCATCTTGCTGCGTTATTGTATTATTCATATTGTCGATGATAATTGCCCTTCTTCACACGGTTTGACTCCGTTAGCTACGCCTAGGTACAAAGAGGAACCATGTTCCCTAAATTTATCGTCATTAGAGTTACTAACAGTTATGACGGCACATAACACATGTCTGGAACTTAACACAGATGAGTAATAAGATCTAGAATTTGGAATCACGCAGATGCGGACAAATGATATTTTTTTATTGCGTTTAATATTATCATGTTATAGTACGTTAGATTTGTTTTAAATTTTTAGAGTGAGTTGTGAATTATATATGTGCATTGAGAAATAAATTTTGAAGATCCGTAGTAACGCACGGGCATTTGTACTAGTGATTAATAAAATCCCGGAATATAGTCCTAGTTATTATATACCAATTAAAATGGATTAGTATGTTGGAGCAAATGCTTGGATGAAATACTCTACTATCTTTTGCTTCCCAAATGTACACGAGATCTGCTCTATTGCTTCCCTGCATGGGATTACTGAATTGATTTCTTGCCGAGAATGAAAATACTGGAAGCACGCAGATGAAGGATGTTTGGATATGCATGCGGAGGGAAAATCGGGAGCAGTTAATTGAGCAACTATATATAACTGATGAACGCGTGGTTGGTTTGATTGACAAACGGGATCTGGCGCACGCCACTCCTGCCGCCGCCTATGCGCTGAACTCGAGCGCCCGATGCCGCCATTGTTCCACACAGATCTCGCGTCACCGAGCCCCCTCCCATCCCACGTATCCATCTGAGGCCCTCGCGACCTCGTCTGCCGGCCAGGAGCAGCAGCCGCAGCCGCAGCAGGCGATGGCCCGATTGCCCTTTTTGTATCTCCTGCGCTAGAGGTCGCCACCGTCGCGCTCCCCGCCCACGTCCGCCCCCTCGAGGTCGCCATCCTCAACAACCAGCACACCGTTGGCCGTGTCCGGCGCGGCGGCGACAACGACCATGGGCATGCCGGAGCGCTGCGGTGGTGCTGGGCTCGGTGTCGATGCTGGTCAATATCGCCGGGTTCGTGGCATGGCTGCTCCTGCAGCGGCGGCTCATGCGCAGGTACCCGGTGGTGTACTCGTCGACGACGGTCATGTTGATGCTTGACATGCTGCTTGGAGAAGAGGGGTCCGGTGTTCACCGCCGTCTTCAGCCCTCTGTCCCAGATGGTCGTCCCCAGCCCTCTACCTTGGAAGGTCAGTAAGCGATTAATACCCCTTCTGGAGTCTGAACAATGAACGTTGTCATTATTTGGTCAGATTGCCGTTTGTAAAATACAGCATGTGGAAATGAGGTCGATTAGTGTTGATTTGATGTTGATCTTCAACATGCTGGAGTCCGTGCTTGTTGCGCGTAGAGTCACATGGGAAATATTAGGTGTCAGTCAAGTTGAGGAATTGAAGGAGGCTTGTAAGAACGCACATGGTTGAAACTTTATGTTCCTTATAATTTGTCTCAGTGGCTTTGACTCCGTTGAGCAGGGTACAGATTTGTTTCGTAAACTGAAAAGTTCATAGCTTAAATTTGTTTCATGAACTGAAAAGTCTATAGCTAATATTTGTTTCGTGAACTGAAAAGTCCATAATTGATAACTGGTACATAAACTAAAACTCCCAGATGGCTGAGTTTAATTTATAAAGTTTTTCTTCTTTGTGGGGAACTGAAGTTTTTGTCACTCCAGCCGTGGCCCGTGGATGTGAGCAAGTTGGCCGAGCCCGCTGTTGAACATCAGTGGCGTGGGACATGGGGGAGACAGTAGGCTGGCGGACAGCTAGCTCTACCGGCGACAATGGGCGGTGCTAGGTGCGGGATGGTATAGGCTAAGAGGGAGCGAGAAAAAGGGCGCTACAGCACCATGTGCTCACCCGGAAGGCAAATGAGGGGCCGGGAAAGCCAGAGGGGGCGTGACCAAGACAACACTTACGTCGGCGGTGGTGGCTGGAGCGAGGTACGACTATTTCTTTTGTATCTTTTTTAATGTACGGATCTCATTTTTGTTCTGCCTGCAAGGTGTTGGGAAATCCATGCTTTGGGCTCGAAGGAATGATCTATTAACTTTTGTCTACTTATTATGTTGGCTAAAAAAATTTCATTCACGTCTTTGATCTAGATATGTCTATTAGATTTTGAGAGCATAAGAAATGATCTACTAAGTAAGTTGGCAGATGAGTATTTAAGCTCATGTAAGGATTTTGAGGTCTTTGTCTCGTTGTTGAAGGTGAAAATTGTGGAGTTGAAGAAGGTGGATATCTTGTTGAGTGCTATGAGCTCGACTGCATGGAAGGATCTGGAGGCGCTAATAAAGGAGCACAAGAGAGTCATTGGTGACCTTAAGAGCATCATGCAGTCTCTAAGGTTAGACTGAAGCAATAACCATATATTTTTAGCGTGTGAACTCTCTGAGAACTATTATTGAGCATGTAGATTGGCTGGGATTTGAGTTGATGGTAATTAAGTTATTAAACTACTTAGGGAACACTGAAATATGATTTAGAATGGCGAACATTTAACATGCGAGCTCTCTAGGAACTGTTATTGAACATGTAGATTGGCTTCAATTTGAGTTGCTGGTAATTCAGTTATTGAACTACTTATTATGGAACACTGGAATATGATTTAGGATGGTGAAACAAACAATGATTTTCCATTGTATCGTGGAGAAAATATGTTGGTTTTACTAGAAAAGAAACATTGAAAAATGACTTGAATAAACAATGAAGCCATAGTGTCTTAAAATATGATGGTTTTATAAAAAAAATAGTACTGATTTCTCAGTTATGATTAGCTTTAGTGATATGTTAGCAGTATAAAAAACAAAGACCGACACTTGTGTCTTATTATTGGGTTAGAGAAATATGGGAAGTGGTATGTGCTATCATCTAGCCGTAATTTGCGCGTAGAAATGTGTTAGCATGTCAAAGACGATACAAGTTGTTTCATATTTGTTGTGATAGCGAGTGGATAAATGGGGACCGAACTACATGTAGCCCTTTATTTTGAAACATTCAATTATTACAATTCAAATTTTCAAAATATCTGAAAAAATATCGTAGAGATAGCTAATGATGTATAATACAAAAGTGTAAAATCTCAATACGAAACACTTCAATATAAACTTTAGTCTTGGACAAACATTAACCTAGTAAATCGAGACTTACCAGCCAATAAACCCCGAAACATGTGATGGCTTCATACTCTTGATGAAGCATAGACCTTTTGTTCACAATTATTTATTTGACTCCACAACTAGGTCGTAAGCACACTATGATTTAATACTAAATATCAGACATTATTGACAACTTTTAACGACTCTACTCATGAGAAAATAACAACAAAAGTTGATGTTCCTTGCATATTTTTTCTCTGTCTATCATAATCATGAGTTAACTGTTGAGTCACAATTTGTTTATAGTTAGTTTTTTTCTCTGATATAAGAAACTATGGTGTCACCCACATTTGGAAGTGTCACCCACAATTTCTTATTAGAGAAATATACTGGCTATGAACAAGTTGTGACTCAATAATTATCTCATGATGATGATGGTCGGCTGAAGAAATATGCAAGGCACAAAAAATTTTGTTCTTATTTTCTCGTGAGTAGAGTCGCTAAAAGTTGTCAATTTTGTATGATTATTTAGTATTAAATCATAGTGTTAAGGCCACTGCTTGGGACTGACCCGTGGAGTCAAAGAAGACATTGCGAGCAAAAGGTGTATGCTTAATCAAGCGTATGAAGGCATCACATGTTTCTATGGATTATTGGTTAGTAAGTCTCGATTTATCCGGTGAATGTTTGTCCAGGACTAGAAGTCTATTAAAGTTTGCAATATTGAGATTGTACACATTTGTACTATACATCATTGGCTTCATCACATGTTTCTATGGGTTATTGGCTGGTATGTCTCGATTTATCCAGTGAATGTTTGTTCAGGACTAGAAGTCTATTAAAATGTTCAGTATTGAGATTTTACACGTTTGTAGTATACATGATTGGATCTCTTTACTTTTTTCTCAGATCTTTTTATTGGCTGGTAAGTCTCGATTTATCCGGTGAATGTTTGTTCAGGACTAGAAGTCTATTAAAGTGTTCAGTATTGAGATTTTACACCTTTGTAGTATACATGATTGGCTCTCTTTACTTTTTTCTTAGATCTTTTGAAAATTTGAAACATATAATATTTGAATGTTTCAAAATAAAGGGCTACATACAGCTTGACCTCCATTTATCCATTCTCGCTGTCACAACAAATATGAAAATTGCACAGCTAGTGGAGTAACCTCAAAACTAGTCAAAAAACAACAACGCGACCCACAGATAATTGCCCTGCCAATTGTAAAATAAATAATGTGGTTTTGGAAGCTTAAGGCCTTGTTTGGTACTAGATGTTTTGTGGGTGTAATCCCCTAGAGTATTGGGTGAAACCCCTAGCCTTGGTACATGAAAATATTAGAAATGTTGTGTTGTCTTGGTCTGATATGCTTCATGAATACTAGATTTAGATGTGCGCCTTGGCGCACGATCCCGTGAAGCTCATGCCCATGTTCATTTCTTATAACGATGATAAAAAATAGTTGCTAATATGATTTTTTAGGTTTTACTGGAAAAAATTATGATAAATATATGCATAACTCCTAAATCTCATCTTCTTAGTTATTGGAAGCAAGAAATTCTATTTTTATGATGTAACATGGAACATATTTACACACAACAGTGACTATTTTGCTTTAGATCATAGCACACATACATAGTTACATACAATTGAGTGTGCGTTCCAAAATAACACATAGGACTAAGGCATTTCAAAAGGAAGTGCATAAACAACCGAGCATGAAGGAATGACAAATACCAAAAGACAACATTCAAATCCAATGGCCAAAGGCAAATGCTTCTGTAAATAACATAATCTTACTATTGTCCATGGTTTTGGTTCCATGTACATAACTAATAATGTAGGTATGCACAATTATAGTGAAGCTTCTACTTGGCCCCTCCGTTCAATGTTGTATTGTCATCTCAATCACATATGCTGTTGCAGAAAAAAGCCCGCTTAATGCACATAGGCCTAGGTACTACATCAAATAGGCTGGCATAATGATTGTTGTAACAAACCAAAATTCAAACAAGGCCAATATTCACAGACCTTGTCATTTTTTCTATAAGCTGTACAAACCAGAAGACAACACTTAGCACAACAATTATCAATTATCAGTTTCATGTTCTGGATACAAAGAAAAAATATCAGCTGGTGAAAAGGAGAAATCAGGGAAAATATATTGCATAAAGATACAAATACATGGTTCTGAGATAACAGGTAGGCATCTCATCTGGGTTCACATAGTCAGAATTTACATTATAGTTAGGACCAAACATTAAACACGCACGATTCAAACTCAGTCAAATATAGAACAAGCCCCTATGGTCTTGAGCATGTCAGTTGACTCCAACGCTTATTGGTTAAGATCATTAGCCACAGCCTGAATGTCAGGGAGGATGGCTTGATGTGTGTCATCCAAAGCGATGCAGTTTGGAGTGAGGTTCTCTGAAACTATCTTGAATGCGACGGGTGGAATCACACACAATATTCATGTAGTTAACATAGGATCTGGCAACTTTTTTCAGCTTATTGGACTTCTATCCAATTTTTTGATCATTTTCTTTCATCTAGCAGAGAAGAACCTCGCTCGCCTTCTTCTATTTTTTCACCTCAGCATAGTTGAAGTCATTTAGGACATTTTCGATAGTCTCCATGGATCTGATTGCTTGGAGTGCAACCCCAATTTGGGGCACGCCTTGGCACGTGGACCCACCTTTCACATTGGTTAAATGAAAAGAAGAATGCATCATTTTATTTCATTGGGTACATAGAAGAAGTATCAGCTAAGAAAGAGAACCAAAATAACACATAGTTTGTACATCAGGCGTGGTTTGAATATTTGAATACAGCTGCTAAGCGTTTCATGCTGTATACTGTAGATGATTAACTAAACTAATATTAATATTGACATGATTAACTCAATTATATTTAGCCGCATGAGGTTTACAAACCATTTATCAGTGAAAAAAGGGTGGTCTACTGCATAAGTACCTAATCCATGGGTACCAAATTTCAAACATATAACACAGAGATGCTCACGCAGCATAGTTTCTGGAGCTTTGGTGCTTGAGTTTTCTCAGAAGAGAGGACCACTCTTTCTTTTGTTCTTACTTTGAAGGAGAGCCTTTTTTTCATCAGGCATGTAGCCACTCCTCTGGGTGACAAATAGTGGACTTGGTAACAATATAAGTATCAAGAAAGTAAAAAACTAAATAGCAAGATTTTCCACATTAACTAAGTATAAAGAATACATACCATTCAAAAGAGAACGATTTATTTTTGAGATCCAGTTTAGCATGGTCTACTATTTTGATAAAAAAGTACTCAACAGAGCCTATCATCTTGACATCATGATTAGAGACGCTATATATAAAGCTCTCTCACAGAACAGCTATGATTATTACTGACATGAAGAAGAAATTTGAAAAAACAAAATGTCACTCACCTCATATGTAAAACAATGATAGAACATCAAAAAAGAAAGAGAGGATAATAGGAAGAGGAAACCAAAGAAATGTAAAGAAGGTCACAAACACTAATACACTTTACGCTGCTACGTGGCACCCTCTGGTGGCAAGGGGAGAAGTGGCAGAGAAGGTTGAACTGGGGTTAAAGCCACGCTCCAGGCAGACTAAAAGCATCCACACCTATTTAAGTAAAAAAAATACACACATTGATTTAGCTTCTAATCTAACATTTCTCTGGAGCAAAGATGAATAAGCCAAAATGCTTGACAATATTGGCACATTTTGTTCGTTCTCTGCTTCCAGGAACAACCAGAATGGCGCATTAAATGAGAAACCATGAATTGACAGCAGCACATGTATTGGGTAAACCTATTTTTTGCCACGAAAAGAATATGGAAGTTACCTAGAATTAATATATCTACAACTTCCCTGCATCAGCTAGTCAGATGAATTGTTGTTTATGCTCACCAAACCACATCAGACTGAAAAATGAAGGCCTTCTAGGCTTCTACTCGTCAGGAAGCAACCAAAAAGGGAGAGCAGGCAGATTTGTAGGCAGATTTGTCTACGAAAAAGACTAACATCAGACTGGAGTTGTTTTAGAAATCTCTAGTTGCAGGTCAGAAGCAAAAAGGCGGAGAGAAAAACTATTTGAAGGAAGGATATGGAGAGGTATAACCCGCACACTAAAAACGACAATTGTGTATACATGTTCTTTATGAGATGGTTGATCAGCACAACCAGTCTCAAAACCTAAGCTCCAGATTTTTGCACAAAGCCCTGTAAACGTTTTTATCTCATGAAATGTCTTTAGCACTGCACAAGGGTGCAATGAGTTTGAGTAAGAATTTACCATGGGCTCCTCTTTATTTCAGGCAGTGAAAAAAATAAATAGCTCAGATCAGCTCGATCAGACAGCCGCCGTTCCCTAAGCGATGAGGCCGCTGAAATCATATTCATCCAAAGATCGAGCTCTGTGCTATATTAAAGCAAGCAAAGGCTAGTGCAATATTGCATTTCCTGTAGTATACAAATAATTCATTAAGGTTCAGAAACTGTATGACATAGAATTTTCAGTAGAAATACTTATAAAGTGACATGGTAAATTTCCATCTTGTACATATCAACAAAAACAACCGATGGATCAATATCATACCAAGGATGAGAAAATGCTAGAACTTTAGGCTCTATATAGATGTACCACCTCATTGTTCATATGAGAAACGAAAGAACTCAAGCTTTCAAGTCATATATTCTCTTCAAATAACAAATATATCTTAATTTAGAGTCGCTTAAATTTAAATCAAATAATTAGTGAAATAACTTGTTTCATCAAAAAAATCATACGTACAAATGAAACAACAGAAGCTCTATCAAATAGCCTTGAGGTACAACAGAAGTTCAGATATTCGAAATACAACCAGCTGCAGTTACATGGGTACAAGCACCAAGTACCTTCGAAAAGAACCATAGCTTTGCATCGTACAGTCATTTGAGGAAGCAAGTTAGCCAGTGTCTACTGAACTATACATTAGACACATAATGTTAGCTGCACCCTGTATAATCTGCCAAAGTAACTAAGAGAAGTAGAAACCAGATGTGGAAGAACTGAAACCAATTATATCTCAAGAACTTCCTATTAGTGTAACATGCCAAATGCAAGTAAACTCATTACCTAAAGCTGAATGGGCTCAGCATTTAGTTGATCTATCCATATTATCTGGTCTGAACCTCACCCATTGGTGCCTAGCTGGTCTGAACCTAGCTGCAGAATCCATGATTTTAAAAAGAAATTAGATGAAAATTAAGAGAAGCATATGTAATTTGTGCGCAAATACAGAGACAATAAGGATGAACTGCTTCATCGTTTCATAGTTCTATGACGTTTCTGTACTCCAACACCACAAATTATTTTCAAGGAAGCGGGAGGATGGCAGGTCTACTCATAAACATATGCATCTCACTGCGGTACTTCAACACCCTTCCATAGTTCTATGTATACATTATGCAGAGAAACAATGATGAGAAAGCAAGCCGCAGCCATCCTCCTTCTAGCAGCTTTGACATAACGGCAGAGAAGTGTGAAGATAGGAGATAAAACCAAACCATTTTTGTGGAAATGCAGAGAACAAAAACGGATGGATAAGAAATTACTATTGGCAAGCACTTCTAGAAAGTATTGATTTGAGGTATGGTGTAATAAAACAAGCATTGAGCCGTTAACAATACTGAATATGCTTTTCCTAACAGATCACTGAATAGATGGCCGAACAACACACTCAAGCACCAAAAATTTCAATATCTCAAGAGAAAGAGAGTTATACCATTGTAGTTCAATGGCAAACCCATGCATCTGCAATGACGTAAAACCCAATAAGTGGCTGGAGTTTAGCTTTGTCTTCTTCGGTAAGTAAATTTAGAACTGAAGGTAACTGAAATGCAAAGCTGAAGATGCATTCAAATATATGTGCGGAACTGAGGCGATATATCTCATCAAGTGTTTATCCGGTAATGCAGCAGGTTAGTTTGATCAGCAAATTGAGTACACCACAACAGGAGCAGGGGGAATGTGTAACTCATGTATCCAGCTTTTGCTAGTATCATCCAATGCTTCTTTCCAATAGATATCCCACCTCTATTGTACCAAATCAAACTTTCAATAAATGGAAGCAGATATTTTAAGAGTGGTATATTCAAATGCATTTTCTATCAGTATGATGTACACAAGGCAGGGTGAAAAGGAACTGGACATCAACATAAGAAGGACCTTCCCAAAAAACATACGACATTAACCTAGGTTTTAATCACACTCTACCATCACTATGTGTAGTGCATACATTGCTGCCTAGTTTAACGATCGGCACATCAAAAGATAGACAATACATTAATATGAAGTGTTTTTAATTTTCAAGCAGTAGAAGGGTCAAAATACAAACATGTCTGCATTCAAAATGCAAGCAGGGAACATACAATGGCCCTAAAATTTTACTTCTAATTAACACAAACATATAATTTAAGGTAACATGGTCACATGGATCTGCTCTAAGGCAAGGGAAAGTGAGACGGGACATCAAATAAGCAAGTGACAAGCAAACCTCAGGCTTTCATCAAGCAATTTTTTTATTCATTGATTGCACCTATCATAAATAGGCAATAAGGGTATAAACCAAGCTAAGCATCAGTTCTTACCAGGACCAAAGAATACACTCCCAGTGTGTCTTCGCCCGTCGCTGGAACCATGAAAGTAATAAGACATGAGTAAAAATCTGTTACCAATTGATGCGACGAAATCTGAAATACGATAGAGAATAAATAAAACTTTATTCTCATCATTAATAAATATCCATTCATTTTAATATTTATATGAAATTAGTATTCCAAGCCTACAATTACATGTCTGGTTATTCCTAGAATAAGAACACTTCTTGAATTATAGCTACCATTGATCTCTTTTACATGTACAAAAAATCCAGCAGAACCTACGTAATCATGTGTAGTCAAAGACATCTAGAACTAACAAATCTCAAGGTTTGCTGCATGTCCGGTTACATTCCACCTGCCAAGAATTGTATACATAATGCTACAGATAAATTACCTCTGAAACTTAATATCAAGGTTGTCTTCCATGAAGAAGTAGCTGTTGTATCAGGCACCAACACATCATTGGGAGAAGAAGAGTGTTCTCATCGACCAATTTGCAGGAGCACCGAGACCACGCGTGGAGAACACAGTACAGCCACTCCCCATGGGGCTTTGCTCGATGCTGACCGCCAACAACGCTCCTCTTGATGCTCTCACCGGTTGCTGGCGCTGTTCAGAGCTGGCGTGCACAAGAGAGATCATGAGTGGAGGGGAATAATTGACAAAGGGATTGTCAGGAGGCTCACCTTAGCAACATCTGCATCAGACTTGCTCGCCGTCGCACGCTACCCCAACCTCACAAGCAGTGCCGTTGGTGTTGACCGCCGCCCTGGCCGCTGTGCTTGATCCACCTCCAAATCCCCGGTCGCTAGAGCAGGACCGGTGGCAGCGCGTCACGCCTTAATGCCCTCTCGTGCAGTGCGGGGACGACCCACACTCCTCCTGTCGGGGAGGCGAGCAACGTGAGAAAAAGGAGAGGCTGGGAATCCAGAGAGAGAGGGAAGAGGACACCTATTACCTACCGTACGCTCTGCCTCGGACGCAAGGACGAAGACGATGGCGACGCCATGGAATCCGTCCTCGGCGGCTTGTCCCCTGCGCCGGAGATGGCGGCGCTGCCCCTTCTCCCCTTCCTAGTGACGAATGGAGTGCTGGAGGAGGAGATCCTCGCGGGCCGTCCTAGGCGCGACGGGGATGGGCGAGCCAGCGGCCATGGGAGAGAGGGGATGTGCGGGAATGGGAGGGGCCAGGAGAAAATCGCGAGGCGATTGGCGAGGAGGAAGCTCCTGAGCGGATTGGGGCGTCGGCGACTAGGGTTTTCGTCCTTGGATGCTCCTTTTATACCGGCGCGGTAAAAAACGGACGGCTCAGATTTGATGAAGGTAAAAATGGATGGCTAGTCAAATCTGATTTACCAGGATACCCCATGAGGTTGTCTCTATTATACCTTTAGATTTTAGTTTTAGTAAGTGATAGCAGGAATGATGTTGAATCACTGCTAAAGGTGATATTGCAGGCCATCATGGCCACATCGAAGATCCTAAGCTTGAGGTGAGTTTCTTTTTTATTTCTTCATCTCTAGGGAATGAATCATCTCCTGCCTTGGTATATTAATAGAACTATATTTGTGTGATATTGCACTTGCGTATTGGTAAATGGTAGAGCTTTGCCTTTTCAGACTCGCAGCTACTTTTTGTTATTCATCGTGTCATGTCTTATGTATTAGTGGTGACCCTGAAGGGCATGAATCAACATGAAAACTTATTGAAATAAAAATAATTACCAGAAGGAGGGTGGAAAGAAAGAAGCATTTATACTCTTAACATTGATATTGCTTCATATTGTCGATTTCTGACATTTAATGCATAGCTGGAACAGTAGTGCTCACATTTAATTAAGATATTAGAATTGACAATGATCATAGAGGTTGCCAGACTTTGTTGTTTCTGTTTATTTTTTACATGCTTTCCTACAATCTAAATATATTAGTTATTTGTGGTCCCTTGTTTTCAGATATACATACATGACAACAGTAATGCTGAAATATTTTGCAACAGTGGGATGCCTGAATACAAAATTTGGTTTGAATGACCTGGTTCTTTAGGAGGCTCAGAAACGAGCAACTGAAGGGAAGGCAATAGACCTTGATGATATCTGAGGTCTCGCTGACATGGATTACTAATGTTCCAAGCTATTAGGACGGTTTATTTCATTAGTTGGGTCAGCTGAATGTTAACTGGGAGATAGGATAGTCCTCATTGGGCTGTAAATTTTGAGAAGTTCACACATGTCGTTAGCTTTCTGTTCTGGAGTTCTTAGAATTGTATAATTTAGCTTCATCTGTTATGGCTTTTGGAGTAGAAGAATATGTGAAGTGCTAATACTCTTTCTTCTGATATTTCAAACTTGCAAAGCTGCATTGACAAGAGATTTGACTAAATTCATATACTCGTTACTTCCAATTTTAGTTGCTCCATAATTTCCGTGTCATGGTTGATTTATCGCTCAGAAAATATTAGTTAGTCTGATGCTACCTGTCATGACTTGGCAACATCGTCAGTACAGTCGTCCATTGCTGTTAAAAAATGCTGCCTTTTCTTCATGATGCATAACACCAAAGCAATGCAATGCGTGTTTTCTTTAATATGATTGATAAACTAAGTTGCTTTGGATCTGGCTTGCTTTATTACTTCTAATCCAATTACTTCTGTTTGGTCTGCTAAGTACTAATACGGTGACCCTGATGCATATGGGGGGCCAAACTGAGATGGCCTTTTCTTGCATGGTGTCATTGTCCTGCGGCTGGCACTGCACGGGGTCCTAGTTTTATTGATGGCATTATGCAAAAGTTCCTAAGACAGGATAGTGCAGGGACTTTCTCACTTAGTCACCTAAATCTTGTTTTACTTGCAATCTTTGCCTTTGTACTCTTCAAGTCTTCGGTGGTATCAGCAAGACTGTCTTCAGCATGTCTACGACTAACAAGCACCAACCAGGTGATTTGGTATCCTGTAGTACATAATCTATTCCTTACTTTCTCCTAATCTATACTCCTACAGGCAGTTGCGAACAACATGCAACATGGTTCTTCCAATTTTGCATGCATACTTTATAAAAGTAAGAAAATATAAATAGAAACTAATAAGCCAACACGACCTCTATATGATGTCTCTGAATAGATCCAATGGCTAAATCATCTAAATAGAGCAGATTTGTGACAACTTTAATATAATGATGTTTGTCAGTCCCTTATGACACCCAAGTTGGCCATGATTACTTCTGAGACGTTGTCCAGGACTTCATAATGTCTGAACTTCAGCAGATGGACTACATCAGCATATAATAGTTCATTATTTATATCAATTCCAATAAGATGATGGATGCAAAGTAGCTTCATATGGGTACAAGACTGCAATGGATTCATCACATGGGGTGTTTTGCTTATCCGTGATTCTAGCATTTCGCAGAGCTAGCATTGCATGCCTTTCCTCGGGTGGTATGTTCTTCCTACGATCTCTTCGACGGTTGTCCATCTCTTGTGTCTCCTTGGCCGGTACATTATTTCTTGCCGGCCTCTAGCGGGTATTCCTCTCATCTTTTTTTGTTTTTGTTTTTTCTGGTTGTTCTTCTTTGGGCATTCATCTCCTCCTTTTGTTTGGTCGTTAAGCTATGCCGTCATGCTCTGTCACGTTCTCGTCTTGTTTGATTTCCTTCTTTTCTCATGTTCACAATTGTCTCGTGTTGACGATCATTTGGGGTTTCAAAGTAAGTTCACCATGTCTTGGTTCTCCCTGGTGGACTGCACAGTCGCAGGAGCGAGCAACTTCGAACCTTTCACCTTTGAATAAAAATGCATTAGTATAACTTTGATTGAGATTGTTATAAGGTTCATGAATCTATCTATATGACAATTAGCGTAACTATATGCAGATGCATGCAATGTTCCAAAAGCAATGGTGTAGGATGATACCATTGAAAATTTCAGTAGGATCTGTTGGATGAGATGACACGAGGGTACTATTTATTGGAAGTGTTGAGTATGGTTGAACTGGCACAAGTCATCTGCATGTTGTCGTGGCCGTGACACCTGCATGGAAATGTTATATATGTGCAAAGATATTTAGTAATCAATCAAATATTCAAATGAAATATATGGAAACAGAACAACATTATGTTTGCACATGCTAATCTATGAAGACCAGTCGTTGATAACAAGCCACAACCTATATTGTATTATTTTTGGAACAACATCATATCTAACGGCTGATTGGGTTTGATCGACTAATCGCAGATGTCATACACCATATAAGCAATCTAGGGAGTTTATATATTGTGGAGGAAGACGACGCCAGTGGTTTGGATTGGAGATGGACAACATCAGGTGCTTTGAACTCTTTGGACATAGATTTGCGACCCATAATCAGCAAGATGGGAAGATGAGAGGAAGAAGAAGATGCTGGAGATGGCCGTAACTATAGTATTGGCTGCTGAATTGTCTATACACGTGGTTGGGTCATACTCTTAAGGATCACTTCTCCTTTTAAGGTCAGATGTGTTAGTTTCCCTAAAAAAAAGGTCAGATGTGTTAGTGTTGGATAACGTTGCATAGAAAACAAAAATTTTCCTACCGCGAACACGCAATCCAAGCCAAGATGTAATCTAGAAGACGGTAGCAACGAGGGGGTATCGAGTCTCACCCTTGAAGAGATTCCAAAGCCTACAAGATGAGGCTCTTGTTGCTGCGGTAGACGTTCACTTGCCGCTTGCAAAAGCGCGTAGAAGATCTTGATCACGATCGGTTCCGGCGCCACGAACGGGCAGCACCTCCGTACTCGGTCACACGTTCGGTTGTTGATGAAGACGACGTCCACCTCCCCGTTCCGGCGGGCAGCGGAAGTAGTAGCTCCTCTTGAATCCGACGGCACGACGGCGTGGTGTCGGTGGCGGTGAAGAAGTCCGACGGAGCTTCGCTAAACTTCGCGGACTATATGGAGGAGAAGGGGCGGCTAGGGTTTGGGAGGGGTGGCCGGCCACTCTATGGGGGCGGCCAGCTTGTAGTCTTGGGGTGGCCGGCCCCCTCCCTTGGCCCCTCATTATATAGGTGGATCCCAAGTGTTGGTGTCCAAGTCTTCGAATAAGACCGAAACCAAAACCTTCCATAAAAGGGGAAACCTAGCCCAACTAGGACTCCCACCCAAAGGGTGGGATTTCCACCTCCCATGTGGGGGTGGCCGGCCCCCTAAGGGGGAGTCCACTTGGGACTCCTCCCCCACTAGGGTTGGCCGGCCATGGAGGTGGAGTCCCATGTGGACTCCACCTTCCTTGGTGGTTTCTTCCGGACTTTTCTAGAACCTTCTAGAACCTTCCATAGAACCTTCCGCGACATTTTTATTCACATAAAATGACATCCTATATATGAATCTTATTCTCCGGACCATTCCGGTACTCCTCGTGATGTCCGGGATCTCATCCGGGACTCCGAACAAATATTCGAACTCCATTCCATATTTCAAGTGCTACCATTTCAACATCCAACTTTAAGTGTGTCACCCTACGGTTCGAGAACTATGCGGACATGGTTGAGTACTCACTCCGACCAATAACCAATAGCGGGATCCGGAGATCCATAATGGCTCCCACATATTCAACGATGACTTTAGTGATCGAATGAACCATTCACATATATTACCAATTCCCTTTGTCTCGCGATATTTTACTTGTCCGAGGTTTGATCTTTGGTATCACTCTATACCTTGTTCAACCTCGTCTCCGACAAGTACTCTTTACTCGTACCGTGGTATGTGGTCTCTTATGAACTCATTCATATGCTTGCAAGACATTAGACGACATTCCACCGAGAGGGCCCAGAGTATATCTATCCGTCATCGGGATGGACAAATCCCACTGTTGATCCATATGCCTCAACTCATACTTTCCGGATACTTAATCCCACCTTTATAGCCACCCATTTACGCAGTGGTGTTTGGTGTAATCAAAGTACCTTTCCGGTATAAGTGATTTACATGATCTCATGGTCATAAGGACTAGGTAACTATGTATCGAAAGCTTATAGCAAATAACTTAATGACGAGATCTTATGCTACGCTTAATTGGGTGTGTCCATTATATCATTCACACAATGATATAACCTTGTTATTAATAACATCCAATGTTCATGATTATGAAACTAATCATCCATTAATCAACAAGCTAGTTTAAGAGGCATACTAGGGACTTCTTGTTTGTCTACATATCACACATGTACTAATGTTTCGGTTAATACAATTCTAGCATGATATATAAATATTTATCATAAACATAAAGATATAAATAATAACCACTTTATTATTGCCTCTAGGGCATATCTCCTTCAGTCTCCCACTTGCACTAGAGTCAATAATCTAGATTACATTGTAATATACCTAACACCCATGGCATTACGGTGTTGGTCATGCTTTGCCCTAGGGAGAGCTTTAGTCAACGGATCTGCTACATTCGGATCGGTGTGTACTTTGCAAATCTTTACTTCTCCATCTTCGATGTACTCGCGAATCGAGTGGTAACGCAGCTTGATATGCTTCGGCCTCTTGTGTGACCTTGGCTCTTGTGCATTGGCGATGGCACCCATGTTATCACGGTAAATGATTAATGGGTCCAATGTACTAGGAACCACACCGAGCTCTACAATGAACCTCTTCATCCATACCGCTTCGATGAAGCCTCCGAAGCCGCTATGTACTGCGATTACGTTGAAGACTTCGCCACCGTGCATGCTTCGAGCTTGCCCGGCTTACTTGCAGCACCATTCAATATAAACACGTACCCGGATTGTGACTTAGAGTCATCGGGATCGGTGTTCCAACTTGCATCGGTGTAACTTGTTACAACGAGCTCTTGGTCACCTCCATAACAAAGAAACATATCCTTAGTTCTTTTCAAGTACTTCAGGATATTCTTGACCGCTGTCCGAGTGTTCCATTCCTGGATCACTTTGATATCTGCTAGTCAAACTAACAACATGCGCTATATCCGGTCTTGTACATAGCATGGCATACATAATAGAGCCTACTGCCGAAGCATAGGGGATCTGATTCATCATTTCTCTTTCTTCTGCCGTAGCCGGTCCTTGAGTCTTACTCAAGACCTTGCCTGGTAACAAAGGTAAAAACCCTTTCTTACTTTCGTCCATTCTAAACTTCTTTAGAATCTTGTCCAGGTATGTACTACTGTGATAGCCCTATTAGGCGTCTTGATCTATCTCTATAAATCTTGATGCCTAATATATACGATGCTTCACCAAGGTTTTTCATTGAAAAACTGTTATTCAAATAACCTTTTACACTTGCTTAATAGTTCTATATCATTCCCGATCAATAATATGTCATCTACATATAATATCGGGAATGCTACGGAGCTCCCACTCACTTTCTTGTAAATACGAGGCCTCTCCATGACACTTGTATAAACCCGAAGTCTTTGATCACCTTATCAAAGCGTCGGTTCCAACTTCTCGATGCTTGCTTCGGTCCATAGATTGAACGGCTGAAGTTTGCATACTTTGTCGGCATTTTTAGGATCAACAAAACCTTTGGGTTGTACCATATACAACTCTTCCTCAATGTCTCCATTAAGGAACGCCGTTTTGACATCCATACGCCAAATCTCATAATCGAAAAATGCAGCTATTGCTAACAAAATCCTCACAGATTTTAGCTTCGCTACGGGTGAGAAAGTCTCATCGTAGTCAACTCCTTGAATTTGTCGGAAACCCTTTGCGACAAGTCGAGCTTTATAGACGAGTAATATTACCATCGGCATCTGTTTTTCTCTTGAAGATCCATTTATTCTCGACGGCCTTTCGGCTATCGGGTAAGTCTACCAAAGTCCATACTTTGTTATCATACATGGATCCCATTTCGGATTTCATGGCTTCTTGCCATTTGTTGGAATACTGGGCTCATCATCGCTTCTTCATACGTCGCAGGGTCCTCATCATTGTTATCCACAATCATGACATTTAGACAAGGATCATACCAATCAGGAGTGGCACGTTCCCTTGTCGATCTGCGAGGTTCGATAGTTTCCTCGTTCGAAGTTTCATGATCATTATCATTAGCTTCCTCCGTTGCCGGTGTAGGCGGTACGAGTACATCTTCCGGTCACTGCGCTACTCGATCAACGAGTATAGATTCATTAATCTCATCGAGTTCTACTTTTCTTCCGAGTCACTTCTTTAGTGAGAAATTCTTTCTCAAGAAAGGTTCCGTTCTTAGCAACAAAGATTTTGCCTTCGGATCTGTGATAGAAAGTGTACCCTATAGTTTCCTTAGGGTATCCTATGAAGACGCATTTCTCCGCTTTGGGTTCTAGCTTGTCCGGTTGTAACTTTTTACATAGGCTTCGCAACCCCAAACTTTAAGGAACGACAACTTAGGTTTCTTATTAAACCATAATTCATACGGTGTCGTTTCTACGGATTTTGATGGTGCTCTATTTAAAGTGAATGCGGCTGTCTCTAATGCATAACTCCAAAATGATAACGGCAAATCAGTAAGAGACATCATAGAACGAACCATATCTAAGAGAGTTCGATTACGACGTTCGGACACACCGTTTCGTTGTGGTGTTCCCGGCGGTGTCAATTGTGAAAGTATTCCGCATTTCTTTAAATGCATGCCAAACTCATAACTCAGATATTCACCTCCGCGATCAGATCGTAGAAATTTAATCTTCTTGTTACGTTGATTTTCTACTTCACTTTGGAATTCCTTAAACTTCTCAAAAGTTTCGGATTTATGTTTCATGAAATAGATATACTCATATCTACTCGGATCATCTGTGAAGGTTAGAACATAACGATAACCACCGCGCGATGCTACACTCATTGGTCCGCACACATCGGTATGTATGATTTCCAATAAGTCGGTAGCTCGCTCCATCATACCGAGAAAATGGAGTCTTAGTCATTTTTCCCATTAGACATGCTTTGCATCTATCAAGTGACTCAAAGTCAAGTGATTCAAGTAATCCATCGAGTATGGAGTTTCTTCATGCG
This sequence comes from Lolium rigidum, assembly GCF_022539505.1. Classification (NCBI taxonomy): domain Eukaryota; kingdom Viridiplantae; phylum Streptophyta; class Magnoliopsida; order Poales; family Poaceae; genus Lolium; species Lolium rigidum. The sequence goes on along the minus strand of NC_061510.1, from coordinate 312,094,978 downwards.
TTTCACTCCAATATGACCAAGACGACGAGTGCCACATATAAGTAGAATTATCATTCAATTTAATTCGCTTAGCATCAATGTTATGTATATGTGTATCACTACTATCGAGATCTAATAGAAATAAGCCATTCTTTTGTGGTGCTCGACCATAAAAGATATTATTCATAAAAATAGAACAACCATTATTCTCAGACTTGAATGAATAACCGTCTTGCATTAAACAAGATCCGGATATAATGTTCATGCTCAATGCAGGTACATAATAACAATTATTCAGGCTTAAAACTAATCCCGAAGGTAGATGTAGAGGAAGTGTGCCGACTGCGATCACATTGACCTTGGATCCGTTTCCAACGCGCATCGTCACTTCATCTTTCGGCGAGTTGTCGTTTATTCTTTAGTTCTGTTTCGAGTTACAAATATGAGCAACCGAACCGAGTATCAAATACCCAGGTACTAGAACGAGAACTAGTGAGATAAACATCTATAACATGTATATCGGATATACCTTCTTTCTTCTTCTTGACAAGGCCGCTCTTCGGATCTGCCAAATACTTGGAGCAATTACGCTTCCGGTGTCCCTTCTCCTTGCGGTAATAGCACTTAGCATCGGGCTTAGGGCCGTTCTTAGGTTTCATAGGAGGCGTGGCAGCTTTCTTGCCACCCTTCTTGAATTTTCCCTTAGACTTGCCCTGTTTCTTGAAGCTGGTGGTCTTGTTGACCATCAACACTTGGTGCTCTTTCTTGATCTCAATCTCGGCAGCTTTTAGCATGCCAAAGAGTTCGAGTAACTCCTTGTTCATGTTCTGCATATTGTAGTTCATCACAAAGTTCTTATAACTTGGTGGCGGTGATTGAAGGACACGATTAATCCCCGATCCGTTAGGAATCACTATTCCCAAGTCACTGAGTTTCTTCGCATGCCCGGTCATGGCGAGCATGTGCTCACTAATGGAGCTGCCTTCTTCCATCATACAGTTGAAGAAATGTTTCGATGCTTCATAGCATTCCACGGCCGCATGAGTCTCAAAAATAGCTTTCAGCTCATTCATCAACTCATGAGGATCGTGATCCTCAAAACGTTTTTGAAGATCGGATTCCGGAGCGCACGGGATGGCACACCGAACTTGAGAGTACCGAGTTTTCCGAGTCTCGTAAACGGCTTTTACTTCATCGGTTTCGGTTTCTGCAGGGAGGGTCATCTAGCGGTGCATCAAGCACATATTGCAGATTTCCGCGAGAGAGGAAGATCCTCACATGACGGAACCGGTCGGTGAAGTTGCTACCGTTGCTCTTAAGATTTTCTTTCTCTAGGAAGCTGGTTAAAATTGATTGAGGACGCCATCTCTACAACATATATTTGCAATAGTTTAGACTAAGTTTATGACAAATTGAGTTCAAATTTTAATTCAACATAATTAAAAATCTAGGTGAACTCCCACTCAAAACAATATCCCTCGCATTGTCTTAGTGATCACACGAACCAAATCCATCGCACCTCAAATCGATCATCACGAGAAAAGGTGTAATTTCAATGGCGAACACTCAAAGTGTTCATCATATCAATCATATGATTCATGCTCTACCTTTCGGTATCACGTGTTCCGAGACCATGTACGTACATGCTAGGCTCGTCAAGGCCACCTTAGTATCCGCATGTGCAAAGCTGTCTTGCACCCGTTGTATGTACTTATCGAATCTATCACACCCGATCATCACGAGATGCTTCGAAACGATAAGACTTGATAACGGTGCTACTAAGGATGAACACTTTATTATCTTGAGATTTTAGTGAGGGATCATCTTATAATGCTACCGTCGCGATCTAAGCAAAATAAGATGCATAAAAGGATTAACATCACATGCAGTTCATATGTGATATGATATGGCCCTTTTGTCTTTGCGCCTTTGATCTTCATCTCCAAAGCACGGACATGATCTCCATCATCTTCGGGCATGATCTCCATCATCGTCGGCGAAGCACCAAGGTCAATGGCGCCGTCTTCATGATTGTCCTCCATGTAGCAACTATTACAACTACTTTGAAATACTACTCAACATGAAATTTAAAGACAACCATAAGGCTCCTGCCGGTTGCCACAATACAATAATGATCATCTCATACATATTCATCATCACATTATGGCCATATCACATCACCAAACCACTGCAAAAACAAGTTAGACGCTCTCTAATTTGGTTTGCATATTTTACGTGGTTTAGGGTTTTCGATATAGATCTAATCTACCTACGAACATGAACCACAACGTTGATACTAATGTTGTCAATAGAAGAGTAAATTGAATCTTTACTATAGTAGGAGAGACGAGACACCCGCAAAGCCTCTTATGCAATACAAGTTGCATGTCGAACGAGGAACAAGTCTCATGAACGCGGTTATGTAAAGTTAGTCCGAGCCGCTTCATCCCACTATGCCATAAAGATGCAAAGTACTCAACTAAAGATAACAAGAGCATCAACGCCCACAAACCATTGTGTTCTACTCGTGCAACCATCTATGCATAGACACGGCTCTGATACCACTATAGGATAACGTTGCATAGAAAACAAAAATTTTCCTACCGCGAACACGCAATTCAAGCCAAGATGCAATCTAGAAGACGGTAGCAACGAGGGGGTATCGAGTCTCACCCTTGAAGAGATTCCAAAGCCTACAAGATGAGGCTCTTGTTGCTGCGGTAGACGTTCACTTGCCGCTTGCAAAGCGCGTAGAAGATCTTGATCACGATCGGTTCCGGCGCCACGAACGGGCGAGCACCTCCGTACTCGGTCACACGTTCGGTTGTTGATGAAGACGACGTCCACCTCCCCGTTCCAGCGGGCAGCGGAAGTAGTAGCTCCTCTTGAATCCGACCGCACGACGGCGTGGTGTCGGTGGCGGTGAAGAAGTCCGACGGAGCTTCGCTAAACTTCGCGGACTATATGGAGGAGAAGGGGGCGGCTAGGGTTTGGGAGGGGTGGCCGGCCACTCTATGGGGGGCGGCCAGCTTGTAGTCTTGGGGTGGCCGGCCCCCTCCCTTGGCCCCTCATTATATAGGTGGATCCCAAGTGTTGGTGTCCAAGTCTTCGAATAAGACCCGAAACCAAAACCTTCCATAAGAGGGGAAACCTAGCCCAACTAGGACTCCCACCCAAAGGGTGGGATTTCCACCTCCCATGTGGGGGGTGGCCGGCCCCCTAAGGGGGAGTCCACTTGGGACTCCTCCCCCACTAGGGTTGGCCGGCCATGGAGGTGGAGTCCCATGTGGACTCCACCTTCCTTGGTGGTTTCTTCCGGACTTTTCTAGAACCTTCTAGAACCTTCCATAGAACCTTCCGCGACATTTTTATTCACATAAAATGACATCCTATATATGAATCTTATTCTCCGGACCATTCCGGTACTCCTCGTGATGTCCGGGATCTCATCCGGGACTCCGAACAAATATTCGAACTCCATTCCATATTTCAAGTGCTACCATTTCAACATCCAACTTTAAGTGTGTCACCCTACGGTTCGAGAACTATGCGGACATGGTTGAGTACTCACTCCGACCAATAACCAATAGCGGGATCCGGAGATCCATAATGGCTCCCACATATTCAACGATGACTTTAGTGATCGAATGAACCATTCACATATATTACCAATTCCCTTTGTCTCGCGATATTTTACTTGTCCGAGGTTTGATCTTCGGTATCACTCTATACCTTGTTCAACCTCGTCTCCGACAAGTACTCTTTACTCGTACCGTGGTATGTGGTCTCTTATGAACTCATTCATATGCTTGCAAGACATTAGACGACATTCCACCGAGAGGGCCCAGAGTATATCTATCCGTCATCGGGATGGACAAATCCCACTGTTGATCCATATGCCTCAACTCATACTTTCCGGATACTTAATCCCACCTTTATAGCCACCCATTTACGCGGTGGTGTTTGGTGTAATCAAAGTACCTTTCCGGTATAAGTGATTTACATGATCTCATGGTCATAAGGACTAGGTAACTATGTATCGAAAGCTTATAGCAAATAACTTAATGACGAGATCTTATGCTACGCTTAATTGGGTGTGTCCATTATATCATTCACACAATGATATAACCTTGTTATTAATAACATCCAATGTTCATGATTATGAAACTAATCATCCATTAATCAACAAGCTAGTTTAAGAGGCATACTAGGGACTTCTTGTTTGTCTACATATCACACATGTACTAATGTTTCGGTTAATACAATTCTAGCATGATATATAAATATTTATCATAAACATAAAGATATAAATAATAACCACTTTATTATTGCCTCTAGGGCATATCTCCTTCAGTTAGATGGAAGACTGCTCATCAAAATAGCTCTGGTGGATCGAAGTAGTTTCAAAGGAGAACCAAAATTGTTCTGGACGCATGAAAGAATGTTTGTTAGTATTTATTTGTAAATAATAGGCATATCCTACATAGGCTATATCGCATCTAGCCTGGCCCATCGTGCCTCTCCATTCCTAGCCAAAAGCTTCCACTAGCACATGAAGCCCCACTAGTGCATATGTAAAATACATACCTCATCTTTGTATTTTATTGATATATATTTTCACATAATTGTATCTCATATAATGTTATACTCATGTTTTATATTGATTTATAGAGATATTTCAGTGAACCCCCTTATTTTGGTTATAACTCTACAGAATAGGAAAACCCTATTTTGTGTATTTTTAACTTTCAGGAACCTAAACGAAATCAAATTGATCGGGAATTTTTCGAGACTTAATATTTTGTGAACAGAAGGACCGGGAGCACTGGAACCTAATGAGAGGAGGCCTGAGGCCAGAAAGAGCATAGGCGACGAGGCCCAGAAGTGGGACCGCGCCACCTACCCCGGTTCCCTCCTCGAGTGTCGCCAGTCGTCCGTATTCATCTCCCACTCATCAGCTTAACCTAAAAACGCCTATATAAAGGGTCCCCTATGCATCTTGGAGGAGATCACCGCGAAAACACAGAAACACCAAAACTGAGAAAGAATCAGCGAAGATTGGAGGGGGGAACTTCGCTGGATCCACCGCGGCCATCGGAGGGATCTCTACCTTCTCCAACATCTCCACCGTCATCACCATGGTGAATCGAGAGTATCCGCCTATGGCTTATGGGATTTTGGTTGTAGCTTGATCTATTTCTCTCTTGTTCTATCATTGATCTAATACCATATGAGCTGCACCACATGATTATGGTCATATATGTAATTCCGATGTGGTGGATCTTTATTCTATGAGTTGATATTTGAGACTGAAATCCAATTATGTGTAAGATGTATGAGTAGGTGCATATCATGTACCCCATTATTAAGTGTGTCACCCTATGGTTGTCGAATGATGCAGACATGATCGAGACACCTCTCCGATCAATAGCCATTAGCAGGATCTAGAGATGTGTAATGGCTCCTACATATTCAACGATGACTGATCGAATGAACCATAAAAATTGTGAGCAATTCCCTTTGTCTAGTGATACTTTACGTATTCGAGATCCGATCGTCGGTATCATCTATACCTAGTTTGATCTGTTATTGGTAAGTAATGTTTACTTGTTTTGAGATATAACATTCCTATACCTAGTCACGTGCTTGCAAGTTTCTTGGATGTGATCTCACCGAGAGGGTCCCGAGTATATATCTCTGTCATTTGGATGGACAAATGCCACTTTTAATCCATGAGACTCAACTGTCACTTTCAGAATACACAATGCCACCTTTATAATCGCCCTGTTATGGTGTGAAGTTTGATGTCTTCAATATACTCCTCCAGTGTTACTGATCGACATGATCTCGTGGTCTAAGGAATAGGTTACTTTGTGTTTCAGAGCTACATCAAAACGAACTTAATTACTTGATATTATTGCTATGTTTACATTACGTGTATCTCCATCATATCATTCTCCTAATGGCATGATCCCGTTATTAACAATATCCAATGTTCATGATCAGAAAACCTTGATCATCATTTTATCAACGAGCTAGTTAAAATAGAGAGACTTACTAGGGAATCTAGTTTGTTTATAAAACACACATGTATTAGCGTTTTTGGTTAATAAAATTATAGCATGAGAAATAAAAATTTACCATAAACACAAAGATATTATAATAACAACTTTCCTCTCGGGTATATCTCAAACAATTTTATCATGTCTCTGGTTTCTATTCTTAATATTTTTGTAGTTCCTAGGAATTAGTTTCTTCCATATTCTGCATTGGTATTCTAATATATCACATCCAATATTATATATTTTTAGCTTGAGGAGGTTGTTGATGCTTCTACATCACGTGGTTGCTTAATTATCTCTAGCATGATCTTGTTTTATTTTGCTTGCAATAGTGTCATAACTGTGAAGATAGGGCACATGAGGATATCAGCCACATGAAGATACGGATGAGGCTATCATCCATGTGAAAATACAATCTGAAAGTACCAGCCATGTGAAGATGAAGATCTTTTTCTGTGATATTATTATTCACAGAGCTTCAAACTTATTGAGCTGCAAACTTTAACCTGAATTGTATTAATACGACAACGAATATTGTATTCCTGTAAAATCGACAAGCAACCACGTTGGATTGTATCAATACAAAAATATATTATTTTATTCATGTTCATCAACCAACTAGCCAACATGGATTTATGATTCCGGATTTTCAAATTTTGATAAATAAAGCACCGACAACTGGATAATTAAGTGTGGTGACCCAGCATACCACTGCATGGTGTAGTATGCAAGTCGTTGACATAACACCAATGAAACACCATTCCACTAGTATTACATCGATCAGAGTGGTACAACAGAAACATATGCGGGTCCAAGGTATGTCTATAGAATTACAACACTGACTCTTTACAGAAGATCAACATAGCCTCCTACTTTACAATGAGGTAAAACTGCAAATAAACTCCAGAAGAACGACTCGTAGTCTAATCTTATCACGAAATCTACTTGTAGAGGTTTTTGACTAGCTATAGAGGCTATGAATAGATTCTAACTAAATAGGAGTTAGGTTTAGAAAGCTAGTTCCCTTCTATTGCTAATCTAGGTTTTCTCCTTGTTGAATGTGGTATTTGATTCTTCTGTCAGGGTCCTGTCCCTTGAAGTAGTTGTTGACTCCTCGGCCTTCGAGTTGCCCTGTAGATCCTCCTTTGATGCCTCCATATCTAAGCAGGGAATTTAAGGTGGGATGAGTATGAGCGTACTCAACAAGTTTATTATAGGAAAGAGGTATTTAATGCACTAGCTACAGCCATGGACCAGAAAGTCCAAGACAATGCAGGTTTTTGTAATCATTTCTTCAAAAGGTTGCTTTTATTCGGAAGAGCTATGTCCGTCAGCCTTCACCGGTTTACTAGAACTTCATGGAGTTCCTTTCCGGCAGCGTTCGCAGTTCCATAACCCGGAACAGGAAGTGACAGGTCATGATTCGTTACACTCTGCAGAGGTGTGTTGCTTTACCCATAAGAGATCTTAACCTTGGTGCCAACCGGGCGCGCAACCCGTCCACACTTCCGTGGTGTGAGGCCCAGTATAAGGTCCTAATCAATATTGCATTCTTCCGCGACCTCACACACCCACCCTTTGTTGCAATTCCGACCTTGGGTCCTTGCCGGTCTGTATCACTTGGATACCTTCCGACCTCGACAACTATCAGGTTTCGCGACCTTGGTACCTTCGCCGATCGTTGCAACCCCTCATAGACCGCATTACCGTGGGGAATTAGCATGGGATCCCCACCCACCGGTTGTTCTCGCAAGACACAACTGCTACGGTAAGCGCATCCGTTGATGTACGAGATAAAGAAACATAACTGACTACTCAGTACCACTCGAGATCTTATGGTTAACACGGGTCTTACGACACAAGAATCATTGGACGACATTTGTTGTTAATCCTAGATGGATACAAACCCTTTGCAATGGAACCTCCACCATACTCATACCATGGTTCCATTTCCCACCACATAGTCATATTCATAGTTATGAAAGTAGCATTTTGCTTTTCATGAAGGAGTGATAAGTATAATACTTTGCAAGTAATTTGGTAAAAATACTCAAAGTGACATGAGCAAGCGATGAAGTTTCCTTTCTTGACTGCAAGATTATGCAGGCAAGGTCTTCGATACGCAATAACTCCAAATTCTGAAATAGCATCATCGTCTGGTAAGGACGATGTTTAAAAGATTGGCAAATATGCTATAATGCATAGGTATGAGATGCACTCGCTCTAAGCGTGACCTAACCCCGATGATTTAGGATTAGTGAGTGGGTATGACTGGTTTAGGGTGTGTTGCACTTTTAGAGTGATTCCACAAACAAGGTTCTTATTAAGGTTTGATTACTTGTATCATAAACAAATAATGCAATACATCACAACAATAATATTACTAGCACACAACAATAACATTTGGTATAATCCTAACATGTAATGAACATTGGTTGGTTTTAGTACTATATGGTATGGTTAATGGTTACTTATCATATACTTCAAAAGAATAAATTTTGAAGAACATGTTCTTTGATTAAGAACAAGTATGATAATTAGGTTTGTGGGGCTCTATGGTTTACTATGGTTCCAATTAGTTTCTGGAGTATGGATTAGATGGATCACAACAAGGTTGAATTCATCAGCATCTATAGCTTGTATGGCTTTAACTAAGCATAAGTATCTGAAGCAATTAATTATACCTGGTTACTATCATGGTTGGTATATTTTACTAGTGATAGATAACTAGGGTTTATAGGTCCTATTAGGCAGGGTTGATGATGACTCTCTATTTACTTCAAAAGAATAACTTTTGAAGAACATAATTCTTAAGTAATAAGAAGTATTTCAATTAAGGTTGAGGGTGTCTGGGGTTTGCTATTGAATCTATTAAGTAAGGTATAGTTGTTTCCTATATAGGATGGTTTATAAACACCTAACACTATTAGGGTTTAGTGTGTATGGTAAATGATGCAAACTATTAGGCATGGTTGCTATTAGAGTTCATCACAATGATGTGATGCTAAATAAGGATAATTAAGGATGATGGCTTTGGTAATAGGAGCTAGGGTTTACATTTAGTTGACCCTACTAAATCATCTAGATTTAATTTAGTATGAACACATGAAATACCAATTTATTATCAAGAGGGTTCCTATATTTTATGTGAACATGGGTATGCATTTAGCTGCTAATTATGAAGCTATAAGATAAAACAAATTACCATGATCATATTTTGTAACCTAGCGTTTAGGTTAGAAGCAAATTAGGGTTCACATAAAATAATAGGGTTAGGGTTTTAGTGCACAATTGAATTAGGGTTTTAGGGTCTCACATACAATTATGAAATTATAACTTTATTTATAATGGAATTAGGGTTTCATATTTACCATATAGTTCTTAGGTTAATAACTTCATTATAAAGTTGAAGTTATTAATAACTTTGAAATAAAAATAATATTGGATTTGGCATTTTATTATTTTTAAAAAATTAATAATTAAGATAATTATTATTCAGGGTTTAAATCCCTCTAATAAGGATTTAATAAGTTAATGACAAAGGAAAATTAGTTTTAGTGTATTTCTATATTAGTTAATGATTTTTATTTAATTTAGGAAGTTTTCCTAATTATTTAATTTTTAAGTGAATTTAGAAATAAAGAAAATACTTATTTAACAAGTTTTAAACAATTTAATTTTTATTAAAATAAAAATTTCATATTATATTTTTATTGGATAGATTTCATTTTTAGGAGCATTTAGATATCTTATTTATATTTTTATCAATTGAAATGAATTTTCTATATTCTTTCTAAGTTACAACAGTTTTCTGGATTTAAATTTTAAAAAGTAAATACTAGAGTTACTCGGTTATTCTACCCACACAGTCGCTGACTTGTGGGGTCGTGGCCACGTCAGCTGCCATGTCCCCTTTGACCAAAGTCAAAATCGACAACGTGGCAGAGAGGCTCTCTGCCGGCGGGATGTCGGCGACGGCGCCGCCGTTCCCGGGCTCGCGCGGACGGGCTCCTCACACCACTCAACTCAGCATGCCAAGGTGAGTCTACTGGTACTAGCGCCGCTCCTAAATAGTCACCGGAGTAAGGCTCAACGGCGAGGTGCCGCGGCGGCGGACAGAGGTCATCGGCACGACGACGCTACGAGACGAAATCGAGCGAGACGAGCACGCTATGAGGCTCAGGAGCTCACCAGGGTTACGCCAGGCTTGACGGCGAGGTCGGAGCATGCCTGAGTCGCCGGAATCCATGGCTCCGACCGTCGTAGATGGCGAGCTCGGTGAGGGTGTTGCAGGACGCTTCGGCTCAATTCCTCTGGTAGTCTGAGCAAGAAGAGCACGACGGTCACGATGGTGGCCACGGCTTGGCCAGGGGAGGTCTCCATCGACGGTGATGGTCGGAGGCTGAGCGTGCTAGTGTTTCGATTTGGGGCGAAAAATCAAGCAGAGGGGGAAGAACTCGGGCCAGGGTTCATCGCAGAGCTTTTATACGGCGTTGGAGCAAGCCTCGTCACGAAGTCGAGCAAGGGGAGGTCGCCAGCAACGAGGGGAAGGCGAGCACGTCGTCGTGCTGTCCTCCATGCGCACAGAGAGGATGAGGACGACCTCCTCTCCGTTATTTTGGACGAAGAGGTACGTGGGTTGGTCCTGGGCTGTGGTTTGTGTTGGAGATATGCCCAAGAGGCAATAATAAAAGTGGTTATTATATATCTTTATGTTTATGATAAATGTTTATATACCATGCTATAATTGTATTAACCGAAACATTGATACATGTGTGATATGTAAACAACAAAGAGTCCCTAGTATGCCTCTTAACTAGCTTGTTGATTAATGGATGATTAGTTTCATAATCATGAACATTGGATGTTATTGATAACAAGGTTATATCATTGTATGAATGATGTAATGGATACACCCAATGAAGCGTAGCATAAGATCTCGTCATTAAGTTATTTGCTATAAGCTTTCGATACATAGTTACCTAGTCCTTATGACCATGAGATCATGTAAATCACTTATACCGGAAAGGTACTTTGATTACACCAAACGCCACCTGCGTAAATGGGTGGTTATAAAGGTGGGATTAAGTATCCGGAAAGTATGAGTTGAGGCATATGGATCAACAGTGGGATTTGTCCATCCCGATGACGGATAGATATACTCTGGGCCCTCTCGGTGGAATGTCGTCTAATGTCTTGCAAGCATATGAATAAGTTCATAAGAGACCACATACCACAATACGAGTAAAGAGTACTTGTCAGGAGACGAGGTTGAACAAGGTATAGAGTGATACCGATGATCAAACCTCGGACAAGTAAAATATCGCGTGACAAAGGGAATTGGTATCATATGTGAATGGTTCATTCGATCACTAAAGTCATCGTTGAATATGTGGGAGCTATTATGGATCTCCAGATCCCGCTATTAGTTATTGGTCGGAGTGAGTACTCAACCATGTCCACATAGTTCACGAACCGTAGGGTGACACACTTAAAGTTGGATGTTGAAATGGTAGAACTTGAATATGGAATGGAGTTTGAATATTTGTTCGGAGTCCCGGATGAGATCCCGAACATCACGAGGAGTTCCGGAATGGTCCGGAGAATAAGATTCATATATAGGATGTCATTTTATGTGATTTAAAATGATGCGGAAGGTTCTATGGAAGGTTCTAGAAGGTTCTAGAAAAGTCCGGAAGAAACCACCAAGGAAGGTGGAGTCCAGGAGGGACTCCACCTCCATGGCCGGCCAACCCTAGAGGGAGAGGAGTCCCAAATGGACTCCCCCTATGGGGGCCGGCCCCACATGGAAGGGGGGAATCCCACCCCAAGTGGGATTCCCACCTTGGGTAGGTTTCCCTATCACATGGAAGGTTTTTGGTTCGGGTCTTATTCGGAGACTTGTAGTCCAACACTTGGGGCTTCCACCTATATAATGAGGGGCCAAGGGGAGGGGGCCGGCCACCCTAAGACCACAAGCTGGCCGCACACCCTAAGTGGCCGGCCACCCCCTCCCAAACCCTAGCCGCCCTCTCCTCCATAGCTCCCGCGTGCTTTAGCGAAGCTCCGCCGGAGTTCTCCACCGCCACCGACACCACGCCGTCGTGCTCGTCGGATTCAAGAGGAGCTACTACTTCCGCTGCCCGGCTGGAACGGGAGGTGGACGTCGTCTTCATCAACAACCGAACGTGTGACCGAGTACGGAGGTGCTGCCCGTTCGTGGCGCCGGTGATCAAGATCTTCTACGCGCTTTTGCAAGCGGCAAGTGAACGTCTACCGCAGCAACAAGAGCCTCATCTTGTAGGCTTTGGAATCTCTTCAAGGGTGAGACTCGATAAACCCCTCGTTGCTACCATCTTCTAGATTGCATCTTGGCTTGGATTGCGTGTTCGCGGTAGGAAATTTTTTGTTTTCTATGCAACGTTATCCTTCAGTGGTATCAGAGCCGTGTCTATGCATAGATGGTTGCACGAGTAGAACACAATGGTTTTGTGGGCGTTGATGCTCTTGTTATCTTTAGTTGAGTACTTTGCATCTTTATGGCATAGTGGGATGAAGCGGCTCGGACTAACTTTACTTGACCGCGTTCATGAGACTTGTTCCTCGTTCGACATGCAACTTGTATTGCATAAGAGGCTTTGCGGGTGTCTGTCTCTCCTACTATAGTAAAGATTCAATTTACTCTTCTATTGACAACATTAGTATCAACGTTGTGGTTCATGTTCGTAGGTAGATTAGATCTTTCTCGAAAACCCTAAACCACGTAAAATATGCAAACCAAATTAGAGACGTCTAACTTGTTTTTGCAGGGTTTGGTGATGTGATATGGCCATAATGTGATGATGTATATGTATGAGATGATCATTATTGTATTGTGGCAACCGGCAGGAGCCTTATGGTTGTCTTTATATTTCATGTTGAGTAGTATTTCAAAGTAGTTGTAATAGTTGCTACATGGAGGACAATCATGAAGACGGCGCCATTGACCTTGACGCTACGCCGACGATGATGGAGATCATGCCCGAAGATGATGGAGATCATGTCCGTGCTTTGGAGATGAAGATCAAAGGCGCAAGGGCCATATCATATCACATATGAACTGCATGTGATGTTAATCCTTTTATGCATCTTATTTTGCTTAGATCGCGATGGTAGCATTATAAGATGATCCCTCTCTAAAATCTCAAGATAATAAAGTGTTCATCCTTACTAGCACCGTTGCCAAGACTTGTCGTTTCGAAGCATCTCGTGATGATCGGGTGTGATAGAATCAACAAGTGCATACAACGGGTGCAAGCCAGTTTTGCACATGCGGATACTAAGGTGGCCTTGACGAGCCTAGCATGTACAGACATGGTCTCGGAACACGTGATACCGAAAGGTAGAGCATGAATCATATGATTGATATGATGAACACTTTGAGTGTTCGCCATTGAAATTACACCTTGTCTCGTGATGATCGGACTTAGGTGTGGTGGATTTGGTTCGTGTGATCACTAAGACAATGCGAGGGATATTGTTTTGAGTTGGAGTTCACCTAGACTCGAAAAGCTGAAGGAGATATGCCCTAGAGGCAATAATAAAGTGGTTATTATTTATATCTTTATGTTTATGATAAATGTTTATATATCATGCTAGAATTGTATTAACCGAAACATTAGTACATGTGTGATATGTAGACAAACAAGAAGTCCCCTAGTATGCCTCTTAAACTAGCTTGTTGATTAATGGATGATTAGTTTCATAATCATGAACATTGGATGTTATTAATAACAAGGTTATATCATTGTGTGAATGATATAATGGACACACCCAATTAAGCGTAGCATAAGATCTCGTCATTAAGTTATTTGCTATAAGCTTTCGATACATAGTTACCTAGTCCTTATGACCATGAGATCATGTAAATCACTTATACCGGAAAGGTACTTTTATTACACCAAACACCACTGCGTAAATGGTTGGCTATAAAGGTGGGATTAAGTATCCGGAAAGTATGAGTTGAGGCATATGGATCAACAGTGGGATTTGTCCATCCCGATGACGGATAGATATACTCTGGGCCCTCTCGGTGGAATGTCGTCTAATGTCTTGCAAGCATATGAATGAGTTCATAAGAGACCACATACCACGGTACGAGTAAAGAGTACTTGTCGGAGACGAGGTTGAACAAGGTATAGAGTGATACCGAAGATCAAACCTCGGACAAGTAAAATATCGCGAGACAAAGGGAATTGGTAATATATGTGAATGGTTCATTCGATCACTAAAGTCATCGTTGAATATGTGGGAGCCATTATGGATCTCCGGATCCCGCTATTGGTTATTGGTCGGAGTGAGTACTCAACCATGTCCGCATAGTTCTCGAACCGTAGGGTGACACACTTAAAGTTGGATGTTGAAATGGTAGCACTTGAAATATGGAATGGAGTTCGAATATTTGTTCGGAGTCCCGGATGAGATCCCGGACATCACGAGGAGTACCGGAATGGTCCGGAGAATAAGATTCATATATAGGATGTCATTTTATGTGAATAAAAATGTCGCGGAAGGTTCTATGGAAGGTTCTAGAAGGTTCTAGAAAAGTCCGGAAGAAACCACCAAGGAAGGTGGAGTCCACATGGGACTCCACCTCCATGGCCGGCCAACCCTAGTGGGGGAGGAGTCCCAAGTGGACTCCCCCTTAGGGGGCCGGCCACCCCCCACATGGGAGGTGGAAATCCCACCCTTTGGGTGGGAGTCCTAGTTGGGCTAGGTGTCCCCTCTTATGGAAGGTTTTGGTTTCGGGTCTTATTCGAAGACTTGGACACCAACACTTGGGATCCACCTATATAATGAGGGGCCAAGGGAGGGGGCCGGCCACCCCAAGACTACAAGCTGGCCGCCCCCCATAGAGTGGCCGGCCACCCCTCCCAAACCCTAGCCGCCCCCTTCTCCTCCATATAGTCCGCGAAGTTTAGCGAAGCTCCGTCGGACTTCTTCACCGCCACCGACACCACGCCGTCGTGCTGTCGGATTCAAGAGGAGCTACTACTTCCGCTGCCCGCCGGAACGGGGAGGTGGACGTCGTCTTCATCAACAACCGAACGTGTGACCGAGTACGGAGGTGCCGCCCGTTCGTGGCGCCGGAACCGATCGTGATCAAGATCTTCTACGCGCTTTTGCAAGCGGCAAGTGAACGTCTACCGCAGCAACAAGAGCCTCATCTTGTAGGCTTTGGAATCTCTTCAAGGGTGAGACTCGATACCCCTCGTTGCTACCGTCTTCTAGATTGCTTCTTGGCTTGGATTGCGTGTTCGCGGTAGGAAATTTTTTGTTTTCTATGCAACGTTATCCTACAAGTGGTATCGAGCCGTGTCTATGCATAGATGGTTGCACGAGTAGAACACAATGGTTTGTGGGCGTTGATGCTCTTGTTATCTTTAGTTGAGTACTTTGCATCTTTATGGCATAGTGGGATGAAGCGGCTCGGACTAACTTTACATGACCGCGTTCATGAGACTTGTTCCTCGTTCGACATGCAACTTGTATTGCATAAGAGGCTTTGCGGGTGTCTGTCTCTCCTACTATAGTAAAGATTCAATTTACTCTTCTATTGACAACATTAGTATCAACGTTGTGGTTCATGTTCGTAGGTAGATTAGATCTATATCGAAAACCCTAAACCACGTAAAATATGCAAACCAAATTAGAGAGCGTCTAACTTGTTTTTGCAGGGTTTGGTGATGTGATATGGCCATAATGTGATGATGAATATGTATGAGATGATCATTATTGTATTGTGGCAACCGGCAGGAGCCTTATGGTTGTCTTTAAATTTCATGTTGAGTAGTATTTCAAAGTAGTTGTAATAGTTGCTACATGGAGGACAATCATGAAGACGGCGCCATTGACCTTGGTGCTTCGCCGACGATGATGGAGATCATGCCCGAAGATGATGGAGATCATGTCCGTGCTTTGGAGATGAAGATCAAAGGCGCAAAGACAAAAGGGCCATATCATATCACATATGAACTGCATGTGATGTTAATCCTTTTATGCATCTTATTTTGCTTAGATCGCGACGGTAGCATTATAAGATGATCCCTCACTAAAATCTCAAGATAATAAAGTGTTCATCCTTAGTAGCACCGTTATCAAGTCTTATCGTTTCGAAGCATCTCGTGATGATCGGGTGTGATAGATTCGATAAGTACATACAACGGGTGCAAGACAGTTTTGCACATGCGGATACTAAGGTGGCCTTGACGAGCCTAGCATGTACGGACATGGTCTCGGAACACGTGATACCGAAAGGTAGAGCATGAATCATATGATTGATATGATGAACACTTTGAGTGTTCGCCATTGAAATTACACCTTTTCTCGTGATGATCGATTTGAGGTGCGATGGATTTGGTTCGTGTGATCACTAAGACAATACGAGGGATATTGTTTTGAGTGGGAGTTCACCTAGATTTTTAATTATGTTGAATTAAAATTTGAACTCAATTTGTCATAAACTTAGTCTAAACTATTGCAAATATATGTTGTAGAGATGGCGTCCTCAATCAATTTTAACCAGTTCCTAGAGAAAGAAAAGCTTAAGAGCAACGGTAGCAACTTCACCGACCGGTTCCGTCATGTGAGGATCTTCCTCTCTAGCGGAAATCTGCAATATGTGCTTGATGCACCGCTAGGTGACCCTCCCGCGAAACCGAAACCGATGAAGTAAAAGCTGTTTACGAGACTCGGAAAACTCGGTACTCTCAAGTTCAGTGTGCCATCCTGTGCAGTCCGGAATCCGATCTTCAAAAACGCTTTGAGCACCACGATCCTCATGAGTTGATGAATGAGCTGAAAGCTATTTTTGAGACTCATGCGGCCGTGGAATGCTATGAAGCATCGAAACATTTCTTCAACTGTATGATGGAAGAAGGCAGCTCCATTAGTGAGCACATGCTCGCCATGACCGGGCATGCGAAGAAACTCAGTGACTTGGGAATAGTGATTCCTAACAGATCGGGGATTAATCGTGTCCTTCAATCACTGCCACCAAGTTATAAGAACTTTGTGATGAACTACAATATGCGTAACATGAACAAGGAGTTACCTCGAACTCTTTGGCATGCTAAAAGCCGCCGAGATTGAGATCAAGAAAGAGCACCAAGTGTTGATGGTCAACAAGACCACCAGCTTCAAGAAACAGGGCAAGTCTAAGGGAAAATTCAAGAAGGGTGGCAAGAAAGCTGCCACGCCTCCTATGAAACCTAAGAACGGCCCTAAGCCCGATGCTCGAGTGCTATTACCGCAAGGAGAAGGGACACCGGAAGCGTAATTGCTCCAAGTATTTGGCAGATCCGAAGAGCGGCCTTGTCAAGAAGAAGAAAGAAGGTATATCTCGATATACATGTTATAGATGTTTATCTCACCAGCTCTCGTTCTAGTACCTGGGTATTTGATACCGGTTCGGTTGCTCATATTTGTAACTCGAAACAAGAACTAAAGAATAAACGACAACCGCCGAAAGATGAAGTGACGATGCGCGTTGGAAACGGATCCAAGGTCAATGTGATCGCAATCGGCACACTTCCTCTACATCTACCTTCGGGATTAGTTTTAAGCCTAAATAATTGTTATTATGTACCTGCGTTGAGCATGAACATTATATCCGGATCTTGTTTAATGCAAGACGGTTATTCATTCAAGTCTGAGAATAATGGTTGTTCTATTTTTATGAATAATATCTTTTATGGTCGAGCACCACAAAAGAATGGCTTATTTCTATTAGATCTCGATAGTAGTGATACACATATACATAACATTGATGCTAAGCGAATTAAATTGAATGATAATTCTACTTATATGTGGCACTCGTCGTCTTGGTCATATTGGAGTGAAACGCATGAAGAAACTCCATACCGATGGATTACTTGAATCACTTGACTTTGAGTCACTTGATAGATGCGAAGCATGTCTAATGGGAAAAATGACTAAGACTCCATTTTCTGGTATGATGGAGCGAGCTACCGACTTATTGGAAATCATACATACCGATGTGTGCGGACCAATGAGTGTAGCATCGCGCGGTGGTTATCGTTATGTTCTAACCTTCACAGATGATCTGAGTAGATATGGGTATATCTATTTCATGAAACATAAATCCGAAACTTTTGAGAAGTTTAAGGAATTCCAAAGTGAAGTAGAAAATCAACGTAACAAGAAGATTAAATTTCTACGATCCGATCGCGGAGGTGAATATCTGAGTTATGAGTTTGGCATGCATTTAAAGAAATGCGGAATACTTTCACAATTGACACCGCCGGGAACACCACAACGAAACGGTGTGTCCGAACGTCGTAATCGAACTCTCTTAGATATGGTTCGTTCTATGATGTCTCTTACCGATTTACCGTTATCATTTTGGAGTTATGCATTAGAGACAGCCACATTCACTTTAAATAGAGCACCATCAAAATCCGTAGAAACGACACCGTATGAATTATGGTTTAATAAGAAACCTAAGTCTGTCGTTCCTTAAAGTTTGGGGTTGCGAAGCCTATGTAAAAAAGTTACAACCGGACAAGCTAGAACCCAAAGCGGAGAAATGCGTCTTCATAGGATACCCTAAGGAAACTATAGGGTACACTTTCTATCACAGATCCGAAGGCAAAATCTTTGTTGCTAAGAACGAAACCTTTCTTGAGAAAGAATTTCTCACTAAAGAAGTGACTGGAAGAAAAGTAGAAATCGATGAGATTAATGAATCTATACTCGTTGATCAGAGTAGCGCAGTACCGGAAGATGTACCTGTACCGCCTACACCGGCAACAGAGGAAGCTAATGATAATGATCATGAAACTTCGAACGAGGAAACTACCGAACCTCGCAGATCGACAAGGGAACGTGCCACTCCCGATTGGTATGATCCTTGTCTAAATGTCATGATTGTGGATAACAATGATGAGGACCCCGCGACGTATTAAGAAGCGATGATGAGCCCGGATTCCAACAAATGGCAAGAAGCCATGAAATCCGAAATGGGATCCATGTATGATAACAAAGTATGGACTTTGGTAGACTTACCTGATAGCCGAAAGGCCGTCGAGAATAAATGGATCTTCAAGAGAAAAACAGATGCCGATGGTAATATTACCGTCTATAAAGCTCGACTTGTCGCAAAGGGTTTCCGACAAATTCAAGGAGTTGACTACGATGAGACTTTCTCACCCGTAGCGAAGCTAAAATCTGTGAGGATTTTGTTAGCAATATCTCGCATTTTTCGATTATGAGATTTGGCGGATGGATGTCAAAACGGCGTTCCTTAATGGAGACATTGAGGAAGAGTTGTATATGGTACAACCCAAAGGTTTTGTTGATCCTAAAAATGCTGACAAAGTATGCAAACTTCAGCGTTCAATCTATGGACTCGAAGCAAGAATCGAGAAGTTGGAACCGACGCTTTGATAAGGTGATCAAAGACTTCGGGTTTATACGAGTGTCATGGAGAGGCCTCGTATTTACAAGAAAGTGAGTGGGATCTCCGTAGCATTCCCGATATTATATGTAGATGACATATTATTGATCGGGAATGATATAGAACTATTAAGCAGATGTAAAAGGTTATTTGAATAACAGCTTTTCAATGAAAGACCTTGGTGAAGCATCGTATATATTAGGCATCAAGATTTATAGAGATAGATCAAGACACCTAATAGGGCTATCACAGAGTACATACTGGACAAGATTCTAAAGAAGTTTAGAATGGACGAAAGTAAGAAAGGGTTTTTACCTATGTTACCGGGCAAGGTCTTGAGTAAGACTCAAGGACCGGCTACGGCAGAAGAAAGAGAAAGGATGAATCAGATCCCCTATGCTTCGGCAGTAGGCTCTATTATGTATGCCATGCTATGTACAAGACCGGATATAGCGCATGCTGTTAGTTTGACTAGCGGATATCAAAGTGATCCAGGAATGGAACACTGGACAGCGGTCAAGAATATCCCGAAGTACTTGAAAAGAACTAAGGATATGTTTCTTTGTTATGGAGGTGACCAAGAGCTCGTTGTAACAAGTTACACCGATGCAAGTTGGAACACTGATCCTGATGACTCTAAGTCACAATCTGGGTACGTGTTTATATTGAATGGTGCTGCAATAGAGCCGGGCAAGCTCGAAGCAAGTGCACGGTGGCGAAGTCTTCAACGAATCGCAGTACATAGCGGCTTCGGAGGCTTCATCGAAGCGGTATGGATGAAGAGGTTCATTGTAGAGCTCGGTGTGGTTCCTAGTGCATTGGACCCATTAATTATTTATCGTGATAACATGGGTGCCATCGCCAATGCACAAGAGCCAAGGTCACACAAGAGGCTGAAGCATATCAAGCTGCGTTACCACTCGATTCGCGAGTACATCGAAGATGGAGAAGTAAAGATTTGCAAAGTACACACCGATCCGAATGTAGCAGATCCGTTGACTAAAGCTCTCCCTAGGGCAAAGCATGACCAACACCAGAATGCCATGGGTGTTAGGTATATTACAATGTAATCTAGATTATTGACTCTAGTGCAAGTGGGAGATCGAAGGAGATATGCCCTAGAGGCAATAATAAAGTGGTTATTATTTATATCTTTATGTTTATGATAAATGTTTATATATGATGCTAGAATTGTATTAACCGAAACATTAGTACATGTGTGATATGTAGACAAACAAGAAGTCCCTAGTATGCCTCTTAAACTAGCTTGTTGATTAATGGATGATTAGTTTCATAATCATGAATGGATGTTATTAATAACAAGGTTATATCATTGTGTGAATGATATAATGGACACACCCAATTAAGCGTAGCATAAGATCTCGTCATTAAGTTATTTGCTATAAGCTTTCGATACATAGTTACCTAGTCCTTATGACCACGAGATCATGTAAATCACTTATACCGGAAAGGTACTTTGATTACACCAAACACCACTGCGTAAATGGGTGGCTATAAAGGTGGGATTAAGTATCCGGAAAGTATGAGTTGAGGCATATGGATCAACAGTGGGATTTGTCCATCCCGATGACGGATAGATATACTCCGGGCCCTCTCGGTGGAATGTCGTCTAATGTCTTGCAAGCATATGAATGAGTTCATAAGAGACCACATACCACGGTACGAGTAAAGAGTACTTGTCGGGAGACGAGGTTGAACAAGGTATAGAGTGATACCGAAGATCAAACCTCGGACAAGTAAAATATCGCGAGACAAAGGGAATTGGTAATATATGTGAATGGTTCATTCGATCACTAAAGTCATCGTTGAATATGTGGGAGCCATTATGGATCTCCCGGATCCCGCTATTGGTTATTGGTCGGAGTGAGTACTCAACCATGTCCGCATAGTTCTCGAACCGTAGGGTGACACACTTAAAGTTGGATGTTGAAATGGTAGCACTTGAAATATGGAATGGAGTTCGAATATTTGTTCGGAGTCCCGGATGAGATCCCGGACATCACGAGGAGTACCGGAATGGTCCGGAGAATAAGATTCATATATAGGATGTCATTTTATGTGAATAAAAATGTCGCGGAAGGTTCTATGGAAGGTTCTAGAAGGTTCTAGAAAAGTCCGGAAGAAACCACCAAGGAAGGTGGAGTCCACATGGGACTCCACCTCCATGGCCGGCCAACCCTAGTGGGGGAGGAGTCCCAAGTGGACTCCCCTTAGGGGGCCGGCCACCCCCACATGGGAGGTGGAAATCCCACCCTTTGGGTGGGAGTCCTAGTTGGGCTAGGTTTCCCCTCTTATGGAAGGTTTTGGTTTCGTGTCTTATTCGAAGACTTGGACACCAACACTTGGGATCCACCTATATAATGAGGGGCCAAGGGAGGGGGCCGGCCACCCCAAGACTACAAGCTGGCCGCCCCCCATAGAGTGGCCGCCACCCCTCCCAAACCCTAGCCGCCCCCTTCTCCTCCATATAGTCCGCGAAGTTTAGCGAAGCTCCGTCGGACTTCTTCACCGCCACCGACACCACGCCGTCGTGCTGTCGGATTCAAGAGGAGCTACTACTTCCGCTGCCCGCTGGAACGGGGAGGTGGACGTCGTCTTCATCAACAACCGAACGTGTGACCGAGTACGGAGGTGCTGCCCGTTCGTGGCGCCGGAACCGATCGTGATCAAGATCTTCTACGCGCTTTTGCAAGCGGCAAGTGAACGTCTACCGCAGCAAAAAGATCCTCATCTTGTAGGCTTTGGAATCTCTTCAAGGGTGAGACTCGATACCCCCTCGTTGCTACCGTCTTCTAGATTGCATCTTGGCTTGGATTGCGTGTTCGCGGTAGGAAATTTTTTGTTTTCTATGCAACGTTATCCTACAAAAACTCGGTACTATCAAGTTCAGTATGCCATCCTGTGCAGTCTGGAATCCGATCTTCAAAAACGTTTTGAGCACCACGATCCTCATGAGTTGATGAATGAGCTGAAAGCTATATTTGAGACTCATGCGGCCGTGGAATGCTATGAAGCATCGAAACATTTCTTCAGCTGTATGATGGAAGAAGGCAGCTCCATTAGTGAGCATATGCTCGCCATGACCGGGCATGCGAAGAAACTCAGTGACTTGGGAATAGTGATTCCTAATAGACCGGGATTAATCGTGTCCTTCAATCACTGCCACCAAGTTACAAGAACTTTGTGATGAACTACAATATGCAGAACATGAACAAGGAGTTACCCGAACTCTTTGGCATGCTAAAAGCTGCTGAGATTGAGATCAAGAAAGAGCACCAAGTGTTGATGGTCAACAAGACCACCAGCTTCAAGAAACGAGGGCAAGTCTAAGGGAAAATTCAAGAAGGGTGGCAAGAAAGCTGCCACGCCTCCTATGAAACCTAAGAACGGCCCTAAGCCCGATGCTCGAGTGCTATTACCGCAAGGAGAAGGGACACTGGAAGCGTAATTGCTCCAAGTATTTGGCGTATCCGAAGAGCGGCCTTGTCAAGAAGAAGAAAGAAGGTATATCCGATATACATGTTATAGATGTTTATCTCACTCGGTTCTCGTTCTAGTACCTGGGTATTTGATACTCGGTTCGGTTGCTCATATTTGTAACTCGAAACAGGAACTAAAGAATAAACGAAGACTACCGAAAGATGAAGTGACGATGCGCGTTGGAAACGGATCCAAAGTCGATGTGATCGGCTGTCGGCACACTTCCTCTACATCTACCTTCGGGATTAGTTTTAAGCCTAAATAATTGTTATTTTGTACCCGCGTTGAGCATGAACATTATATCTGGATCTTGTTTAATGCAAGACGGTTATTCATTCAAGTCTGAGAATAATGCTTGTTCTATTTTTATGAATAATATCTTTTATGGTCGAGCACCTGAAAAGAATGGCTTATTTCCGTTAGATCTCGATAGTAGTGATACACATATACATAACATTGATGCTAAGCGAATTAAATTGAATGATAATTCTACTTATATGTGGCACTGTCGTCTTGGTCATATTGGAGTGAAGCGCATGAAGAAACTCCATACTGATGGATTACTTGAATCACTTGACTTCGAGTCACTTGATAGATGCGAAGCATGTCTAATGGGAAAAATGACTAAGACTCCATTTTCTGGTATGATGGAGCGAGCTACTGACTTATTGGAAATCATACATACCGATGTGTGCGGACCAATGAGCGTAGCATCGCGTGGTGGTTATCGTTATGTTCTAACCTTCACAGATGATCTGAATAGATATGGGTATATCTATTTCATGAAACATAAATCCGAAACTTTCGAGAAGTTTAAGGAATTCCAAAGTGAAGTAGAAAATCAACGTAACAAGAAGATTAAATTTCTACGATCTGATCGCGGAGGTGAATATCTGAGTTATGAGTTTGGCATGCATTTAAAGAAATGCGGAATACTTTCACAATTGACACCACCGGGAACACCTCAACGAAACGGTGTGTCCGAACGTCGTAATCGAACTCTCTTAGATATGGTTCGTTCTATGATGTCTCTTACTGATTTACCTTTATCATTTTGGAGTTATGCATTAGAGACAGCCGCATTCACTTTAAATAGAGCACCATCAAAATCCGTAGAAACGACACCGTATGAATTATGGTTTAATAAGAAACCTAAGCTGTCGTTCCTTAAAGTTTGGGGTTGCGAAGTGATACGTCCCAAACGTATCTATAATTTCTTATGTTCCATGCTACTTTATTGATGATACTCACATGTTTTATACACATTATATGTCATTATTATGCATTTTCCGGCACTAACCTATTGACGAGATGCCGAAGAGCCGATTGCTTTGTTCTCGCTGTTTTTGGTTTCAGAAATCCTAGTAAAGAAATATTCTCGGAATTGGACGAAATCAACGCCCATGGTCCTATTTTTGCACGAAGCTTCCAGAAGACCGAGGGGGAAAGGAAGTGGGGCCACGAGGCGCCGCCACAACAGGGCGGCGCGGCCCAGCCCTAGGCCGTGCCGGCCTGGCGTGTGGGGCCCTCGTGTGGCCCCCCGCGTTGCCCTTCCGCCTACTTAAAGCCTTCGTCGCGAAACCCCCAGTACCGAGAGCCACGATACGAGAAACCTTCCAGAGCCGCCGCCATCGCGAAGCCAAGATCTGGGGGACAGGAGTCTCCGTTCCGGCACGCCGCCGGGACGGGGAAGTGCCCCCGGAAGGCTCCTCCATCGACACCACCGCCATCTCCATCAACGCTGCTGTCTCCCATGAGGAGGGAGTAGTTCTCCATCGAGGCTCGGGGCTGTACCGGTAGCTATGTGGTTAATCTCTCTCCTATGTACTTCAATACAATAATCTCATGAGCTGCCTTACATGATTGAGATTCATATGATGATGCTTGTAATCTAGATGTCATTGTGCTAGTCAAGTGGATTTTACTTATGTGATCTCCGGAGACTCCTTGTCCCACGTGTGTAAAGGTGACAGGTGTGTGCACCGTGTGGGTCTCTTAGGCTATATTTCACGGAATACTTATTCACTGTTATGAATGGCATAGTGAAGTGCTTATTTATATCTCTTTATGATTGCAATGTGTTTTGTTTCACTATATATCTGTGTGCTACTCTTGTGATGTTATTAAAGTAGTTTATTCCTCCCGCACGGTGTAATGGTGACAGGTGTGTGCATCGTGTAGTACTTGGCGTAGGCTATGATTGTGATCTCTTGTAGATTATGAAGTTAACTATTGCTATGATAGTATTGATGTGATCTATTCCTCCTTTCGTAGTGTGAAGGTGACAAGTGTGCATGCTATGTTAGTACTTGGTTTGGTTATGTTGATCTGTCATGCACTCTAAGGTTATTTAAATATGAACATTGAATATTGTGGAGCTTGTTAACTCCGGCATTGAGGGTTCGTGTAATCCTACACAGTTAGTGGTGTTCATCATCCAATAAGAGAGTGTAGAGTCTAGCATCTATCTATTTATTCTGTTATGTGATCAATGTTGAGAGTGTCCACTAGTGAAAGTATGATCCCTAGGCCTTGTTCCTAAATACTGCTACCGCTGCTTGCTTACTGTTTTACTGCATCTTTACTTCCTGCAATATTAATACCATCAACTGCATGCCAGCAAACACTTTTCTGGCGCCGATACTACTACTCATATTCATTCATACCACTTGTATTTCACTATCTCTTCGCCGAATTAGTGCACCTATTAGGTGTGTTGGGGACACAACAGACTTCTTGCTTTGTGGTTGCAGGGTTGCATGAGAGGGATATCTTTGACCTCTTCCTCCCTGAGTTCGATAAACCTTGGGTGATCCACTTAAGGGAAACTTGTCTGCTGTTCTACAAACCTCTGCTCTTGGAGGCCCAACACTGTCTACAAGAATAGAAGCACCCGTAGACATCAAGCTATTTTCTGGCGCCGTTGCCGGGGAGGAAAGGTAAACAGCACTCACACACCGGACCCCGGCAACTAAGCTACTTTTCTGGCGCCGTTGCCGGGGAGGAAAG
Source organism: Lolium rigidum (assembly GCF_022539505.1). Taxonomy (NCBI): domain Eukaryota; kingdom Viridiplantae; phylum Streptophyta; class Magnoliopsida; order Poales; family Poaceae; genus Lolium; species Lolium rigidum. The sequence goes on along the minus strand of NC_061510.1, from coordinate 312,068,971 downwards.
GTAAAAGGCACTCATACTCCGGTCCCAGGTATAGTACTTTTCTGTTGCCGTTGTGTGTGTGCTCGAAGCTATTTCCTTTAGATCCTGCAATTGCATCTTTTTGTTTCTTGTTTACACTAGTTAGGCATAATGGACAACAATGAGCTTCTTATTCTATTTCCTGATTTAAGACATGGATGGTTTGATGCGAAAATTAAAAAACCTATGGAACATATTAGTATGAACGCTTTGAACACCATTGTTGCTAATGCTATGTAAAAGTCTAAGCTTGGGGAAGCTGGCTTTGATGAGCATGATATTTTTAGTCCCCCAAGCATTGAGGAGAAAATTTACTTTGACGATACTTTGCCTCCTATTTATGATGATTATAATGATATTGGTCTTTTAATACCGCCTGTTATGGAGGATAAATTTGATTATGATTACAATATGCCTCCTATATTTGATGATGAGAATAATAATGATAGCTACTTTGTTGAATTTGCTCCCACTATAACTAATAAAATTGATTATGCCTATGTGGAGAGTAATAATTTTATGCATGAGACTCATGATAAGAATGCTTTATGTGATAGTTATATTGTTGAGTTTGCTCATGATTTTACTGAGAGTTATTATGAGAGAGGAAAATATGGTTGTAGAAATTTTCATGTTACTAAAACACCTTTCTATGTGCTGAAATTTTTGAAACTACACTTGTTTATCTTCCTATGCTTGTTACTTTGCTCTTCATGAATTTATTTATTTACAAGATTCCTATGCATAGGAAGCATGTTAGACTTATTTTTTTTTTGAATTTGCCTCTTGATGCTCTCTTTTGCTTCAACTACTATTTCTTGCGAGTGCATCATTAAAACTGCTGAGCCCATCTTAATGGCTATAAAGAAAGAACTTCTTGGGAGATAACCCATGTGTTTATTTTGCTACAGTATCTTTATTTTATTTTGAGTCTTGGAAGTTGTTTACTACTGTAGCAACCTCTCCTTATCTTAGTTTTGTGTTTTGTTGTGCCAAGTAAAGTCTTTGATAGTAAGGTTCATACTAGATTTGGATTGCTGCGCAGTAACAGATTTCTTTGCTCTCACGAATTCCGATCTGCCTCTCTGTAGGTAGCTCAGAAAAATATGCCAATTTACGTGCGTGATCCTCAGATATGTACGCAACTTTCATTCAATTTGGGCATTTTCATTTGAGGAAGTCTGGTGCCTCAATAAAATCCATCTTTACGGACCGTTCTGTTTTGACAGATTCTGCCTTTTATTTCGCATTGCCTCTTTTGCTATGTTGGATGAATTTCTTTGATCCATTAATGTTCAGTAGCTTTATGCAATGTCCAGAAGTGTTAAGAATGATTGTGTCACCTCTGAACATGTTAATTTTTATTGTACACTAACCCTCTAATGAGTTGTTTCGAGTTTGGTGTGGAGGAAGTTTTCAAGGATCAAGAGAGGAGAATGATGCAATATGATCAAGGAGAGTGAAAGCTCTAAGCTTGGGGATGCCCCGGTGGTTCACCCCTGCATATTCTAAGAAGACTCAAGCGTCTAAGCTTGGGGATGCCCAAGGCATCCCCTTCTTCATCGGCAACATTATCAGGTTCCTCCCCTGAAACTATATTTTTATTCGGTCACATCATATGTACTTTACTTGGAGCGTCTGTTTGTTTTTGTTTTTTGTTTTTGTTTGAATAAATGCTTGTGTGGGAGAGAGACACGCTCCGCTGGTTCATATGAACACACGTGTTCTTAGCTTTTAATGTTCATGGCGAAGGTTGAAACTGCTTCGTTAATTGTTATATGGTTGGAAACGGGAAATGCTACATGTAGTAATTGATAAAATGTCTTGGATAATGTGATACTTGGCAATTGTTGTGCTCATGTTTAAGCTCTTGCATCATATACTTTGCACCCATTAATGAAGAAATACATAGAGCTTGCTAAAATTTTGTTTGCATATTTGGTCTCTCTAAAGTCTAGATAATTTCTAGTATTGAGTTTTGAACAACAAGGAAGACGGTGTAGAGTCTTATAATGATTACAATATGTCTTTTATGCGAGTTTTGCTGCACCGGTTCATCCTTGTGTTTGTTTCAAATATCCTTGCTAGCCTAAACCTTGTATCGAGAGGGAATACTTCTCATGCATCCAAAATCCTTGAGCCAAATACTATGCCATTTGTGTCCACCATACCTACCTACCACATGGTATTTCCCCGCCATTCCAAAGTACATTACTTGAGTGCTACCTTTAAAATTCTATTCTTTGTCTTTGCAATATATAGCTCATGGGACAAATAGCCTTAAAAACTATTGTGGTGAAGAATATGTACTTATGTGTCTTATTTCTTAATAAGTTGCTTGTTGAGCGGTAACCATGTTTCTGGGGACGCCATCAACTCTTTTACCTTTGTTGAATATCATGTGAGTTGCTATGCATGTTCGTCTTGTCTGAAGTAAGGGCGATTTTCATGATCAAATGGTTTGAGTATGCATACTGTTAGAGAAGAACATTGGGCCGCTAACTAAAGCCATGATTCATGGTAGAAGTTTCAGTTTGGACAACTAATCCTCAATCTCTTATGAGAAAATTAACTGTTGTTGAATGCTTATGCATTAAAGAGGAGTCCATTATCTGTTGTCTATGTTGTCCCGTATGGATGTCTAAGTTGAGAATAATCAAAAGCGAGAAATCCAATGCGAGCTTTCTCCTTAGACCTTTGTACGAGGCGGCATAGAGGTACCCCTTTGTGACACTTGGTTGAAACATATGCTATGCAATGATAATCCGTGTTAATCCAAGCTAATTAGGACAAGGTGCGAGCACTATTGGTATACTATGCATGAGGCTTGCAACTTATAAGATATCTTATACATAACATATATGCTTTATTACTACCGTTGACAAAATTGTTTCTTGTTTTCAAAATGAAAAGCTCTAGCACAAATATAGTAATCCATGCTTCCCTCTGCGAAGAGCCTATCTTCTACTTTATTGTTGAGTCAGTTTACCTATTCTTTCTATCCCAGAAGCAAACACTTGTATCAAATGTGTGCATTGATTCTTACATGTTTACTTATTGCACTTGTTATATTACTTTGTGTTGACAATTATCCATGAGATATATATGTTGAAGTTGAAAGCAACCGCTGAAACTTATATCTTCCTTTGTGTTGCTTCAATGCCTTTACTAAGAATTTATTGCTTTATGAGTAACTCTTATGCAAGTCTTATTGATGCTTGTCTTGAAAGTATTATTCATGAAAAGTCTTTGTTATATGATTCATTTGTTTACTCATTATCTTCATCATTGCTTCGAATCGCTGCATTCATCTCATATGCTTTACAATAGTATGATCAAGATTATGATAGCATGTCACTTCAGAAATTATCTTTGTATCGTTTACCTACTCGAGGGCGAGTAGGAACTAAGCTTGGGGATGCTTGATACGTCCCAAACGTATCTATAATTTCTTATGTTCCATGCTACTTTATTGATGATACTCACATGTTTTATACACATTATATGTCATTATTATGCATTTTCCGGCACTAACCTATCGACGAGATGCCGAAGAGCCAGCTTGTCGTTTTCTCGCTGTTTTTGGTTTCGGAAATCCTAGTAAAGAAATATTCTCGGAATTGGACGAAATCAACGCCCAGGGTCCTATTTTTGCACGAAGCTTCCAGAAGACCGAGGGGGAAAGGAAGTGGGGCCACGAGGCGCCGCCACAACAGGGCGGCGCGGCCCAGCCCTAGGCCGCGCCGGCCTGGCGTGTGGGGCCCTCGTGTGGCCCCCCGCGTTGCCCTTCCGCCTACTTAAAGCCTTCGTCGCGAAACCCCCAGTACCGAGAGCCACGATACGGAAAACCTTACTGAGACGCCGCCGCCGCCAATCCCATCTCGGGGGATTCTCGGAGATCACCTCCGGCACCCTGCCGGAGAGGGGATTCATCTCCCGGAGGACTCTTCACCGCCATGGTCGCCTCCGGAGTGATGAGTGAGTAGTTCACCCCTGGACTATGGGTCCATAGCATTAGCTAGATGGTTGTCTTCTCCTCATGTGCTTCATTGTCGGATCTTGTGAGCTTCCTAACATGATCAAGATCATCTATCTGTAATTCTATATGTTGTGTTTGTCGGGATCCGATGGATAGAGAATACTATGTTATTTTGATTATCAATCTATTACCTATGTGTTGTTTATGATCTTGCATGCTCTCCGTTATTAGTAGAGGCTCTGGCCAAGTTTTTACTCTTAACTCCAATAGGGAGTATTTATGCTCGATAATGGGTTCATGCCTCCATTAAATCTGGGACAGTGACAGGAAGTTCTAAGGTTGTGGATGTGTTGTTGCCACTAGGGATAAAACATTGATGCTATGTCCGAGGATGTAGTTATTGATTACATTACGCACCATACTTAATGCAATTGTCTGTTGCTTTGCAACTTAATACCGGAAGGGGTTCGGATGATAACCCGAAGGTGGACTTTTTAGGCATAGATGCATGCTGGATAGCGGTCTATGTACTTTGTCGTAATGCCCAATTAAATCTCACAATATTCATCATATCATGTATGTGCATTGTTATGCCCTCTCTATTTGTCAATTGCCCGACCGTAATTTGTTCACCCAACATGCTATTTATCTTATGGGAGAGACACCTCTAGTGAACTCGTGGACCCCGGTCCATTCTTTACATCTGAAATACAATCTGCTGCTATTGTTCTTTATCTGTTCTTGCAAACAATCATCATCCACACTATACATCTAATCCTTTGTTACAGCAAGCCGGTGAGATTGACAACCTCACTCGTTTCGTTGGGGCAAAGTACTTTGGTTGTGTTGTGCAGGTTCCACGTTGGCGCCGGAATCCCCGGTGTTGCGCCGCACTACATCCCGCCGCCATCAACCTTCAACGTGCTTCTTGGCTCCTCCTGGTTCGATAAACCTTGGTTTCTTTCTGAGGGAAAACTTGCTGCTGTGCGCATCATACCTTCCTCTTGGGGTTCCCAACGAACGTGTGAGTTACACGCCATCACGAAGCCTATGTAAAGAAGTTACAACCGGACAAGCTAGAACCCAAAGCGGAGAAATGCGTCTTCATAGGATACCCTAAGGAAACTATAGGGTATACTTTCTATCACAGATCCGAAGGCAAAATCTTTGTTGCTAAGAACGGAACCTTTCTTGAGAAAGAATTTCTCACTAAAGAAGTGACTCGGAAGAAAAGTAGAACTCGATGAGATTGATGAATCTATACTCGTTGATCAGAGTAGCGCAATACCGGAAGTTGTACCTGTACCGCCTACACCGGCAACAGAGGAAGCTAATGATAATGATCATGAAACTTCGAACGAGGAAACTACTGAACCTCGCAGATCGACAAGGGAACGTGCCACTCCTGATTTGTATGATCCTTGTCTAAATGTCATGATTGTGGACAACAATGATGAGGACCCTGCGACGTATGAAGAAGCGATGATGAGCCCGATTCCAACAAATGGCAAGAAGCCATGAAATCCGAAATGGGATCCATGTATGATAACAAAGTATGGACTTTGGTAGAATTACCCGATAGCCGCAAGGCTCGTCGAAAATAAATGGATCTTCAAGAGAAAAACAGATGCTCGATGGTAATATTACTGTCTATAAAGCTCGACTTGTCGCAAAGGGTTTCCGACAAATTCAAGGTGTTGACTACGATGAGACTTTCTCACCTGTAGCGAAGCTAAAATCTGTGAGGATGTTGTTAGCAATAGCTGCATTTTTTGATTATGAGATTTGGCAGATGGATGTCAAAACGGCATTCCTTAATGGAGACATTGAGGAAGAGTTGTATATGGTACAACCCAAAGGTTTTGTCGATCCTAAAAATGCTGACAAAGTATGCAAACTTCAGCGTTCAATTTATGGACCGAAGCAAGCATCAAGAAGTTGGAACCGACGCTTTGATAAGGTGATCAAAGACTTCGGGTTTATACAGATGCCATGGAGAGGCTTGTATTTACAAGAAAGTGAGTGGGAGCTCCGTAGCATTCCCGATATTATATGTAGATGACATATTATTGATTGGGAATGATATAGAACTATTAAGCAAGTGTAAAAGGTTATTTGAATAACAGTTTTTCAATGAAAGACCTTGGTGAAGCATCATATATATTAGGCATCAAGATTTATAGAGATAGATCAAGACGCCTAATAGGGCTATCGTAGATACATACTCGGACAAGATTCTAAAGAAGTTTAGAATGAACGAAAGTAAGAAAGGGTTTTTACCTATGTTACCAGGCAAGGTCTTGAGTAAGACTCAAGGACCGGCTACGGCAGAAGAAAGAGAAAGGATGAGTCAGATCCCCTATGCTTCGGCGATGAGGCTCTATTATGTATGCCATGCTATGTACAAGACCGGATATAGCGCATGCTTCGTTAGTTTGACTAGCAGATATCAAAGTGATCCAGGAATGGAACACTGGACAGCGGTCAAGAATATCCCGAAGTACTTGAAAAGAACTAAGGATATGTTTCTTTGTTATGGAGGTGACCAAGAGCTCGTTGTAACAAGTTACACCGATGCAAGTTGGAACACCGATCCCGATGACTCTAAGTCACAGTCCGGGTACGTGTTTATATTGAATGGTGCTACGATAGGTCGGGCAAGTTTGAAGCAAGTGCACGGTGGCGAAGTCTTCAACAGAATCGGAGTACATAGCGGCTTCAGAGGCTTCATCAGAAGCGGTATGGATGAAGAGGTTCATTGTAGAGCTCGGTGTGGTTCCTAGTGCATTGGACCCACTAGTCATATACTGTGACAACATGGGTGCCATCGCCAATGCACAAGAACCAAGGTCACACAAGAGGCTGAAGCATATCAAGCTGCGTTATCATTCGATTCGCGAGTACATCGAAGATGGAGAAGTAAAGATTTGCAAAGTACACACCGATCCGAATGTAGCAGATCCGTTGACTAAAGCTCTCCCTAGGGCAAAGCATGACCAACACCAGAATGCCATGGGTGTTAGGTTCCTTACAATGTAATCTAGATTATTGACTCTAGTGCAAGTGGGAGATCTGTTGGAGATATGCCCAAGAGGCAATAATAAAAGTGGTTATTATATATCTTTATGTTTATGATAAATGTTTATATACCATGCTATAATTGTATTAACCGAAACATTGATACATGTGTGATATGTAAACAACAAAGAGTCCCTAGTATGCCTCTTAACTAGCTTGTTGATTAATGGATGATTAGTTTCATAATCATGAACATTGGATGTTATTGATAACAAGGTTATATCATTGTATGAATGATGTAATGGATAAACCCAATTAAGCGTAGCATAAGATCTCGTCATTAAGTTATTTGCTATAAGCTTTCGATACATAGTTACCTAGTCCTTATGACCATGAGATCATGTAAATCACTTATACCGGAAAGGTACTTTGATTACACTAAACGCCACTGCGTAAATGGGTGGTTATAAAGGTGGGATTAACTATCTGGAAAGTATGAGTTGAGGCATATGGATCAACAGTGGGATTTGTCCATCCCGATGACGGATAGATATACTCTGGGCCCTCTCGGTGGAATGTCGTCTAATGTCTTGCAAGCATATGAATAAGTTCATAAGAGACCACATACCACGAGTACGAGTAAAGAGTACTTGTCGGAGACGAGGTTGAACAAGGTATAGAGTGATACCGATGATCAAACCTCGGACAAGTAAAATATCGCGTGACAAAGGGAATTGGTATCATATGTGAATGGTTCATTCGATCACTAAAGTCATCGTTGAATATGTGGGAGCTATTATGGATCTCCAGATCCCGCTATTAGTTATTGGTCGGAGTGAGTACTCAACCATGTCCACATAGTTCACGAACCGTAGGGTGACACACTTAAAGTTGGATGTTGAAATGGTAGAACTTGAATATGGAATGGAGTTCGAATATTTGTTCGGAGTCCCGGATGAGATCCCGGACATCACGAGGAGTTCCGGAATGGTCCGGAGAATAAGATTCGTATATAGGATGTCATTTTATGTGACTTAAAATGATGCGGGAAGGTTCTATGGAAGGTTCTAGAAGGTTCTAGAAAAGTCCGGAAGAAACCACCAAGGAAGGTGGAGTCCAGGAGGGACTCCACCTCCATGGCCGGCCAACCCTAGAGGGGGAGGAGTCCCAAGTGGACTCCCCCTATGGGGGCCGGCCACCCCCCCATGGAAGGGGGAATCCCACCCCAAGTGGGATTCCCACCTTGGGTAGGTTTCCCTATCACATGGAAGGTTTTTGGTTCGGGTCTTATTCGGAGACTTGTAGTCCAACACTTGGGGCTTCCACCTATATAATGAGGGGCCAAGGGGAGGGGGCCGGCCACCCTAAGACCACAAGCTGGCCGCACCCCCTAAGTGGCCGGCCACCCCCTCCCAAACCCTAGCCGCCCCCTCTCCTCCATAGCTCCCGCGTGCTTTAGGGAAGCTCCGCCGGAGTTCTCCACCGCCACCGACACCACGCCGTCGTGCTATCGGATTCAAGAGGAGCTACTACTTCCGCTGCCCGCTGGAACGGGAGGTGGACGTCGTCTTCATCAACAACCGAACGTGTGACCGAGTACGGAGGTGCTGCCCGTTCGTGGCGCCGGTGATCAAGATCTTCTACGCGCTTTTGCAAGCGGCAAGTGAACGTCTACCGCAGCAACAAGAGCCTCATCTTGTAGGCTTTGGAATCTCTTCAAGGGTGAGACTCGATAAACCCCTCGTTGCTACCATCTTCTAGATTGCATCTTGGCTTGGATTGCGTGTTCGCGGTAGGAAATTTTTTGTTTTCTATGCAACGTTATCCTTCAGTTTGGGCCGGGGTGCAGGGCTGCTCTGTAGGCTGCTGCTGGGCTGCGTGCCAGGTAAGGTCCACGTAAGTTTTTCTCCTCTCTTTTTCTTTTTCTGTTTTTATTTTCTGTTTTCAATTTCTATTTTGAATTCAGATTTGAATTCTTTTCTATTTTGCAGATGTTTGTAATTATTTTAACTTGACAAATACCTCCTACATTATAAGTACAATTTGAGACATACTATTTTGATTGTTAATAATTTGATAGTTTCCACATACATAACATTTTAATTAGGTATGTTAACAAATAAAATTCCCTTTTCTTTCTTTTGGAATTTCAAGTATTTATAATACTTGTAATACTTTTTAATAGTAGATGATATGTTTGCTTTTCTTTATCTAGCAAGAATTGATTAATGAATTGTGATCTTAATGCTTAATTTCCTATTTGGAAATAGGATTTCAAGGGTGTGATTTTACGTGTCCTAAATTTTCTAATTCAAGGAGATGATCTAGTGACATGATTTCATGTACCTAAGTATTTCTAAGGATCTGATCTCTTATTTGAGAATGTGGTCACTTGCATAGGGTTTTATGTGAGCACTTATTTATTAAAGTCTTGTAATTTTTATTATATCCCTATTTCAAAGTTAACACTAGTGTGTTATTTTTATAACACCATGGAATACCTAGAGTAACTATTACTCTCATCATGGTTTTGTCTTGGTTATAAGAATAGGTGGTTGATCACCACACATGGGTTTAATTATAGGATTTAACACTAGGTGTTTCTTATGTTCCATAATTAAGCATAAGCTTTAACTAGTGAGCAATTCTAGGGTTGTAATCATATTCACCTAATGTCACATGGTTTGAATCTCAAATAGGACATAGGTTTTAAGTGTGATCACCCAAGTGGTGCACAAACTAGAATTGAGGTATGATTTAGGGTTTTACTTGTGATCATCAAGTAATTCACAAGTTAGTTGGAAATATGGGTATAGGTTCTATATGTAATTTAACACTATATTACTTTGGCTAGGTTGCTCTTCCTCACCACTCATAGGATTTTTCAATCAATTATCATTTAGGTTGATATAGGGGCTGAACTATACAAATGTTTGTTACTATTCAATTGTCTCTCTAATTAGCCTATGGGAAATGGTTTAGGTTTGCTAGTAGTTCCCCTATGATTTTATGTGCTGGATTATATCTATTTAACCCTCTAAGGTTTAACTAATAATTATATATCTCCAAAGTATGATCATGGATTAGACATGATCAACTTGTTCTTAATATCTCTATCTCAAGTTCTTAGGGTTTATGATCATTACCCAACTGATAATGATCAAAGATTTGGCTTCCTAAGGTATCTCTCATGAACTAGGTTTCCTACTTCCAAGATCAAGTATTGTCTTGATCAACTTGGTATAGTACTTCTATTTTACTTACTTGGATGGACATAGCTATGGTTTCCTCAATAGTTTATATCCCAGGAGAATGCCTGAGATATTCACTTAGATTTCTTCTCAAGGAATGATGATTTAATCATCAGGTTCTATGAATAGTTCTCTTCCTCAAATTCAAGTTTTGCCTCAACTAACTTGAGTGTAATACCATAGCTTGAGCTCTCTTATATAGGAATGGTTTATTTTAGGGTTTATGGTGTACTCACAAGATCTCATTGGTATGAAAAGGTTAGGTCTCCACCTGGATAACTTAGTTGAATTAGTCTCTACTTTACTTCATCAATTCATGGATATGATCTTATTCCATTTGAGATTAGGTTATCTCACCACTCCAAGATGAAATGGTTTATCTCCTAATACTTTAGTTCAAAGGTTGTCCTTGATTCTTAATTAGTAAACTAATGTTGGTATCTATGGTTTTTCTCATTTGGGAAGGACTTTAATAATAACCTAAGGTTAGGCTCCATAGAGAATGATATGATCATCAATATCTATGTTTAACATAAATGGGTTCTCTCTCTAGGGAATGTCTTGATTAATATCCTAGGGTCCTCTTAAAGATGATGATTTGAGCATATGGATGTATATCCAAGGTTTAGCTCGAGGTTTGACGTTGCTTCTCTAATAAATATAGATCTCTCTCTTCTCTAGGTTTTGATGTATAATAATTTGAATAGAGAAGAACATAACAAATGGAATCTAGGGAATACTTCTAGGGTTGATCTCTTTGTCATGATTCCAAGATTGAAGTGGAATGATTACCATGTGTTTCATGGTAGGAACATTGATTAGTTTAAGACATGGAAAAGATAAGGCAAGAATAGTTTCTCCATTTTATTGTTACTTGATTTGTAGTTAAATAGGTGTTCATATGTTATGGAAAAGATTACCATATTATGATCTTTTATAAGATCAAGCAATTGATCATTGATTAAAATGTTGTTGTGTTAGTTTTAGTTTCATTTGATCTAACCCCTTAGATCAAATCATCTCTACCCAAAACAAGGTTTTATCAAAGATCACATTGAGATTTTATAGCACTTGACTTGATGAGCTACTTCAATTCCACCAAGGTCAAGTGAAACTTCAGTTACTGTGACATGTTTTATTTAAAGCGCGAAAATTCCCCAGATTTTTTATGCATGAATGCAATGCACACATCTGTTTCCTCTCTTTTTGTAACCCCAAATCCTGGGATATTACATTAACTATAGTCACTACTATCACAACAGAAGTGACGTACATCACCTAATATAAACGTCACAACTGACAATACGTACATTGTTAGCCACACGCTACCGGTCGCAACCTGATTCCGACCGTCAATGAAGATTTCAAATATCCCCACCAATGACAGGATGGTTGTGATTTGTGAGACTGCATGTAGGAGGTACATTACTATTGATGGTTGATTGTGTCACTGGTTCATCACTAATGCCTTCACATGTGGTGGTTGTTGGAACAACGAGTACGTCATCGAATATATAGAATTGACGGTAATATTCTACCAATCCTCGCGAGATATGCATTTTGTTAACTATCACGTTGCTATATAGTTGTCACTAGTACTTTAATTTGAATTACCGCCTCGTCAATTGGACGCCTGCCGATGACACTTCTTCCTGAAATTGGTGTTAGATTATTAGGCAATTTCCGTGTGAGTTTAATTACCGAAAACAACATTACAGGTGCACAAGCATACTTAACCACACACATCAGACTAAGCACATGCATCAGATCTAAACATGAAACAAGTAGCAGTGCAAGGTAGGATAGGAAAATCACGTAAATCGTGACCGGGAAGGTCGTACCAGCAGCAACCACTAGTAGGAAAACCCTTATAGGCGAAGCTTAGTTCTGTGGCGCACCGTTTTGAATGCGCCACAGAAACTTATTTTGTGGCGCACGAGACTGTGTGCGCCACAAAACTAGCTTATTTTTGTGGCGCATTGCTGAACCTTGCGCCACGTAAACTATGTGGGGCCCACATCCCGGCACTCCCAATTATTAGCGTAGGTATTTACGTGGCGCACACGGCTCGCTGCGCCACGTAATAACTATTTCGTGGCGCACTTGCTCCGGTGCGCCACGAAGTTGTTGATTCCGTGGCGCACTTGAGCTGGTGCGCCACGGAAATAGGGGAACTTATATTATCCTCGTACCCCTCCCCGCGCCCTCATCCCCTCTACCGCCGCGCCGCCTCTCTCCCTTCTCCCCTCCGATCCGTACCAAGGCGCGCCGCCATGGTCGTCGCCGTCGCCATCGCCGTCGCCGCCGCCTTCCTCCGCGAGGGGCGCATGCCCCCACGCTCCACCCATCCCCGCCACCAGCAGCACATGCCGCTGCGGCGTGGAGGAGGAGGGGCCAAGGCGTGCCGGAGGACGGTCCGGCGCCGCCGCATCAAGGAGGAGGCCGAGCCGCTGCGTCCTCCACCTCCTCCACCCCTGCCATCGTCGTCAAACTCCTCCTCCACCCCCGTTTTCGGTGAGCTCCACCTCTGCCCTCCCCTCCCTCTTCCTCTCCCGCGCGAGCAAGGTGCTCGATGAAATGCTCGGATGCTCGTTTCTCGCATCTCCTCTATGCGAGAGAGGGGGAGAACTCTCTCCCCTCCTTTGCTGGCTTGGTTTGTTACTCAAGTATCTCCTCTATGCAGCCAAGTGAAGCTATCTCGCTACTTTGATTGTCTTGCTATGGTAAATGAATCCATGCAATTGCTTGGTTCTGGACATTGGGTGATTCAATCTTCACTGTGCCAGGTTGCAATTGATGTCTAATGCAATTGTAATTAATCGCTTATCACATTGTATGTGCATAGGGATTGAATTATGATCCCATTGCTTGCGCTTGTTGCTCGTCAAGAACCGCATGAAAGCCTTGATTGCTTTATCGAAGCTTTGGCTTTAGTAAAGTGTCATGTGCAGGTCATGCTTGCTATTGCTTGATTAATTGTTGCTATGCTTGTTACTGATGGAGCTATAGTTGATTAATTGGTGCTATGTTTGTTACTGATGCTGCTATATTGCTTGATTAATTGGTGCTATGCTTGTCACTTCTTATTAATGAACCATGTGTTGGTGATGATTCAGTTAAACTAAATGGATTTGATTTGTTTTCCAACCTTTGTTGGAAACAAATCCAAAGTTTGAACTCTGTATAAGGTGATGAGGACTTGTTTACTGGTGTGGATTGCTTATGTTATCCAAATAGAGATATTCACAGTAGGGAATCATGTAAATGAATGCCACTATGGTATCCTTTGAAGAAAATGGGAAGTTTCTGATGGTTTAAAAGACTAGGTGATGCTAGGTTATTCAGTTGGTCTGTCAAGGTTGGTTTTATCTCGGTTAACATGGATTGGCTATGTGCTCTTGCTTACTTATGCATATCCATCTCTACTGGATTGACTAGCTCAGGCTTGGCCTCTCTCTTGCCAAGCATCACTTTGTTACTACCAAGTGATGAGTAATCCCTTATGGACCCTAGCTTTGTTTTGAACTCAACTGAGTAATGATATATTTCTTTTTCTTGTTGGCTTTGATGAAATTAGAGATATCCACTATAGGGGATCATGTAAATGAATGCCACTGTGGTATCCTTTGAAGAAAAAGGACTGTTTCTGATGGTTTTAAAAGGCTAGGTGGTGCTAGGTGATTCAGCTTGGTCTGTCAAGGTTGGTTTTATCTCGGTTAACTTGGATAGGCTATGTGTTCTTGCTTACTTATGCATATCCATCTCTACTGGATTGACTAGCTCAGTGCTTGGCCTCTCTCTTGCCAAGCATCACTTGGTTACTACCAAGTGATGAATAATCCCTTTGGAGCATCTCGCTCCATGCATGCTATGTGTGTTTGAGCATCTTGACTTATGTCACCATGGTTGCTGGTTTGGTGGTGTTTTTGTACTTGTCGATGATTAGATGGTTGGTTGATCACTCATACACTCCGGGGTGTCGCTAGTGAGCCTGGTGTGATGGCACAAATATCAATCTCTTGTGCATCCTACCTGGCCTCACTAACGCCATCCCGGGATGTTCATATTTGTTTCGACCAACAAAGTATGAGGCATTCCATTTAGTTCATACTAGCTACTTCTTAATTGCATTGGCCTTTCTTCCATTTTAGTGCCGATGATTAGAATGTTTGGTCACCTATACGCCGTAATATACTTTGTAGACGAGCCCCCATTCTCCGGCCGCCGTTCCGTGAACGAGTCCTTGATGAGACAACAACGCCGACATGCCTCTCCGGCGCAGCACCACTTTTCTTCTCTCGCCATCCAAGTACGTGAACGAGTCCTTAATGCCAAGACGGTGCCAGCCTCCCTAGCATCATGCCGACCCCTGTTGTCGCGCTTCAGGCCGTGTCGATCACGCGTCCTGCACTCTTCGCCTTTTTGCCCGGTGAACGAATAGACTAATCGTTGGAATAAGGAAGTCGATGACGGGCGATCGCAATTTAATCTTGCGACCGGCTGTCATCGGTTTCCTTATTCCAACGATCAGCCTATTGGTTCACCGGGCAAGAAGGCGAACAGTGCAGGGCGCGGGACACACGGCTTGAAGCGCGGCAACACGGCCCGGCATAATGCTGGGCAGGCCGGCACGGTCTTTGCATCAAGGACTCGTTCACTGGACAGCGAGGGACTGGCGTGGTTCTGCGCCGGAGATGCAGATCGGCATTGTTGTGTCGTCAAGCACCCGTTGACGGAACGCCGACCGGGGAAAGGGGGCCCTTCTGCAAAGTATACGGCGGTGTATACTGCAACTATGGTTTCTGACCATAGTATTTGTGTTGACCAACAATGTATGAGGCACATATTCTATTTTGTCATTCCATTTGCTTTGAGATTTTCAAAATGCCGATGATTAAAATGTTTGGTCACCGTACACTCGGGGGTGGCGTAAGTGAGCCTGGTAAGATAGCACAAATATCAATCTCTTGTGCATCCTACCCGGCCTCGCTTACACCATCCCTAAATGTTAATATTTGTGTTGACCAACAATGTATGAGGCACTTATTCCATTTTGTCATTCCATTTGCTTTGAGATTTTCAAAATGCCGATGATTAAAATGTTTGGTCACCGTACACTTGGGGGTGGCGTAAGTGAGCCTGGTAAGATAGCACAAATATCAATCTCTTGTGCATCGGACTTGGTCTCACTTAAGCCATCCCTGAATGTTAATATTTGTGTTGACCAACAATGTATGAGGCACTTATTCCATTTTTTCATTCCATTTGCTTTGAGATTTTCAAAATGCCGATGATTAAAATGTTTGGTCACCATACACTCGGGGGCGGCGTAAGTGAGCCTGGTAAGATAGCACAAATATCAATCTCTTGTGCATCGGACTTGGTCTCACTTACACCGTCCCCGAATGTTAATATTTGTGTTGACCAACAATGTATGAGGCATTTATTCCATTTCTCTTGTGCATCGGACTTGTTGGTCTCACTTTCTTCCATTTTCATCATAGTAGGAACTGGATGAAGGACCCCGATGCAAGCGAGCCTGGTGGGTAGAGATGACGGAGCAAAGGAGGAACCGGATGAAGACTACTTTGTATCTCGAAATTGTGAATTTTGTATGAATTAAGAGTTGTATGCAAAACATTTGACACTTGCCACTATATATGTATCTCGATCGGGCTCTAAGTAATGTGATGATGATGTCTATGTTATATCTCGTGCAATGTACATGATATTTATATTATATCTGAATGTTGCTGTATATAACCCGTGTATCTCGTGTATCCGTATTGCTGTCTATAAACTGCATGTGTATAGCGAGGCAGCACAAAATCGTGTATAATACAAGCAAATTCTGTGGCGCACTAAAAACCAATTCTGTGGCGCACGCTTTTCCGTGGCGCACCTAAGAACAAGTGCGCCACAGAAACCTTAATTCTGTGGCGCATGGGCAGGTGCGCCACAGAAACCTTATTTTTGTGGCGACGTTTCTGTGGCGCACCTCCCATGCGCCACAGAATTCATTTTTGGTGCGCCACTGATGAGGCTTTTCCTACTAGTGAACATCACCACCACCATGGAAATCGTTGATGTCGCCCATTGTGTAGTCGGATTCGTTGAGGAAGCAGTCGAACCGGTGAAGAATAGCACGGACCATAGTGAGCAGTCGCGCCGAGACGCTCCCCAAAACCTTATCGCCCGCCTCCCGGTGCAGGATCTCGACGGACGGGGTTTCGGAGGCCTGCTCTCCCGGACGGCTTTGCACGCAGTCGCCGGGATGGGGAAGACTAGAGAATAGCGCAGCAAAAGGAACTTTCGTTAGAGAGGCAGACTAGAGAGTTCTGGGAGCGAGGCTCCAGATCTGTTCTGTCTTCTGAGGAGAGCCGGCCCGACCGCGTTTCCATGCGTAGTAAGCTAGGAACACACGGCGAGCATGCACATGCAGGTCGACACGTACCTAACTCAGTTGGTGCAACAAGAAAAAAAATTAGGCTTCCTTGAGTGTCCCGAACTCGAACTCGAACTCGAACTCGAACTCGAGTCACGAAACACGACGTGCGTGACGAGGCGGGGCATGCGGAGGAGGAGGAGTACGCGAGGGCTCCTTCTATTCTCACTCACTTGGAAGGACTAGAAGAGCAGCCCTTATATACCACTCCAACTCCCTCTCAACTAGCAATGTGTGACTAAATTTTGTCCCCCAAGGCTGACCCAAGGTGTCAACGTGATGGGCCTTAAGATTTCAGAAATTGTAGGCTATATGGACTGCCTTACTAAGCTGCAGCCCATCTACATCCAACAATTGGTAGTCACGAATACGAGTTTCTAGCTCCTATCTGGTGCCCCTCAGTTTTTTCTACTGTCTCTGTATTTTTGAGCAAACTCTTGGAAACTACAATGTGTGTGGGTACATTTATACCGATAGAAAAAAACATGAGTTGTCGGGTATGGAATATATGCTCGGAACCTTCCGATTCCTTTGACTGTTTTCCTGGAAAAAGCATCAAAAGCTGTGAAGATCAGCAAGAATTAGTGAAAGTACCTTTGGTGCAATATTTTCTCATGCATTTTTGTGTAAGCACAGCAACAGTGCAACGCGCACGTACAGAAATGCGTGAGCGGGCGCGTATCCAGGTGCTAGCTCGCCAGGTCGGCCGACCGGCAAGGCCTAAATGATTATAGTAAGATAGAACATTCCTAATTAAGATGCTAAATGATTAAAAAAATAAGCTCGCGCCTCACGTGTGCATGCTTGGACGACTAACCGAGTGATCCTTCCTGACATAAGTACATACTAGTAAAATTGCCCGTGCGTTGCACCGGGAAAAAAAATCATTTAATGAAAAGCTTTTTCGTCACCATGATTTTGCCCCAAAGTTACCGATGTATGTAAATCTAGCCTTAGTTCACCCTTTTTCCGATTATATCTTCAACATACCGCAGGTTGGGGCCAACTCCACCAGAAGCTTAAAAATGGACTAATATATGTGTCGATTTCGATGGCTCTTTAAACAATGCCTTTTTTTGAGGTAATAAACAATGCCTCTTTACTTTGTACTGACATTTCAATGAACTCTCCAATTGTAATTCTCGGATCCATCGGTTAGTATTTTTTACCTTTCTCTTTTAGTTTCGTATTTAGCAATTTATTATAACTACTAACTGATACAACACAAATAAATATCTAATACGGATGTCGAAAGGAGATATTGAATGTATCTGATGGCTCGCTGTGTTTAAGCGTTGATATCGTCTCACGTCGAAAGGTGACTCGCTAAGCAGTTTAATTGTTCTTTGTTCTGTGACACAGGGGTGCACGTTTTACCTCCACAATCCAAAAAAAAATATGCATATCCCAGCATAGGCGATCCCAGCTTATGCCAAAAAAAAAAAAAAATCCTTGCCCAGCAGTCTAGTGGTTCTGGCAAGATCACACTCCCAACCTATAAATAAAAAAAATCAACTAATAATAATACTACGCGTTTACATATAGCATGGAAGGTACTTTGTAAAATAGCAAATGCATTATTTTTCTGTGTGCCACATTTTCATTTAGTTGATTCATCATTCATGTATCGACCTTAGCTGATCCGTAAATGTAATAAGTGATGTTGGATTCTTGATGAGCTGATACTTTAGATTAATAAAGTAAGCCGTGTGCATCTATTGATGCAGAGAGTGAAACTATGCTCCTTTATCTAAAAAAAATGGAAGGTACTTTATTTTGCTGTCAACAAAAAGGAAGCAACTTTATTTACTGACCGAAGCGAACAAGGAATCGAGAGAATTTGTCTAAAAAATGTAGCATGCAAGAAGTTGCCAGCGACGTGCTGCGTTAACACGTACTCCCTCCGGAGTAGTACTCTGCAACACATATAGCGGCCGGCCAGCTTGCAAAAAAGTTAAATGCTGCAGATCGAACGTCCACAGAAAACATATGACGAAACAACCGAAGATGCTGATAAGCGAAGCCGAAGCCGTTTGATGATGTTCGTTCGTGACGTAAACACCGATCACATCGAGATAACGTCATCATCGGTCTCTACCGATTGCTGTCACGAAGACCATTCGCACTTCACCATTTCACATGACATGAGTACGTGTGTAAACACCAACACGCGTCCAGTCCAGAGTATGTGGTTGCTCTCGGCCGACCGTGTAATCGTGTATATATAAGCACGCCCGTCCACTGCTTAGTTTACATCCCACAAAGCACGATCCACAAGCAACCAGCTAGAGTAACAAGCTAGGGCACCCTTCGCGTGCATCGCTAATTAAGCTACTCAAACCGAACACTAGATCTTAATTACTCAGAGATCATCGACGTTCAGAGTTAGCTAGCTTCAAGTTAAGGTATGGCGCCCTTCTTCAAGTTCCTTTGCGCCTTCGTCGTGGCAATCCTCGTGGTCATGTCGGCTGGAGATCATTCTGGTGCTATGGCGGCGAGGCTGGGGTTACTCCACGGCACGGACACGGCGGCGTCGCTCGGCGGACGCAGCGGAAGGCGGCTGGCGGTGTCGCCGTGGTCGACGACGAGGAGGACTGGAGCTACCAGTTCCGGCAAATCGAACAACCCCAATAACCACAACTGATCGTCGATCGATCAGCTACTCTGGATTATCAGCTCAACAACAACAATTTACGTAATTAATTTTATATTGATCCAGCTATCAATTACTATCGTGGCGTATGTAAGCATACTTAATTTGCATGCATGCTAAGCACTTATGTATACAGTAGTGTGTGGGTGGGATGTATTTGTACGTGGGGTTTTAGCTGTATCTAAGATCACGCATGCATATGGGCAAGAGCGTGTATACGGTTTGAGATTGGCTTGTAACATGAACTTACTTGAGTTCATAGCATCTATTCTATTATATACTAAAAGCAATATACGGATCTATAATAGAGCGATTACGTTGATCCACATCATCTAAATTCTTTTTAATAGTTAGATCCAAAATTTATGGCTAGGATTTATCGAAATATTATTACTTACGTAACCGCATATGTTGCATTTGACACGTTCCATACTTAATACACGTGCAAAGTTTTTTTCCTAAAAGGGCCACGTCCATAGGATTTGGAGTCTTTCTGGACTCTCCTATTTAATGCAACGTGAAAATCAATCACTTCATAGAAACGTGGACTCTGTTCAGTAAAACAAATCGTACACTAGATAGTTACCCAGTCCGTTAGAAAAAAAAAGACATGTACAAGCAAAGAACCAGGCGACTAACAGATTCTGTTAAGGAAAAAGAGATACGTATGCTTAGCTAGAAACGCTGAAATTTTTCTTTCACGAGGAATACTTGCTATAATTTAAATTTACAATTTAATTAAATATAAATAAATGATACAAATATGTGCAGGGTTGAGTATATAGAAATAGCCAAAACACACACACACACACATTTATTTATTTATTTATTTATTTAAGTATAAAACATAAAAGTCGATACATAATTTAGAAACTTGATTTATTAAATCATTTAAAGAACGCCTGGAATATAATACTCTTTGAATTTCTATTATATACTAAACAAAATATGAAAGTGTTTCTTGAGACACCACATTAATCCACATATGATAAAACTATACAGACTGATAAATATCTTAACTTCTGAGATTAATTAAAAGATAAACAAATACGTAATACAATATTTAAGTACATAAATGAACTTATGTCACATAAGCGCAATGTGCGCACACATGATTTTCATAGAATAAGAGTACAAGAAATACACGTTTCGATAGATCTCTGAAACGTGCGATTGCAAATTAACTAGAGGACACAAGTCATAAGTCACATAATTTAATTCCATACAGTTTGCTTTTATAAGAAACGTGCCAAAATACATGTTTAAAAAGTGTCATTGCCGTATACGATTGTGCGTGGA
Organism: Lolium rigidum; assembly: GCF_022539505.1. NCBI lineage: Eukaryota > Viridiplantae > Streptophyta > Magnoliopsida > Poales > Poaceae > Lolium > Lolium rigidum. The sequence continues at coordinate 312,048,308 of NC_061510.1, read as the reverse complement.
TATGGATATGGAAATGTTTTCGAACTGAACCAGGTACTTGGACAATCAAGTGTGTCGTTGCCATTTCAGAATAGACATGTTGAACTTTGGTACATAAGGAAACACGAGTGAGTATGGAAAAAAAATCAAGAACTATTAGATCGAGGAACATAGAAAGCGTTTACTTCACGTTTTTCTTTTCTAAAACTCTCTCTTGAAGTTTGCATGTACGTGTATGCGTTCATAGGGGTGAGTGTATGCGCGTGTATGTGAGTGTCTACGTTTGTACTGTGTTTCTCAAAAAAAAACTGAACAGGCCCATTAAATTTACTTGATAATTAAGAAAACCGAAACATGTGCAAAATAATTGATTCCTATAAAACCAGAAGCTCCGTCAAAGTCCATCGAAGTTAGAATCAAATCTCCAGAGGTTAGAATAACCTTATAAATTTTAAAAATTGAAAAAAAAACACTTACCTAAAAAGTGGGATCCTAAGAGTTTTGAAAGCACTTTTTCCTCATACATAAGCATGGTCAATAATATGATGTCCATACATACATAGTTGTCATATGTTCTCTATATATCCAGTATGATCTATCAGTGTCTATTTTTTAAAGGACCTTTGGAGGAGACATCAATAGTAATATTGTTAGCTAACATGTGACGTTTTATTAGCATAGCATCTACGAAGATGACTAATTTGTAATTCTATCAGTACATCGAAAATCTTTATTGATCCATTAAAAATTGAACGTACTAGTATACATTTGATTCCCTATAAAATAAAATCTTTCTCAAAGCCGTTAAAGTTAAAATCAATTCTCTGAACATTAAAAACATATTATTATTGTGTAAGATAGATTATTAATTTATTTCTCAATCACTATCAAAAAGTTAGAGATGATGCCCTCGCATTTGCGAGGGCCACCTTGCTAGTGCATGTAATATTGCTAGAAAATTAAGCTATCCACTAGTACTTGTTATTTCTATGTGAGCATATACAATATTATGTTGGCGGAAACATAGAAGTAATAAAACTTAATATCCACGGGGTTCAATTAATAAAACTTAATATCCACGGAGTTCAATTAATATAGCTATCTGTTTCAACGGTTAAGCATACAGAAAGCTCGACATGATTTTCCACTTTTCTTAACTTTAATCTATTTACATTCGCGAGTTGAAAGAATAGACACTCAGAGTTCCATATGATAACGGAACATGTTTGTCCAACTGTATATGCCACAAAAAACAAATGAATTAGTAGGAAATCCAATAAGAGATAAGCTATTCATGAGGATCATGACATAATGGCATAATGGAAAAAAGGAATAATGAAAGATAGAAAAAATCACTGGCTTATCAAATTCTCTATCGAGCCATAAAAAAATTAAACAAAAGATAGAAACAAATCCACTATTGATTACCCAACTAAAAATAGGATACATATGTCAAAAGAAGATCCATAGTATGTAAGTACTTAGGGATTTCTATGTGTGTTCCTCGATGTATGGTCGTCGTATGGAGATTCATGGGCTTGCGCATACTCTTAGAAATCAGGATCCATTACTAATTTATGTATTGTTTTGAAACGCTCAACCATCCTCTCACAGCTTGACTGAGGCTCACCAATCGACAGGATCGAGGTGGCCTATGAAGTTGATACATAACTTGATGACATAGTCAGATACTACAATTAGATCATGTGGACGTTCAAAGCCAGATAACAACTTGGTTAGAGCCAACATCCAATCAATTAGCAAGACAGACAACCACCCTGAGGCGTGAGATCGATCGGGTCCAAGTCTCGCGGGTATGTACCAATGGCTTTGATTCGGATATTCTGCTATTTCATGATGAGTTCCACTATAAAGTGTTTTATCCTTTTACAAAAGGAGTTGCAGTATAAAACTTGTTTGACCCTTCCGCTGCAATATAAAACTTCAAAACTACCAGGAGTTGGTACATGCATCTATGATGTGTGTAGCACGTACGACTAGCTGGCAACTTCTCGTAGGCTACTCGTTTTCAGGAGATTCTTGATGCTTTGCTTCCTCGGCCAGTTAAGTTGTTAAAGTAGTTTCCTTGCTATATCTAAACATGTGTGACATCAGCCACTCGCTTAGTCCATGCACTTTTTGTTTTGGCTAACTAAGGCATGCACTCACACATGAAGCCAGGAGCTGAATTGTTAATCATTGACTAGCATCTTGGAATCTCTTGTTTTCTTGATTATGCTTGTTGGTAAGTACCGTTGCGGTTTACGCAAAAAATGAGAAAAGATTCGTGCATTATTACTCCGAAGATGTGCACTAGTTCTTGTGCATTATCTGCCTCTGCATACACATGCTACGTTCCCCGTGTTTTCAAAGCACCCGCTCCAACCTTCCTCAGACTATATACTTTTACATGTAAAGTTCTACAAATTTGGAACGGAAAGAATACTTATTACTTATAATTTTCTTTTAAATTTAGAAACAATTTCATTCATGTTAAGATATAACAAAATATGAATAAAATTTGGAGTTTATATGAATTTTTTCTAGATTATATGGGGGGGTGCATCTAACCTATAATAGATGCCCCCCAACGGGGGCCTCACAGGGCATCCACGCACGCCACCAGGCGAGCAAGGGCTGGCCGGTTGCCTCATTTCTTACTCCACCAAGTGGGCCACGTGTCGCCATTTAATTGGCTCAGGTAAGTCAACCGTGAAACAAAATCAGCAAACCCTGTCCCACGACCCCCCAATCGCTCCCCAATCCCCAATCCTCTGCCCCGTCTCCACCCATCTCGCCGCTCGCAGCGCCGCCGCGTCGTGCTGTCGCAGGGAGGAGCGCGGCTGGTGGCCGGCAGATGCAGATCAGTCCGCTGCTCGGACCGCTGCCGCTCGCCATGCTTGGCTGGGGGAACAGCTGGTGGATCTCCATGGCCGGCAGATGCAGAGCAGCTCGCTGATCGCACCACCGCCGCGCGCCATGCGTTGCCGCATGAGCAGCTGGTGGATCTCCGTCCGTCATATCTGTGTCGCCATAGATCCTCACGCTAGCCTCGCCCCAGGAGTACCAGTCGTCAGACACGGTGAGTCGCACGTCCGTTCCGGTGTGATTTTGCTGCCTTTGCTAGGTTGGATGGTGCGGGCGATCGGATGGAGTGGGCGAGTTAGCCCAAGACGCTGTGGAGGTTAGCTGTTTGGAAAGCTCCAGCAAGGGATAATAATAAGGAGCGAGCGGGGATTGGACAGAGACCATATGCAGCGCTGCTGTATTCTTTTCTTTCTAATTTTTAAATCGCTTGATCAATTAGATCTTACATGTCCTCTATGCCATGCTGAGCCGATCCTGTAGAAGGAAGACCAGATGAATACAAACGTGAATATTTGTGTGCGGTGCCGGTAATCATGATTAACTGATGATTGGTAAATCCTTGGTCGATGATGTTGTTATTCCACCTGATCTACTTTATTTTCTACAACCGGAGTTTAAGATTATAGATAGGAATGTAGTGAATTATAGCATCTGGCTTTGACAATGAAAATGCATCTCCTTAGTAGTGATAAAAAGCTGGTCTCCCTGAAATTTTAATAGGTTCAGATATGCTCAAATTAATAGGCCAGCACCTTATAATCTATTTCTCACATAAATTGATTACTTATTACGAATGAAAATGAGGTGATATGGGAAAGAAAACTTTTTGATTCATTCTTGTTTTTGTTTTGACCTTTAAGCATATGTTTTGATAAGTGTGTTGATTGTCATAATTATTTCGAAATAATTATCATTTGAAGCAACCTATTTTCTGCAGTTAAATAAGTATGTTTACTTATGTTTATTGATTTATTTTCAGGTGTATCTTCCTTTCTGATAGTGCAGCAAGTTGAACAGTCCCTACCTCCTCCTCGCCGCAACAGGAGGGCTCGCAAAGGTCGGGCAGGTCCTGGCTGCATGTGGAGGTCTTCAACGACGGGAGTGCTGCGCTTACTGGATGCTAAAATTTCCCAATTCTGTGATGCGCTCCATTTTCGTTTACATCGACACATCATCCTCCAATGGAAATCACAGGCGCCGCCTCCTCTGCCTTGCCTCCCACCCTCCTCCCTTACGCTTGCGGTCCTCCAGGTGCCTTATTACTCCAGACCGAGGCATCCTCACTTCATCCCCCAAGCACCGTACCTACAGGTTCTCCATTTGTCCCTTCCTCTCCCAGTTGAAGTGATAGTTTTAGTTTATAGGAATTGTTCAAGAAAAAGCTTAATTTTAAAATTAGAGATTGGAGAAGATCGGGGTAGGATTGGTCTCTCAGCCAGCACTGTGTTAGTATGCCCTATGTGTTGGTGACTCATCATGGTACCTTGAGGGAGAGGTTTAGAAGTTCATTAAAACTGGATCTTAGCTGAGTTAGCAGTTTCAAGGTTCGTAGCTACTATTTGGAATTATTCCTTAATTCCTCATATTATCATGTTTATCTTTCCTGATTTTCGAGGCTTCTTTGCTGATTTATATTAGCGACATGGGAAAGAAATAACTAATTTGCACTCTTGTTCTATTGCAGATTCGCTCTAAAAGCTATTTTAACGTTAGCAAGAATTAACTAATTCACTTTTATTCTACCATTGCAGATTGGCTTCAAAGACTATTTTCACCAGATTGACAATTGGCAGATTTTTTTTTATCTCGCCTTGCAGGATTTTCAATATGATTTCAGTGTTTCCACATGAAGCCTATATTAATTAATGAACTATGTCGTTTATTTTAATTCAGTAAAAGGAGACAACATTTAGACTTCCATTATTATGTACAAAGATTGATTGACATCAGCTCTGTGATGTATGGGTATGCACAACAACTCACAAGCACAACAACCTTCAGATCAAACATTTCAACTGTACCGGCAAAATTGGCAAGTCTCTTATCATGTTTTTTAACTGGTTGATTTGAAGGTAACGACTAATCTCAATGGCAGTGGCTAATAATACTTTTACGTGTGAGTCATTGGAATGTTCCAGTAATATTTTCCTGGTGCAAATCAGCTCATCATTCACAGGAATGAAAAAATGGTCAACAAATGATGAAGTAGCAAGCCACTGAATTGCTGGCATAAGAAAATAGAGCATGTATTTCGTAATTTCAGTTAAGTTGTATGCTCTCCTTTTTTCCCCAAGTCGTCATACTCTCATTGGCTAACGATTTCATATTCATCGCGCTGTTGACCTACCACTAACAACATTTCAGTAAAAAATGTAGCGATGCCCTTGCAGCCAAATATTTATTTCAGTAAATGATGCCTAATTTATCATGGTTATGTTTTGTTGAAGGAATATAGATGGGTAATTGACATGTGTTTTGGATCTTGATTCCTGTATACTACTGCCTACCAATGTGCTTGTCTTTGTTTGCTATAATATCGTTTCTTTTTACTGTAATTAAAATGGAATTGATAGGTGTGTTTGATGTTCTATCTTGGATTATAATTAGGTGAGTAGCTTCAGATGGCATGTTTTTCAATCTTTTGTTTTCTAAATATTATATGGTTGGTAAATTGTTCATGTGCGCACAACAGGGTCTTCCGGGCCAAGCTTATTGATTAGTTTCTAATCGTTTTTGCACATGTGCTACGTTTTTTGATAGTTTTATTTATGGTTTGACCTGCCAATGATCTTTGTTAGCAGCTGATAAAACACCACAGTTCGTTTCCTTATAAGTAGTTTTGCTGTCTAAAATTCAGCCTTCTTGGTAGATTGGCTGGCGATGCAAGTCTCGTGTAAAATGTTTGTAGGTGCTGAGCGCTGCCGCAGAAAGCTCAGACTAATTGACCGCCCAAGGAGGCAGCGTAAATCTGGAGCAGGTATAATGTCTCAAATGTTTTGGATATATATAACTTTGTGTACTTTTGGGTATTCTTGCAATCCTTCTTACAGGAAGTAAATGTTAGGCATATAATCTTTATCTTCTGCTTGTTATTTGGAAACATATGTTATTTCAGAACCATATGATCTATGCAACTCCTACGTCTGCTTCCAGCTAGGTTTAGTACTTGTGTTCAAAACATCCACCGTATCCAGGTCACACTTTGTTTAGTGCCTTTTCTCTGCTAACCAAAACTACTCTTGCTTAATTACAAATTTATAAGCTGAATGGAATGAAAACGGCTTATGGTTTCTTGGAAAATTACTTTGAATATTCTTATGCTTTTCGGTTTTCTAAACGTGAGTATTTACTTAATCCTCTAGAACTGCCTGCAACTCAGCCTGGTCCTTCTAGCTAAGAAACACCCACCTGCACCTGATTGTTCAACTATGTGATGAAGAACAACTCGTGGCATGCCATTAGCCCTTCTACTATGTATATCAAAGGACATGTTCAATATGCTACTGTTCAATAGGCAACTATGTGCTCAGGAACAACCCCTGGCATGCCATTTCGTCTTTTTTTAGATAACAGGCAAGATATTGCCCGACTTTAAAATAATAAAGCCATACGGTTTTAAGAATACGATTACACATTGCTGGGCATACAGCTTCGCCAAACTAAGGAATAGAACAACCGAGTTTAACAAAGCATAGGGTCGGCTCCCCATTTCGTCTTTCACTATATCGAAGGGCATGTTTCGTATGATCACTGTTTTCTCACATTCTATGCTCCAAATTTTAAGTCGATGTGCTGATGTGTTTCTTGGTTCTTGCAGCTTTGTGCGACTCCCATGGCTAAAGAGAAAGAAATCACTGTTACAAATGTAAATCTCCTCCATTTTCATACATATCTTAGCTTTACATTTACCAAAAGGTTTACTCCTATTTGCAACAAAAAAAAACATAAGTGCGCTGGTGCAAAATTGCTGGCTACATTTGATGCATCTGGTCCTACCCTGATATTATGAGGTATTGTGAAGAAGGTTGGCTAAACTTGAAACCTGAACATGCAATGAATTACTACAACATCGCTTCCCGTACTAACACATTGTGGAACTTATGTGCATATTGTCCTAAACAAAACTCAAACCTGAACATGCAAAGAGTTACAGGTAGTACATGTTTTTTAGCTTCACGTTCGTTATGCATGTTGAAATTTAATTTTACGTGCCACTAAATTATCAGGTTCTTAAAAAATCAGTTTCTATGATCTCTCTGGTCTTCGAGGATGGATGTGGACACCGACTTGTCTTTTCAAATAAACATGAAATAAAAAATGATTGCTTGCATTTTACGGAAGATGACTATCAAAGAAGAATGTTTCTTTATAAGCAACTGGTCCATTCAAAGTTACCTCCCCACCTGTGCACACTGATTTTCCTACAATACTTGCATGCAATGATTTTTTAAATTATTTATATGCTATAATGATGAAATCCGTTTCACAGGCATGGATACATAGCCTTCTTTTGCTCTACATGTGAATATAATCCATCAGAGCTACTTCCTTGGCCAATATCATTTGTTCTCTGCAGGACCGTGTTATTAAACTTGAATAAAATTCCCATATTGTACATATGAATTCCATTAGCTATGTTATGTAATAGACTTTCAACATTAAACTTATATGCCCTCCATGAGACATATTCACAGGATTGTGTCAAATAACCTAACCCCAAAATTGAGATACATGCGATCAACATTTCATTGATTTTTATTATCTTTATACAAAGTCTGCGTCGGCACAAGTTTCACGGGATCGTGCGCCAAAGCGCACATCTAAATCTAGTCTGGGAAGAGGTGCCTCCCTTAGGCGGCCATCCGTGCCAGTGCTCTCCAACCACCCGACTTGGCGATGTTGCCACAGGCTATTTGAGAGCGTGACTAGAGATGATCTAAAAGATCCATTCTAAGATGGCTAACGATTATCAATTCACGCTGCCCCTCATGCGTGTGCATACTTGGACTGACCGAGTGATGGTTGCCATACATGCACAAACATGTTTATTGCTACCTCTGTTCCATAAATTTTGATGTCTTATTATAATATTAATTTTAATTTAAACTAAAACCTTGACGAAATTATGGCGCGGTGACCCGTGCATTTAGTAGGCATATATTTACACATGAAACCGGGCTTGGCCACGTATCAAGTCCACTAATTACTCTAACCCTAATCACTTTGTATAATTACGTGTGCATGCAGCTGTTAAACTATGTGTGTTACTTTATGTTGAATTGCCGCTTGTCGAAGTTAAGTGATATATCTTGTCTTATTATTTTTTATTTATGTGTGTCTTTCAGTCTACAAATTAAGGTATTATTCCACATTGTGTTGTGGTAAATATCCGTTTTCATAACCTATCCGCTACGTATCCGTTCTGTATTCATATGCGATAATTTCCGTTTTCATATTCGTTTCCGGGGTTTTCGATTCTGACAAGATAGAGGGAAACAAAAAACGATAAAGCATGTTTCCGTCCGTTTTCGTTTCATTTTCAACCCTAACGCGGAAGGAGTACAGAGAAGCTATTTACTTTATTTACTTACCTGAGCGAACAAAATATATATGAAGATTCTCTTGGAAAAATGTAGCATTCGAGAAGTTGCTAGCTAGCGGCCTGCTGCGGAACAGAATGTTAACAGAACTTGTGATGAAACATCAGATGATGCTATTAATTAACAGTAGCGGTTGACGTCTGCCCGTGACGTAAACACATACGTCATCATCTTCTCTACCGATTGCTTTGTCGAACAAGTCTTCTCGCCATTTCCCATGAGAGTAGGCGTGTACACACCAACACGTACGTGTAGGCTCCAGGGTGTGTTTGCTCTCTCTCTCTCTCTCTCTCTCTCTCTCTCTCTCTCTCTCTCTCTCTCTCTCTCTCTCGTGTATATATAAGCACCTGCATTGCTTAGTTCATCCCACATCCCCACTCCCACGAGCCAGGGTAGCCACCGATCGCTGACGGTAGCTACGGGGACGCAAGCAGACCCAACGGAGAGACCGACGATCGACGACTCGACGTACCAGAACTAGCTCCAGTTTAAGGTATGGCGCCCTTGCTCAAGCTCCTGTGCGCCTTCGTCGTGGCAATCCTTGCGGTCATATCGGCCGGAGATCATTCCGGTGGTGTAGCGGCGAGGCCGGTGCGGCTCCACGGCACAGATATGGAGACGGTGGTGTCCCCGTGGTCGGCGACGAGGAGGGCTGCTGACGAGATCAGTGTGTCGAAACAAACTCCAGGAGCAGGACCTTCCAGGGTTACACACGACCCCAACACCCACCATTGATCGTCTATGTCGATCGATCGGCTAGTCTTTACTCTGGAGCGGCTCGATCATCGGCTCAACAATCACTTGATGTTGATCCTGCTAAATTACACTTGTGTAACGTTTGTAATCACACTATGCGCGCTTAGCATATGCATACAGTATGTGTGTGTGTGTGTGTGTGTGTGTGTGTGTGTGTGTGTGTGTGTGTGTGTGTGTGTGTGATGTGCTTGTACTTGGCTTTAGCATTATGCCTTTATGTAAGATCCGCATGCATGGGCAAGTGCGTGTATACGTACGTGCACTGAGATTTAGTAGTATGTATAGCGGTATATTGTACGCGAGGCATGCACATTTCAGTGTTTGTACGTACCCTTGTACGGTTTGATTGAGATTAGTTTGTAACATGAACTTATATTACTCTCTCTAATTCATATTACTTGATGCTAATATAGATTTATCTAGACACATTTTAATCGTAGATACATCCATTTTAGCATCACGTAATATGGATCGGAGTGAATACTGCACTTGAGTTCACTTACAAACAAGTAACCATGCATGCAACATTGCTACTTCATTAGTACTTGTGGTTATATCTTATTTGTAAACAATTATTCTGGTTGCAAAAACATGGAGTCGCTCATAAAACTAATACTGAATATCCATGGATAATACAGAATTACGGATCAAGTTTGACCAAGTGTATTTGTCACAAGAAGCAAATATATCAGCACACCGTCAAGAGCCATCGCTAATTTATGTATGATGATGGTCCTGAAAGGCTCAAGGCTCCTCTCCTCACGAGAGCAGAACACACCAATCGACCGGAGGTGGTCTATGAAATTGACACATAACTTGATAACATATATAGTCAGCTATACCATTCGATCATGTTATCGTCTGCCTGAGACTGGTTATGAACAGTGGTTAGAACTCCCATCTAATGCTCAAACTGGTATTTGTTGCGTAGGAAACATGGTCCGCATATTTTAACTCTCCCATAATTTGAGTACTAAAATGGGACATTATAACGACCAACAAACATCTACAAAAGACATAGAATCATCACCACTTTGTGTTTAGATATACAGTGTTTCAAGATTTCAAGATTGATAACCTACATATGGCCATGAGGAGTCTACCGGAAATCATTTGGATACTAATATAAAAATAATCTGGGAATTGAGCTTTCCGGTATATATCTGTGGTCAACAGAAATTACCGGACGAGGTCCTCAAATGAAATTTGTCATTTTCAAACTCGGTACTACTTAAATATTTCAACTCTGATTCTCGAAGGAGGAATCATAGGTTCGGGAAAGATTGGTTTGGGCGTGAGGAGAAATTGAAAAAAAAAAAACATATAGGGATCAGGTGAGACTAATCACCTAGCCCAAATTAAAACGGACTGGATTTTTTTGCATAGTAAATGCATTTACCGGGGACAGTCAGCCCAAAGTAAAACGGCACTAGTGGAAAACAGGCCTTTTGATCCGGGTGGTTAGGGCCTTTTGTCGCGGGCGGCCAGCCGCGACAAGCAAGGCGCGATAAAAGGGAGGTCTTTTATCCCGGGTCACTTACGACCCGCGACATAAGGTCCACCACGTGGCAGCCGCCCGGCGCGCAGGGCACAGGCCCTTTTGTCGCGGGCGGTATTACCACCCGCGACAAAAGGCCCTCTACGTGGCGCGCGCACAACGCTTCGCTTTAGGGTTTGAGGGGTGCAGCACCCCTTCCCCCCGCCACCGACCGCCTGTTATATCATTTTTTTCGTTCGAAAATAAAAGTTGCATATATTTGTACGCTACTAGAAATTGTACACGTTCATTCAATATATATATATATATATATAGATCGATCAAACAAATGTTGGAAGCAAAAGTCGATTCCTCTTTACATGTAGCCCTTACATATATATATACATTTAGCTCACGATCGACAAGCGGTACTAACGACCGTCTATTTGGAGGTAGAGCATCTATTTGGACTAAACAAGCCTTTGTTGTTTAGTACATCTTTAATCAAAAGTCCCGCCAGTTCCTCCGCGATTCCTAGTGCGTGTTCCTTTGGTTGGAGTCTCGTCCCGCATGAAGTCGACCTATATACGAAAATGAGATGAGTATGACTATATCAGTCTTGATAACGAAATATTGATGATAATAAATAAAGTTGTGAATGTTATTGCTTACGTTGAATTTATTATTGTTCTGCTTCTCAGTGGTTAACATGCGAATGGACTCGCAAACGTAGTATCCACATAGATTCGTCCCTTGTGGCTGCTGGGGGCACGGTACAGGAGTAAATGTTAGCTTCTCTGCCCAGGTTTCGTTCTTACGATGTCTCTTGAAAGCGGTCCAAGCCCTGCCAGTGCAAAAGAATGATTGAATGAGTGGATAATTAATTGATATCTCACGAATGATAAAGCGCGGCGATGAAGGAAATTACACTTGGAGCAACTTCTCGCAAGTCCCGGAACCCGTCCACGCCTCTACTCGGTGGGTCTTTTACCTCAACTATTCCCTTATCAGGTTGAATGTCTAGTAGAATCCAAGTGGAAGCTGCACATGTTATGCATATACGTCAGGAATTACACTTAACATCGAGTAAGAAAAATTGAATGTGCATAAAGATCATTAAGACTCTCACTCGTAGTTGTAAGGAAACAATATTGAATCACGTAAATATTGCTCCCCCAAAAACCTTAGTAGGTTTCCCCCGTTTCTTGGGCATTAAACTTTACCGTTTGAACATGTACTTTATCCGGGTCAATAAACCCAATATTGATAATATTATTACTTTTGCATTCACCGATCTTCGATCCGCATAAGAGAACACATAAGATATAATGAGTATATATATGCAATGAAAACGAACATGAACTGAATGAAAATGAACTTATATGTAGTTAACAACTTACAAGCAATAGCAACTCATGAGAGATTTGTCGAGGGCATCTAGATTGAATAACTCGCCGAGTTCATTCATCTCAATATGGATCTCCTCCTTTCGGTAGTAATATTCCCATGGTATACTCGCCACGATGAACCTTATGTTCTCCTTGCATGCATCAAGGTACCACCGATGCAAATTCCGCATATGTGTTGGCAGTTTAAGCAGCTGCTCCGTGCTGACCAAGTCGGCCCCGTAGACAAATTTAGGAGCTATATCAGCAGTGGGTACCGCAGCATCTCGCTGCATACATCAATTCCTCCACGGTAACGTCACAGTGCAGCCGCTAGCTTTGCAGCTTCTTCCATATTGAAACCACCATGTTCCCGGTACAGCTTGGGAACATTAAGCACTTTGAGTGCTGGGATCGATTGTTTGGGCTGAGCACCGAGGAGGGGAACTTCCTTTCTCTTTTTGCCTTTTGTCGTTTGCTTGGCCTTGAGGGGTGCACTTGTTGAAGTTGACTTATTCTCGCTTGCACTTCTAGCCGATGATTTGCTCGTGCCAGCAATGTCCTTCTCCTTAGCCTTTTCAGCATTCTTTGTGTCAATTACCTTCGCAAGAGTGCGTGTATAGTCATCCTTCTTCTCGTGTAAGTCATATTGCGATGGTGTGTTCAGAAAACTAGTAGCATATGCTATTTGCTTCTCTCGTGTATGGCTCGGCGCCGGAGGTTTTGGCTTATGAAAAAAATCATAATTGATTTTCTTAACAATGGCATCATTTTCCTCCGGGGTACGATCGTAAGGACGGGGGGAGGAACCTTTGGTACTTTTGGGAGGGGCGACCTCTTGGGGACAGGACTCTTGAAACGCTTCCGGCTGGGTGCATTCCGAGTCTTTTTGGGCGGAGGCGGCGGCGCTGGAGATGGAGATGGACTACCGATGTCGTGGTCGACGTCGTACCCACGGGGTGATGGTGGCGACATGTGATCAGTAGGAGGAGGTGATGGTGGCCTGCGATCACCTGGAGGAGGTGATGGTGACCCGCTGGGACGACCGGTACTAGGTGCTACCCAGCCTGGCAGCTTGATATTCTTCTTTTCCCGGAGAATGATTTCTCCCAAAGCACCTCTCCGAGTGTAAGCCCCCCATCACCTCCAGGGATATCGAGCTCCAATGTCCCCCACGACGGGACAACCGAATCCACCCCGACACGAGCATAGCCAGCTGGAATCGGATTGCCATGCCATGTTGCCGGCTCACCTTCAGGTCCAAATGCCGGTAAGACATAGCCGACCGCCACCTTAACGTAAACCTTCCCGAACACCTCATGGAGATCACAAGGTGTTTGCTCCTTGATTCCATCCAAGGGGTCGCCGAGACCGGCATCTATCATCATCCGTGTAGGAGGGGCCTCCGAGTCGGCCACGCCGCTGTCTCGTCGCCGAGATATTTCAGCGGTATTATCCGGCGGGCGCTGTCCTTTTAGTTCATTTATCTCCCGCCGCTCGCTGCTGAAGCTCCCGCCGCCGCTGGTCAAGTCGGCGTTGGAACTCGGCCATCCGGTCATTCCGCACCTCCAGCTGGCGTTGTTTAGCTCTCGCTCGGCTTCTATAAGTCTCCGCGTCGGCCGGAAACCCAAGCGACCACGGAACACTAGGGCCGAAGCCTCTTGTTCGTCCTCCCTTCTCAGATTACCGAGGACAAGCGTCGCAAGTCTTTCTCTCTATCGGGAGCAAACTTTAGTTTTCCCGCCTTTATATCCGTCGTCACTTCAATCCATTTTTGCCGGGTACCCTAACCCCGGTGTCACTTTCAACAATGTTCCCCGTCTTCATGTCATACTCACAGCCATGCGCGAGGAACCAATTTCGAGCCCTTGTGTCCCATCCTTCTCGCGTGGGTTCCGGAGTGATCCCGTTCAGCTCCATCTCAGCCTCTTGTGCATCCCACTTAGGCATGGCTCTTCCGTAGCCCCTCGCCCCGTATGATGGTGATATTTCTTCTCGCTTGCATTCTTCTTGTTTTTCGTTGACGAGTTCACAGCCTCCTCTGATTCTTTGTACCTCACAAATTCTTCCCACTTATGCTCCTGCTTCGCTAGGTAGTTCTCGAATAATGGAGGCTTCTTGTCTTTCTTATAATTTTTCCATAACCGGTTCTTATACGCCCGGAAAAGTTCCCCCATCTTCTTAAGAGCCCATTTCTTCACTAGCTCTCGCTGCTTAGCATTCTCGTACTCCGATCCCAAATCCGGCAAAGTGAAATGTGCCATCGAGGTCTCCGAAAAGTGTGTCTTTGTACCTATCGGCAACCTGATTTTCGGACACATTCTTCGTCTTGTTCCATTCTCTCGACAGTTGATCGGGACACGATCTCTAACCACAACTCCGCACTGATTTTTGAACTTCACTCCGACATTCTCGGGTACCACCGGTTGGCCTTCCGGTGATATAGCTTCAATTGTGAAGTGGTCTTTCTTGGTCAACTTCTTTGCCGGGCCTCGTTTCTCTATCTTATCTTCGGAGGCCTAAGAGAATACATATATATAGAATTGCATTAATGCCTCTATACTAATGTCTCAATACATATGTACATATAGAATTCCATTAATACCTCGTCATGATCGGAGCCGTCGGCTTCTCCGTCACCGGAGCCGTCGTCGGCTTCTCCGTCACCGGAGCCGTCGGCTTCTCCATGACCGGAGCCGTCGGCTTCTCCATGACCGGAGCCGCGGGCTTCTCCATCACCGGAGCCGCGGTCTTCTCGGTCGGCTTCGTACCATCGCGGATTATGTCCGCGAACATGTCTTCCTCGTTCCAAGTCCCGTTCGAATGGATCCATTGTTTCTGCAAAAGAATTAAATCGATAAGTACATGTTCTAACCCTAACCCTAATCAAACACAAACCAAACCCTAACCCTAATCAAACACAAACCAAACCCTAACCCTAATCGGCGACACGTGTTAGCGAGAGGGAGAGGGTGTCGGCGACGCGTGTTTGCGAGAGGGAGAGTGTGTCGGCGACGCGTGTTTGCGAGAGGGAGAGGGTGTCGGCGACGCGTGTTTGCGAGAGGGAGAGTAGTGTCGGCGACGCGTGTTTGCGATAGGGAGATGGTGTCGGCGACGCGTGTTTGCGAGAGGGAGAGGGTGTCGGCGACGCGTGTTTGCGAGAGAGGGAGAGAGGGTGTCGGCGACGCGTGTTTGCGAGAGAGAGAGAGGGTGTCGGCGACGCGTGTTTGCGAGAGAGAGAGAGAGAGAGGGTGTCGGTGGACGCGTGTTAGCGAGAGAGAGGGTGTCGGCGACGCTAGCTAGTTTGCGAGAGAGGGTGTCGGTGGAGGAGGGAACGCCGGCGAACAAAATACATATACTAACTAAGTACATACATATACTAAATTACAAACTAAATTACAAACTAAATCCATACATATACTAACTAACTAAATACATAAAAATAAGAATTAACTAAACTAACTAACTAACTTAATACATATAGTAACTAACACTATAACTAATTAAAACTATACTAACTAAACCTAAAACTAATTAACTCAACCTAAAACTAATTAAAACTAAACCTAAAACTAAACCTAAAACTAATTAACTAAACCTAAAACTAATTAAAACTAAACCTAAAACTAAACCTAAAACTAAACCTAAAACTAAACCTAAAACTAATTAACTAAACCTAAAACTAATTAAAACTAAACCTAAAACTAAACCTAAAACTAAACCTAAAACTAATTAACTAAACCTAAAACTACTAAAACTAACTAAAATTACATAAAACAAATTAACTAAAAACTAAAAAATTAAAAAAAATGGAACGGGCCGGCGGCATCTGCAGGCCAATGGCACGGCGGCGGCGGCGGCGTGGCGCGGCGGTGTGCTACCTGAGAGGTCGAGCGGCGCGGCAGCCGGAGGAGGTCGACGCGCGCGGCGGCGGCGAGGAGGAGGTCGAGCGCGCGGCGGCGCGGCGAGGAGGAGGTCGAGGCGGCGCGGCGTCGGAGGAGGTCGAGGCGGCGCACAGCAGAGGAGGAGCGCGGCGGCGCGGCGAGGAGGTCGAGGCGGCGCGTCGGAGGACGAGGGAACGGCGGCGAACGGCGGCGGCGGCGACTTGGGCAGCCCGGCGGCGCAAATTCGGCTAAGTGTTGGCCTCCGTGAGTCGCGGGTGGCGGCTCCGCCCGCGGCTCCGCGTCTTATACCCACCCCCTTTGTCGCGGGTGGGGGCTTGACCCGCGACAAAGACCCCTTTGTCGCGGGTCAAGCCCCCACCCGCGACAAAAGGGTAGGTCTTTTGTCGCGGGTCAAGCCCCCACCCGCGACAAAAGGCCTTTGGGGCTGATCCGCGGCACAGCCCATCCAACGGCTCTGGCCGTTTGAATCCAACGGCCTAGAGCCGTTGGATGGGCTGTGCCACGGATCAGCCCATCCAGAGGCCTTTTCACCCTTTATTTTTTGTATTTTAAATTAAAAAAACTAATATTTCAATAACTTTTGAATGGTAACTCAAATACAAATGTTTTATATATGAATATTGATCGAAAAAGGTAATGAACATGAATATGACATCCATATACCTATTTGCATCTCGCGTCATATGAAACGTTGATAGTCGGGTATGTTTCACCCCCGTGCACCGCCGCCGTGCCACACGTGTCGCGTCCCGTGCCACTCGTGTCGCGTCCCCGTGCCACGTGTCGCCACCTCTTCCACGTGCCTCGCCCCGCCGACGCCGGCGTGCGACGTGTAGCCACCGCCGACACGTGCCTCGCCCCGCCGACGCCGGCGTGCGACGTGTAGCCACCGCCGACACGTGCCTCACCCCGCCGACGCCGGCGTGCGACGTGTAGCCACCGCCGACACGTGCCATGCCCCGCGTGCACTATATAGAGCGACGAGTGCGGGCGCAACCACACGTCGCCACCGCCTCCGCTCATTCATCTCCGGGATGCCTCCATGTCGTCGAGGGGCGTCCGGTTTCCGTGGCGTTCGAGTGCATCCGAGCGGTAGGTTCACCGCCGAGATACGCGCCGGTGGCTTCCGCCTCACCCTCGGCACGTACAACACGCCGGAAGAGGCGGCGCGCGCTTACGACGCGGCGGCGTGGCGCTTTCGGCGGCCAGGGCACGACATGAACTTCCCGGATGTTGAATCGCTAGAGGAGGCGGAGTTCCTCGCGCCACCGCCGTGCCTCGTCACCGACGAGGACCGTCGCCGGCATCGCCAGGTGCAGCGCAGGATCGCCATCGCCGAGCGCGACGAGCAGTTGATGCGCCAGTGGAGGGCGCGGTCCCCCGACGCGTTCTTTGCTAACCTTAGGGCACAACGCAGGTCCAACAGGCGGCACCGTCGGGCCGTCGCCGCCTTCGAGCTCGAGAACTCGAATACAACTTGGACCGAAAACGACCCTCGGTGGGATGACCTTTGGACGGAGACAACCTCCGACGACGAGTAGAGACTAGACTAGTAATTTATCTATTTTATTGTAATTTCAATAAAGTCGTTGTCGGTTCTATTAGTTTAAATTTAGTTTATAAAGTCGTTGTCGGTTGTTTTTGTTCAATAAAGTGGTTGACACGAAATTTATTACGATTGAACTGAAATTAAAGTACAGAGCTCAACGGAAAAATAAGATACATGGCCAGATTCGAATGTTGGAGCCATTCAATCATAGTCGTGCCTAGTCCTATACACGTCGCCACCGTAGTCATCAAAGTCGCCGACGTCATCGTCGCTAGCATCGGGGTCGCGGTTGTCGAACCTCGGCGGATGACCACGCGTGGGCTGGGATTGAGGGTAGCGCAGGCGGGGGCCACGATAGGCCAGGACGCTCTGGAGAGTCCGGCCGCGCCACCACATCCGACGGCCGGCCTCGTTGAAGTTCGAAGGAGGAGGGCCGTCCTCCTCGTACTCGGCAACCGCCCTCTCACGCCGATTGATGAAGAAGCTGTCCCAAGTCGGGCTGTAGTCGGGATGCCACCGGGGATTCCTCCGCCGCTCGGGCGTGAGCTCGAAATAGTAGTGGTTCGTGATGGCCATCTCGCGTGGCACACCTACAGGGATAGGAGGGACCGGTACGCCTCCGACGCTCAGCGAACCAGCCGGTCGGGACGCGGTAGCCGGGCGGGCAGGGGTAGTTCGAGGCGCAAAGCGCCTCCGCCTCCCGGGGTGTTAGACATACGATGGAAGCCATGGGAGAGAGTGATGAGGTTTGCGATATGAGAGTCCAAGCCTACATATATATAGTGGAAAAATGGCGGGAATGCGGGAAGAAAATAGGCGGGAACGAAGTGGCGCGCGAAACTTTCATCCCGGTGGAGGCTCAAACCGCGACAAAAGATCGGGGAGGCTTATCTAGAGGGCCTTTTGTCACGGTTGGTGGCTGCAACCGCGACTAAAGATGTCGGCAGGATAATAGGATGTGTCGGTAACCTTTGTCACGGTTGGTGGCCGCAACCGCGACTAAAGGTGTCGGCAGGATAAGGACGCGTGGGTGGACGCACCGCTCGATGAGATAAAGCATGTAGCGCACGACGGCCGTCGAAGGAATAAGACAAAGTACAAGCGGTGCCGTGCCTATAAAAGGAGCATCGATACGCCTTGCCAAGCATCAACAAGCCAAGCACGCTTAATCTTCATTATTACATAAATGTAGAGATTGTCTTGGGAACTATATATGAAGAATACATTATTACATCGCCATCTAGTGTTGTGATCTTCACGCCGTAGCCATGGAGAATCTTCATCATTTAGCAAGATGCTTGGGTCAATTTTCACCGTGAAGGGCGGAATTTCTTTAAACTTATTATAATCTTCTCGACATGTCCGTCTTGTCATCCACTCCCACGATGTTTCTTTTCCCCGAAAGAACTATGTGGCGCTTTGGCTCCTCGATTGATGTATTCTTTTGTTGATTTCTTTTTCTTGATTTGCTAGACATGTCCTTCACGTAGAAAACTTGAGCCACCTCGCTGGCTAGGACAAAAGGCTCGTCCAGTGTACGCAAGATTGTTGGGATCCACTCGTTATCATACCGTACTTATCGTCAATATGTATAGCGCTGAGCTTCACCCATTTGCACCGAAACAAAGGGACCTTAAAAGTGGGACCATAGTCAAGTTCCCATATCTCCTCTATGTATCCATAATATGTGGTGGTCTGCCCATTCTCGTCCGTTGCATCGAAGCGGACACCGCTGTTTTGGTTGGTGCTCTTTTTATCTTGGTCGATCGTGTAAAATGTATTCCCATTTATCTCGTACCCTTGGAATGTACATATGTTTGAAGATGGTAACCTGGCCAACAAGTACAGACTGCTCCACCGCAGATGGGTCATTAATGAGATGTCTTTGCAACCAACCGCCGAAGGTATTCATGTGTTGACGTGTAATCAAGGACTCGGGCTGGCCCGGGTTTATTTCTCGTAAAACATTCTTATGTTTCTCGATGTACGGAGCCACCAAGCTGGAATTGTATAGAACCGTGTAGTGCGCTTGATTGAAAGAAATCTTGTCCCTCCACACCGTTGTTTTCCTTCCTAGTGTGCCTTTTCCAGTCAGCCTCCCCTCATACCGAGATTCAGGAACACCAATCGGCTTAAGGTCGTGAAGAAAGTCAACACAAAACTCAATGACCTCCTCGGCTCCGTAGCCCTTTGAGATACTTCCTTCCGGCCTAGCTCGGTTATGAACATATTTCTTTAAGACTCCCATGAACCTCTCGAAGGGGAACATATTGTGTAGAAATACAGGACCGAGAATTCTAATCTCTTCAACTAGGTGAACGAGGAGGTGCGTCATAATATTGAAGAAGGATGGTGGGAACAACAACTCGAAGCCGACAAGACATTGGACCACATCTTCCCGTAATCCCGACAAAGTTTCGGATCCATTACCTTCTCGAGAAATTGCGTTCAGGAATGCACATATCTTCACAATGGCTAGTCGAACATTTTCTCGGTAGAAGTCCCCTCAATGCAATCGGAAGCAATTGTGTCATAAGCACGTGACAGCTCATGGGACTTCAGTGTTCTGGAATTTTTTCTCCTTCATATTTACTATCCCCTTTATATTCGACGAGAAACCAGACGGAACCTTGATACCGAATAGGGCTTCAAAAAAGATCTCCTTCTCTTGTTTGGTAAGAGCATAGTCGGCAGTGCCCTACAAACCGCCCTGGATGATTGCCGTTTCGTCCTTTATGAAGTTCCCGGTCCTCCCGTGCTTCGTTGTATCTTTTGTCTTTCCATACACGCCCGTAAAACCTAGAATATTCACACAAAGATTCTTGGTCAGGTGCATCACGTCGATTGCAGAGCGGACTTCCAGGACTTTCCAATATTCTAGCTCCCGTAAAATAGATTTCTTCTTCCACATGGGCGCGTGTCCGTCATCGTCTTTCGGAACAGGTCGACCGCCCGGACCCTTTCCAAAGATAACATTTAAATCCTTGACCATGTCAAATATATCAGCACCACTACGGGGACAAGCTTCGGACGGCGGTCTGCCTCGCCATCGAAATGCTTGCCTTTTTTCCTTAAGGGATGCTTGCGCGGAAGGAAACGACGATTGAACGGGTACACAACTTTTCTCGCTTTTTCCCAAATATTTACTTTCAGCCTCATCTAAACAAGTGTGTGCATGCATTGTATCCTTTGTTCGTCCGTCCCGAAATGTTACCGAGAGCAGGCCAATCATTGATGGTTACGAATAGCAACGCTCGTAGGTCAAATTCTTGCTCCGTGTGCTCATCCCACACACGTACACCTGGTTTGGCCCACAACTCCAAAAGTTCATCGACTAATGGTCTTAGGTACACATCAATGTCGTTGCCCGGTTGCTTTGGGCCTTGGATAAGCACCGGCATCATAATGAACTTCCGCTTCATGCACAACCAAGGAGGAAGGTTGTAGATACATAGAGTCACGGGCCAGTGTGCCGTGATCGCAGCTCTGCTCCCCAAAAGGATTCATGCCATCCGTACTTAGACCAAAGTATAAGTTCCTTGCCTCACCCGCAAAATCCGGAAACTCTCTCCCGATGTTTCTCCACCGCCGACCATCAGCGGGGTGCCTCAACATCGCGTCTTTCTTACGTTCTTCCATGTGCCATCGCAACAACTTGGCATGCTCTTTGTTTCTGAACAAACGTTTCAACCGTGGTATTATTGGAGCATACCACATCACCTTCGCAGAACCCTCTTCCCGGGTGGCTCGCCCTCAACATCACCAGGGTCATCTTTTCTCGATCTTATACCGCAATGCACCACATATCGGGCATTTATTCAAATTCTCGTACTTCTCACCGCGGTAGAGGATACAGTCATTAATGCATGCATGTATCTTCTCGCACATCTAATCCTAGAGGGCGGACAAGCTTCTTTGCTTCATATGTACCGACGGGCAATTCATTATTTCTTGGAAACAGCTTCTTTAATATTATCATCAATTTCTCAAATCCCGAGTCGACCACACCGACCTCTGCCTTCCATTTCAGCAATTCCAATATGCTACCCAGCTTTCTATGCCCATCTTCACAACCCGGGTACAACAATTTGTGGTGGTCCTCTAACATCTTGTCGAACCGCAACCTCTCCTTATCCGTGCCACAGCCTCTTCTTGCATCGAAATGGCCCGACGAAGATCATCATCAACAGGATCATCCGATGCCCGTTCTTCACCTCCTTCTTCTTCATTGTCGTCCATTGCGGTATCAAAGCATTCAGAGAACATAGATCGGTACTGGTCATCATTATCTTCTTCCTCATCGCCGTCTTCCATCATAACCCCTTCTTCTCCGTGCTTGGTCCAAACATTATAGCTGGACATGAATCCAAACCGAAGCAGGTGGCTCTTAATGTCTCTTGAGCAAGAGTAATCCTTCTCGTTCTTACATTTTAGACATGGACAGCACATAAAACCTTGCTTCGACTTGTTGGCCTCGGCCACAAGCAGGAAAGAATTCACGCCCTCTCCGAAAGCGGGGGCACATCGGTTACCGTACATCCATGGATGACTCATCTGCATCATAAGTACAATTATATATGTATCGATGCAATCACCTTGCTAAAATTAGTATTGTACGGACTATGCATATATATATAGTCGAGAAAATAGTTGCTAACCTTTTAGGATCAAAAAAAGGAGAAATCTTATCAAATAAAACCAAGTGGCATCCCTCTCACAAGCATTCCATCAAACACCTCTTGTGCACATGTAGAAAAAATGAGCTAGCATACACCTCCACCTTCACCACCAAGGAAAAAATGAGGTGGGGGGGGGGTGGCTGGCTGCTTCTATATATATAGGGGGGGACATTTTGTCGCGGGCCGTATTACGACCCGCGACAAAAGGGGTGGCCACGTCGCTCCTAACCCTTTTGTCGCGGGTCGTAATACGGCCCGCGACAAAAGGCCGCGACAAAAGCCTCCGCGCGCTCCACATGGTTTCGGGGCGACGTGGCCAGGCCATTTGTCGCGGGTGCAGGCGCGCCCGCGACAAAAGGCTCCCACGGAAGCCCTGTTTTCCACTAGTGCGGCTTGGATCCCTGGATGCTCTGATGCCAAGGCATTACACATTTTCCATGACAGTCGGCAGAGATTGCCAACATTGTTAACCACAGTTCTTCGATTAAATGTTGGTAGAGCAAGGTTGCCAACGGCCATAGTTTCATGGAGTATAAGAAAGTGGCTTGCGCGGCTTATAATGGTCAGAACATCTAGGTTGAAGAATAGAGTAGTTTTTCATATAGAAAAAGAGATCCCCTATAGCACCGGTCAGCTTAATCAATTTAGATCCTTGCCTCATGAGGGAGGCATGCATGGCACGAGGAATTGAGTACCTGAGTTACACTACGGGAAAATCAGGCGCTGCCGTGCAACCTATCATTGCCGTGCGGCACCGCACGACAAAGACTTCTTTGCCGTGCGCCGCAAGAGGCACGCACGGCAAAGAATATGTGCATGGCAAAGTTACAGGGTGGCGCACGACAAAGATACAGAGCACGGCAACCTCACCCGTGCCGCACGGCAACGTCCCCTCGCACGGCAAAGTCCCTCAAACGCGCACGACAAAGAAACCAGGACGGCAAAGCCAACAGAGGCCGCATGGCAAAGAAACTGTGCTCGGCAAAGGACTGGGACGTTGCCGTGGGCCTCCCTATGCCGTGAAGCCAGACAAAATGCACGGCAAAGGCGCCTTTGCCGTGCACTCCTTCTTTGCCGTGCGCCATACTTCATTTTATTTGTTTTTCTTTCTATTTTATTTCATATAATACTTATATTTATTTTTTATTAGTTTTACTTTTTGATGAGTATTTATTAGTGTTACTTAAGACAATGTGCAATATAAAATTACTCTCCATGTTCATCCCCCACATATATCATGGTTTCGGAGCAATTAATACGCGCTTCGGAAAATCTGCTAAGTGTTATCGCCCAAATGTGAGGAAGGTCACACCGGGGAGCTACTTTTGCACCATTAGACCTTGCACCACACTTTGACACATATCATAGGTCCACATGCAAGATTTGGTGGGGTTTCGGTGCTCCGGCGGTCGTTCCCCCTCCTCCCCCCAAAACAGCGGAATGTGTGCCCCGGCGGGTCTACCCCCCTAGATTTCTCCGCGCGAGGGTGCACCAATGTACATTTTCATTTTTTTAGGTTTGTTTGGGACATATACACATGGAGAACCAGATTGGGACCCTTTGGCACATATACCCGCAACTAGAGCCATTATCACACGATCGAGGGTGTGCCTGATCTACTGTTTAGGGTTAGGTGTAGGGTTAGGGTTAGGGCTAGGGTTTAGGGTTTAGGGGAGATAATTTTGCACTATTACACATTGCATCACACTTTCACACATATCATAGGTCTACATGCAAGATTTGGTGGGGTTCCGGTGCTCCGGCGGTCGTTCTCCCCCTCCTCCCCCCAAAACAGCGGAACGTGTGCCCCGGCGGGTCTACCCCCCTAGATTTCTCCGCGCGAGGGTGCACCAATGTACATTTTCATTCTTTTAGGTTTGTTTAGGACATATACACATGGAGAACCAAGATTGGGACCCTTTGGCACATATACCCGCAGCTAGAGCCATTATCACACGATCGAGGGTGTGCCTGATCTACTGGTTAGGGTTAGGTGTAGGGTTAGGGCTAGGGTTTAGGGTGTAGGGCTAGGGTTTAGGTTAAAGGTAAGTATTTATGGTTATGTATAGGTTTAGGGTTTATGGTTTAGGGTTTAGGGTTAGGGTTAGGGTTTATGATGCATGGTTCTGCAGCTCCGGTGTCGTGGTTTAGGGGTTTAGAGGGGTTTAGGGCTCGAAGCCTCCCCAGTTTAGGGTTTAGGGTTTAGGGGAGCTACTTTTGCACCATTAGACCTTGCACCAAACTTTGACAGATATCATAGGTCCACATGAAGATTTGGTGGGGTTCCGGTGCTCCGGCGGTCGTTCTCCCCCTCCTCCCCCCAAAACAGCGGAACGTGTGCCCCGGCGGGTCTACCCCCCTAGATTTCTCCGCGCGAGGGTGCACCAATGTACATTTTCATTCTTTTAGGTTTGTTTAGGACATATACACATGGAGAACCAAGGTTGGGACCCTTTGGCACATATACCGGCAGCTAGAGCCATTATCACACGATCGAGGGTGTGCCTGATCTACTGGTTAGGGTTAGGTGTAGGGTTAGGGCTAGGGTTTAGGGTGTAGGGCTAGGTTTTAGGTTAAAGGTAAGTATTTATGGTTAGTTATAGGTTTAGGGTTTAGGGTTAGGGTTAGGGTTTATGATGCATGGTTCTGCAGCTCCGGTGTCGTGGTTTAGGGGTTTAGAGGGGTTTAGGGCTCGAAGCCTCCCTAGTTTAGGGTTTAGGGTTTAGGGGAGCTAATTTTGCACCATTAGACCTTGGACCACACTTTGAGACATATCATAGGTCCACATGCAAGATTTGGTGGGGTTCCGGTGCTCCGGCGGTCGTTCTCCCCCTCCTCCCCCAAAATAGCGGAACGTGTGCCCCGGCGGGTCTACCCCCCAAGATTTCTCCGCGCGAGGGTGCACCAATGTACCTTTTCATTCTTTTAGGTTTGTTTAGGACATATACACATGGAGTACCAAGATTGGGACCCTTTGGCACATATACCCGCAGCTCGAGCCATTATCACACGATCGAGGGTGTGCCTGATCTACTGGTTAGGGTTAGGTGTAGGGTTAGGGCTAGGGTCTAGGGTTTAGGGGAGCTACTTTTGCACCATTACACCTTGCACCACACTTTGACACATATCATATGTCCACATGCAAGATTTTGTGGGGTTCCGGTGCTCCGGCGGTCGTTCTCCCCCTCCCCCCCAAAACAGCGGTACGTGTGCCCCGGCGGGTCTACCCCCTAGATTTCTCCGCGCGAGGGTGCACCAATGTACTTTTTCATTCTTTTAGGTTTGTTTAGGACATATACACATGGAGAACCAAGATTGGGACCCTTTGGCACATACACCCGCAGCTCGAGCCATTATCACACGATCGAGGGTGTGCCTGATCTACTGGTTAGGGTTCGGTGTAGGGTTAGGGCTAGGGTATGGGGTTTAGGGGAGCTAATTTTGCACCATTACACCTTGCATCACACTTTTACACATAGAATAGGCCCACATGCAAGATTTGGTGGGGTTCCGGTGCTCCGGCGGTCGTTCTCCCCCTCCTCCCCCCAAAACAGCGGAGGTCTACCCCCCTAGATTTCTCCGCGCGAGGGTGCACCAATGTACCTTTTCATTCTTTTAGGTTTGTTTAGGACATATACACATGGAGAACCAAGATTGGGACCCTTTGGCACATATACCCGCAGCTCGAGCCATTATCACACGATCGAGGGTGTGTCTGATCTACTGGTTAGGGTTAGGTGTAGGGTTAGGGCTAGGGTCTAGGGTTTAGGGGAGCTACTTTTGCACCATTACACCTTGCACCACACTTTTACACATATCATATGTCCACATGCAAGATTTGGTGGGGTTCCGGTGCTCCGGCGGTCATTCTCCCCCTCCTCCCCCTAAAACAGCGGAACGTGTGCCCCGGCGGGTCTACCCCCTAGATTTCTCCGCGCGAGGGTGCACCAATGTACTTTTTCATTCTTTTAGGTTTGTTTAGGACATATACACATGGAGAACCAAGATTGGGACACTTTGGCACATATACCCGCAGCTCGAGCCATTATCACACGATCGAGGGTGTGCCTGATCTACTGGTTAGGGTGTAATGGTGCAAAAGTAGCTACTTTCCCGAACACTTTTGCTGTTGTTTTGCCTCTAATTTGTGTACTTTGGATGCAACTAACACGGACTAACGCTATTTTCAGCAGAACTTTTCTGGTGTCTCGTTTTTGTGCAGAAATCCAACTTTCAGGAAAAACCTCGGGATTTTGACAGAAGGCCCTATTTTCCCAGAAAACTCACGGAGCCGAAGGGCAAGTCGGTGGAGGCCCGAGGGCCCCACACCCTAGGCGGCGCGGCCCGGGAGGGGGCGCGCGGCCCTAGCGTGTGGCCCCCTCGGCTGGCCCCCGATGCCCTCCTTCGGACTACTTATCGCCCTCGACCTAAAAACGCACGGGAGAAGTCGAAGTCGCCGTAAACCCTCCGAACGCCGCCACATCGCGAAACTCCTTCTCGGGAGCCGAAGTCTCCGTTCGGCACTCCGCCGGGACGGGGAATTGGAGGAGATCATCGCCATCATCACCACCGACGCCTCTCCATCGACCAGCCATGTTTCCCCCATCCATGTGTGAGTAATTCCCCCGCTGTAGGCTGAAGGGGATGGTAGGGATTGGATGAGATTGGTCATGTAATAGTGTAAGATTGTTAGGGCATAGTGCCTAGTGTCCGTAATTGTTACTTTGATGATATTGTTGCAACTTGTTATGCTTAATGCTTGTCACTAGGGCCCGAGTGCCATGATCTCAGATCTGAACATGTTATTGTTTCATCGTGATATTCATAGTTTATGGTCTTACCTGCAAGTTGTATACACATGTCGCTGTCCGGAACCAATGGCCCCGAAGTGACAGAAATCGGGACAACCGGAGGAGATGGTAGTGATGTGAGGATCACATGTGTTCACGGAGTGTTAATGCTTTGCTCCGGTGCTCTATTAAAAGGAGTGCCTTAATATCCGATAGATTCCCTTGAGGCCCGGCTGCCACCGGCTGGTAGGACAAAAGATGTTGTGCAAGTTTCTCATTGCGAGCACGTACGACTATAATTGGAACACATGCCTATTGATTGCTTTGTACTTAGACACCGTTTTATTATTATCTGCAAATGCCCTGCTTGATTGTTACATGAGTTTCTCTCATCCATGCAACGCCCGTTATCCGTCCCCGTGCCTACAGTATTTTAATCCTGCTGTTTACTATAATCACTATTGTTGTCTCTGTTACTCTGCTGCTGTTATTTCACTACTGCTACCGCTATAAAACCGTTACTATCGATAAACTCTTGCGAGCAAGTCTCGTTTCCAGGTGCAGCTGAATTGACAACTCCGCTCGTTAAGGTTTTCAAGTATTCTTTGTCTCCCCTTGTGTCGAATCAATAAATTGGGTTTTACTTCCCGCGAAGACTGTTGCGATCCCCTATACTTGTGGGTCATCAAGACTATTTTCACGGCGCCGTTGCCGGGGAGCATAGCTTGATTTGGAAGTTCACTTGGATTGATATTGTTCGCTGCAAATTCTCCATCATCGGTAAACCTCGCGATACTAAGGTCGCCATATTACCATCCACTACAAGAAAAGGTACAACTCGAGTACCTCTGCTGCTCTTGATTCACCATCCGTGATAAGTAAACTTGTTTCACCACCACAAGCTTCAAATGCTGGTACTTCGCTGAATCTGAAAATTCCTCTTATAATTGTGATGATGCTTCTGCTGTGCTTGATAATGATGGTTCGTTAGGATCTTTTCTAGATGCTACAATTGCTAGGTCTAGACAAATTGAAAATACTGAAACTCATAATGAAAATGCTGTTACACCTGTTAATTCACCTGAGTCTGTTGAATACTTGATGCGTGTAGTTGACACGTCCGTTGGGAACCCCAAGAGGAAGGTGTGATGCGCACAGCGGCAAGTTTCCCTCAGTTAGAAACCAAGGTTTAATCGAACCAGTAGGAGTCAAGAAGCACGTTGAAGGTTGATGGCGGCGGGATGTAGTGCGGCGCAACACCGGAGATTCCGGCGCCAACGTGGAACCTGCACAACACAACCAAAGTACTTTGCCCCAACGAAACAGTGAGGTTGTCAATCTCACCGGCTTGCTGTAACAAAGGATTAACCGTATTGTGTGGAAGATGATTGTTTGCGAGAGAAAACAGTAAAACAAGTATTGCGACAGATTTGTATTTCGAGTATTAAAGAATGGACCGGGGTCCACAGTTCACTAGAGGTGTCTCTCCCATAAGATAAAAGCATGTTGGGTGAACAAATTACGGTCGGGCAATTGACAAATAGAGAGGGCATAACAATGCACATACATGACATGATAAGTATAGTGAGATTTAATTGGGCATTACGACAAAGTACATAGACCGCCATCCAACTGCATCTATGCCTAAAAAGTCCACCTTCGAGGTTATCATCCGAACCCCTTCCAGGTATTAAGTTGCAAAGCAACGGACAATTGCATTAAGTATGGTGCGTAATGTAATCAACAACTACATCCTCGGACATAGCGCCAATGTTTTATCCCTAGTGGCAACAAGCACAACACAACCTTAGAACTTTCTGTCACTCGTCCCAGGTGTCAATGCGGGCATGAACCCACTATCGAGCATAAGTACTCCCTCTTGGAGTTAAAAGTAAAAACTTGGCCAGAGCCTCTACTAGAAACGGAGAGCATGCAAGATCATAAACAACACATGTATAATAACTTGATAATTAACATGACATGGTATTCTCTATCCATCGGATCCCGACAAACACAACATATAGAATTACATATAGATGATCTTGATCATGTTAGGCAGCTCACAAGATCTAACAATGAAGCACAATGAGGAGAAGACAACCATCTAGCTACTGCTATGGACCCATAGTCCAGGGGTGAACTACTCACTCATCACTCCGGAGGCGACCATGGCGGTGTAGAGTCCTCCGGGAGATGAATCCCCTCTCCGGCAGGGTGCCGGAGGAGATCTCCGGAATCCCCGAGATGGGATCGGCGGCGGCGTCTCGGTAAGGTTTTCCGTATCGTGGTTTTTCGCATCGGGGTTTCGCGACGGAGGCTTTAAGTAGGCGGAAGGGCAGAGTCGGGGGCCAGACGAGGGGCCCACACCACAGGTTGGCGCGGCCAAGACCTCAGGCCGCGCCGCCTATGGTCCGGCCACCTCGTGGCCCCACTTCGTATGTTCTTCGGTCTTCGGAAGCTCCGTGGAAAAATAGGCACACTGGGTCTTCGTTTCGTCCAATTCCGAGAATATTTCGTTACTAGGATTTCGAAACCAAAAACAGCGAGAAAACGAGAAGCCGGCACTTCGGCATCTTGTTAATAGGTTAGTTCTAGAAAATGCACGAATATGACATAAAGTGTGCATAAAACATGTAGGTATCATCAATAATATGGCATAGAACATAAGAAATTATCGATACGTCGGAGACGTATCAAGCATCCCCAAGCTTAGTTCTGCTCGTCCCGAGCAGGTAAAACGATAACAAAGATAATTTCTGAAGTGATATGCCATCATAACCTTGATCATACTATTTGTAAACATATGTAGTGGATGCAGCGATCAAAACAATTGTGATGACATGAGTAAACAAGTGAATCATATAGCAAAGACTTTTCATGAATAGTACTTCAAGACAAGTATTAATAAGTCTTGCATAAGAGTTAACTCATTAAGCAATAAATCAAAGTAAAGGCATTGAAGCAACACAAAGGAAGATTAAGTTTCAGAGGTTGCTTTCAACTTGTAACATGTATATCTCATGGATAGTTGTCAACATAGAGTAATATAACAAGTACAATATGCAAGTATGTAGGAATCAATGCACAGTTCACACAAGTGTTTGCTTCTTGAGGTGGAGAGAGATAGGTGAACTGACTCAACATAAAAGTAAAGAGAATGGTCCTTCAAAGAGGAAAGCATCGATTGCTATATTTGTGCTAGAGCTTTTATTTTGAAAACATGAAACATTTTTGTCAACGGTAGTAATAAAGCATATGAGTTATGAAAGTTATATCTTACAAGTTGCAAGTCTCATGCATAGTATACTAATAGTGCCCGCACCTTGTCCTAATTAACTTGGACTACCGGATCTTTGCAATGCACATGTTTTGACCAAGTGTCACAATGGGGTACCTCCATGCCGCCTGTACAAAGGTCTAAGGAGAAAGCTCGCATTTTGGATTTCTCGCTTTTGATTATTCTCAACTTAGACATCCATACCGGGACAACATGGACAACAGATAATGGACTCCTCTTTAATGCATAAGCATGTGGCAACAATTATTATTCTCATATGAGATTGAGGATATATGTCCAAACTGAAACTTCCACCATGAATCATGGCTTTAGTTAGCGGCCCAAAGTTCTTCTCTAACAATATGCATGCTCCAACCATGAAGGTGGTAGATCTCTCTTGCTTCAGACAAGACGGACATGCATAGCAACTCACATGATATCCAACGAAGAATAGTTGATGGCGTCCCCAGAAACATGGTTATCGCTCAACAAGCAACTTAATAAGAGATAAAGTGCATAAGTACATATTCAATACCACAATAGTTTTTAAGCTATTTGTCCCATGAGCTATATATTGCGAAGGTGAATGATGGAATTTTAAAGGTAGCACTCAAGCAATTTACTTTGGAATGGCGGATAAATACCATGTAGTAGGTAGGTATGGTGGACACAAATGGCATAGTGGTTGGCTCAAGGATTTTGGATGCATGAGAAGTATTCCCTCTCGATACAAGGTTTAGGCTAGCAAGGCTATTTGAAACAAACACAAGGATGAACGGTACAGCAAAACTCACATAAAAGACATATGGTAAACATTATAAGACTCCATACCGTCTTCCTTGTTGTTCAAAACTCAATACTAGATGTTATCTAGACTCTAGAGAAACCAAATATGCAAACCAAATTAGCAAGCTCTAAGTATTTCTTCATTAATGGGTGCAAAGTATATGATGCAAGAGCTTAAACATGAGCACAACAATTGCCAAGTATCAAAGTATCCAAGACATTATAGCAATTTACTACATGTATCATTTTCTAATTCCAACCATATAACAATTTAACGAAGAAGAACTTCGCCATGAATACTATGAGTAGAGCCTAAGGACATATTTGTCCATATGCAACAGCGGAGCGTGTCTCTCTCCCATAAAGTGAATGCTAGGATCCATTTTATTCAAACAAAACAAAAAAAATAAAAACAAACCGACGCTCCAAGCAAAGTACATAAGATGTGGCCGAATAAAAATATAGTTTCAGGGGAGGAACCTGATAATGTTGTCGATGAAGAAGGGGATGCCTTGGGCATCCCCAAGCTTAGACGCTTGAGTCTTCTTAATATATGCAGGGGTGAACCACCGGGGCATCCCCAAGCTTAGAGCTTTCACTCTCCTTGATCATATTGCATCATACTCCTCTCTTGACCCTTGAAAACTTCCTCCACACCAAACTCGAAACAACTCATTAGAGGGTTAGTGCATAATAAAAATTCACATGTTCAGAGGTGACACAATCATTCTTAACACTTCTGGATATTGCATAAAGCTACTTGGACATTAGTGGATCAAAGAAATTCATCCAACATAGCAAAAGAGGCAATGCGAAATAAAAGACAGAATCTGTCAAAACAGAACAGATCCGTAAAGATGGATTTTATTAGGCCACCAGACTTGCTCAAACGAAAATGCTCAAATTGAATGAAAGTTGCGTACATATCTGAGGATCATGCTCGTAAATTGGCGTAATTTTCTGAGCTACCTACGAGGAGATAGAACCAGATTCGTGACAGACAAAGAAATGCTGGAACTGCGCAGTAATCCAAATCTAGTACTTACTTTTCTATCAAAGATTTTACTTGGCACAACAAAACATAAAACTAAGATAAGGAGAGGTTGCTACAGTAGTAAACAACTTCCAAGACACAAATATAAAACAAAAATACTGGAGTAAAATCATGGGTTGTCTCCCATAAGCGCTTTTCTTTAACGCCTTTCAGCTAGGCGCAGAAAGTGTATCTGAAGTAACATCAAGAGACGAAGCATCAACATCATAATTTGTTCTAATGATAGAATCATAAGGTAACTTCATTCTCTTTCTAGGGAAGTGTTCCATACCTTTCTTGAGAGGAAATTGATATTTAATATTACCTTCCTTCATATCAATAGTAGCACCAACGGTTCGGAGAAAAGGTCTTCCCAATATAATGGGGCAAGATGCATTGCATTCAATATCCAAGACAACAAAATCAACGGGGACAAGGTTATTGTTAACCATAATATGAACATTATCAACTTTCCCCAAAGGTTTCTTTTTAGCATTATCAGCGAGATTAACATCCAAATAACAATTTTCCAATGGTGGCAAGTCAAGCATATCATAGACTTTTTTAGGCATAACAGAAATACTTGCACCAAGATCACATAAGGCATTACAATCAAAATCTTTGACTCTCATTTTAATGATGGGCTCCCAACCATCCTCTAGCTTTCTAGGAATAGAAGTTTCAAGTTTTAGTTTCTCTTCTCTAGCTTTTATGAGAGCATTTGTAATATGTTTTGTGAAAGCCAAATTTATAGCGCTAGCATTGGGACTCTTAGCAAGTTTTTGCAAGAACTTTATAACTTCAGAGATGTGGCAATCATAAAAATCTAAATCATTACAATCTAAAGCAATGGGATTATCATCCCCAAGGTTGGAAAAAATTTCAGCAGTTTTATCACAAGCAGTTTCAGCAGTTTTAGCAGTTTCAGGTAATTTTGCGCGCTTTGCACTAGGAGTAGAAGCATTGCTAACACCAATTATTTTACCATTGATAGTAGGAGGTGCAGCAACATATGAAGAATCAACATTACTTGTGGTGGTAATAGTCCAAACTTTAGTTACATTTTCCTTTTTAGCTAGTTTTTCATTTTCTTCTCTATCCCACCTAGCTCGCAGTTCAGCCATTAATCTTATATTCTCATTAATTCTAACTTGGATGGCATTTGCTGTAGTAACAATTTTATTTTCAATATCCCTATTAGGCATAACTTTCGATTTCAAAAGATCAACATCGGAGGCAAGACTATCAACTCTAGAAACAAGAATATCAATTTTATTGAGCTTTTCCTCAACGGATTTGTTAAAGGCAGTTTGTGTACTAATAAATTCTTTAAGCATGGCTTCAAGTCCAGGGGGTGTGTTCCTATTATTGTTGTAAGAATTCCCATAAGAATTAGCATAACCGTTACCATTATTATAAGGATATGGCCTATAGTTATTACTAGAATTGTTCCGATAAGCATTGTTGTTGAAATTATTATTTTTAATGAAGTTTACATCAACATGTTCTTCATGGGCAACCAATGAAGCTAATGGAACATTATTAAGATCAACATTAGTCCTATCATTCGCAAGCATAGACATAATAGCATCAACCTTATCATTCAAGGAAGAGGATTCTTCAACGGAATTTACCTTCTTACCTTGTGGAGCTCTTTCCGTGTGCCATTCAGAGTAATTAACCATCATATTATCAAGAAGCTTTGTTGCTTCACCAAGAGTGATGGACATAAAGGTACCTCCAGCAGCTGAATCCAATAAATTCCGCGAAGAAAAATTTAGTCCTGCATAGAAGGTTTGGATGATCATCCAAGTAGTCGAGTCCATGGGTTGGGCAATTTTTAACCAGAGATTTCATTCTTTCCCAAGCTTGAGCAACATGTTCATTATCTAATTGTTTAAAATTCATTATGCTACTCCTCAAAGATATAATTTTAGCAGGGGGATAATATCTACCAATAAAAGCATCCTTGCATTTAGTCCATGAATCAATACTATTCTTAGGCGAGAGATAGCAACCAATCTTTAGCTCTTCCTCTTAATGAGAAAGGAAACAATTTTAATTTTATAATGTCACCATCTACATCTTTATACTTTTGCATTTCACATAGTTCAACAAAATTATTGAGATGGGCAGCAGCATCATCAGAACTAACACCAGAAAATTGCTCTCTCATGACAAGATTAAGTAAAGCGAGGTTTAATTTCAAAGAATTCTGCTGTAGTAGCAGGTGGAGCAATAGGTGTGCATAAGAAATCATTATTATTTGTGCTAGTGAAGTCACACAACTTAGTATTTTCAGGGTTGGCCATTTTAGCAATAGTAAATAAAGCAAACTTGTCGGGGGGAAGACCCCGGGTAGGGCAATGGACGCGGAGCAGCCGGCTGGCCACTGGCCGGCTCGCGGCAAGGCCGGCTGAGGAGCAGCCGGCTGGCGCCGTGGCCGGCTGGTCCGGAAGCCGGCTGGCTCTAGGTCCTAGTTGGCCTGGCTACGGCCGCCAATGCTGTAGCTGGGCCGGCTTCTACAAGCCATATCCGACGGGGGTCTGTACCTCAGACCGACTCGAGGCTGGCGAGTCTTGCACAGGAAGGAACCGGGTTGGTGATCCGGGTTCCCAAAGTCCACGCTGACTTCATCTTCCGTAAAGCGCGGGGCACTGTGGAGCAATAGTGCCACGCGCCGGACAGGCCATCATGGCCTACGACGCGCCGTACAGGCTACAGTGGTTGACGGCGACAGAGACGCTTCCTCTCCATACCGCTGACCGTGGCAGCCGGATGGGACAGGCCATGACGCCTCAACGGCTCCTGACGTCACCACCTCGGGAAGGAGCGGAGCCGAAGCCGGCCAAGCCGGCCGGTAGACTATAGGGTCTTATATGTAAAGTGCCGGTGCCTATATAAGCCGCACTACCCCTCTCGTGCGAGGGACGATCGATCACTTATTGCTTTCACCTACCTACGGCGCTGCCCTGTGAGAGAGACCATCGTCTCCCTTAGCCTCTCGGGGCCAGCCGGACACAGCTCTAGGAGCACCATTGTACTCGTGTGATTACCATATACACTCATAGCAGGAGTAGAGGTTTTACCTCCACCGGAGGGCCTCGAACCTGGGTACGTCGCCGTGTCGCTCGTGCCCATACCCGCTTCCGGATACCGCCGTGAGATCTCTCGGGAGCCCCTTCGATTAGCCACCCTATGGC